>NC_054753.1:21534561-22134561 GCF_018143015.1 Lytechinus variegatus | reverse complement strand
CCACAGTACTTTTCCACAGATTTCCATTTCCCTTTACCATATCCTCATTTCTTTATTTCTGTTAATAACTACTTGAAATCTTCTACAAAAATTCTTTGTCTTTGACTGTCATCATGATTGTTGGTACTCATAATAAGAAGTCAAATCACCTGACCTACTTGCTTCACTGCCTCCTTTATCTGCTAAAAATATTCTTTCCGTATTTTTTGCGGAATAGGAAATAAAGGCCACCCCAGACAAAACTTAACAAAAAACGTAGAAGGCCTACACATTTAAAAAAAATGGAAAGTGCCCATAATATAATACCATAATAATAATAATAATAACGTTTTATTTACCCAGGGTAGCCACTTCAGTTAGGAAACTGCTCTACCAGCGGGCCCTGCATAACATAATAATGTTATTACCCTTCTCCATCTAAATGCTGAGCGCCTAGCAAGAAGGCAGAAGGTCCCATTTTTATAAGTCTTTGGTATGAGTCGGCCGAGGATCGAACCCACGACCTCCCGTTCACGAGGCGAACGCTCTGCCACTGAACCACATGCATGGACCTTGTAATACAGAGTCCGGGAATCGAATCCCAGGCTTACAGGGAGTCGGGCGCCGTAATTAAAGACGCCTCACATCTCACGATTGGTCTGCGACCCGATTTTGGAATACAGCATCATGGCAAAATTTGATGCAAATATTGTTATATTGAACATCTAAAGGGGCACGAGGTATAAGTTGAAAAATTTTGCAACGAACAGAGTTATTCGTACCGTTGTCCTAACACAAATTTTGTCAGGTGCGTGGCATCAAGTATACAAGTAAGGATTCAACACCAGGGGGGTGTTTCACAAAAATTTAAACATGACTTAAGTCGCACTTAAATGCCGACGCGTACATGATATGCAACGCGCGATCTTATTGATAGATACGCATTAGTGCGCGTCCTCATCACACGATCTGACCAATGCGGTCAAGCCTTTCATACCGTACGCAACTCGGTATTTAAGTGCGACTCTAAGTCATACTTAAATCTTTGTGAAACACCCCCCAGTTGTGGTAACGATCTCAAAATGAATTGGAACAGAATCCAATAAAACTACCACCCAAGTGAAATAACCACTCAAGTATTCATATGTATAAATAAAAGATATGTGCCAAATGACTCTGGAAGAAAATGCGTAATTGCTGAGATATGAACAAAGAATACATGTAAGTACGGAAATACATTAATGTCGGGTACTTTTCCAAGCAATAATACATGCACTCTACCACATATGCTTTTCAACAGAATTAGCGGTTTAAGCTAATCTTTCATAATTTTACAAAGATAAATTTCTATTAATACACTAGATATTTTTATATTATAATAAGGTGACAACTAACCTTGATATAAAAAAAATTCTCATGAAATAACTGTTTGCTGCAACTACTTTCTTAAAATCGTAAAATTTGATCATCTTCAAATTTCAATTGAATCTGGATTAATTGACTTTTGCTTCCTCTTTGTTGACGAGATCTATATCCATAATTCATAATGGGTATATCAGAAAAAATCCTATTTCTGTGTCTTTTCTTGATGAAATATTAATATCAGTTACAATAAAAGTTATATTCGAATGACCCCTTTAAGGTAATTCCACAAGGCACTGTTTGTTCTTATAATATGCAAACATTACAGAGCGTTCACTTGCAGGCCAAATATGCCTACACAAGAACAATTAAAAATGATATAGGTAGAGGCAAAAGAACATATCAATTCTCATGCACTTCTCCCAGTTTATTCTTGAACGGTTGTTTAAGTTTAAGGGCCTATCCACAACAAGCTTTTGCTTTACTTTTGGTCCATCCAATTAGAATCTGCTTTTATATTGTAATCATGCATACTATTTCGGAATGAGTTGTATGTTTTTCTTTGTATTTTGATTGATTTGTGGAAAATAACTGAAATGAAATGAATTTGTGGGGGAGGGGCTGATCATGCAAAAAAAATCACAATCACAGTCATGGTATGTTTTGAAAAATATTTTTTTTACACGGTTTCGGACAGAAGTGGGGGCTGAACCGTGCGCCATCCATCCGTTTTGGCCTCCTGTTTATGAAATATCGAGTAAGTTTCAATCAAAGTGTATAAAACCATATTTTACTGGCAGACCATACGCCAGCAGTTGTAGAATTGATCGAACTTTTGTTTTGCAAGTAGTAGTTTGAGAGCAATTAGTACATGATTTACAATTTATTCATGACTTTTATTTTTGAATAATTGTCAACAGCTTGTTTTTATAGGTGTGGATGTGATCATAGTTCAAATAAAGTTTTGTAATTACCACGATTGCGGTGGAATTCAATTTGTTTTTTAATTCATGATGATGAATTCAATTTTACTATGTTCAAACTTGCTTGATGCGAGAAGAGAATAAAGGTTTATTGAACAAATAAAAGGGTCAAGATCCCTGCAACATGGTTTTTCTTCCTGTGGAACCGAACGGATGGGGTGTTCCTTCAACCTGTGTCTATTGAAAAAGACTTCAGTAGGGCTACTTGGAATTAAGTTTTGCTACGTCTTGCAAACCTCTGACAAGCTTCCTGGTTTTAAAGAAGAGAGTTCTGTATACAGAATAAATGTTGAATGAATGTATACTGTGCCCACAAAAGTGTAAATGTAACGCTATCGCAACGCACGTGCGAAAAGTTTCCAATCTAAATACAGACAGATAGATACTTGTTTATGTATTTAGTTTTGTTTACCCAGGATAACCCCATCAGTGGACTAAGCACTGTTTTTCTTTGGGGCCCTGCATACAAGTAACACATACCTTTAACAAGTATAAACAAAGAAAAGGTATTAAACAAGGAAGAAAATATGTTCAAAGAGACAAGCAACCTGCAGAACATACACGCAGACATACTGAAATACATGTGTGTATCCAGGGGGGGGCGGTGGGGGCGGTCGCCCCCCCCCAAAACGTCCCCAAAAAGAAAAAAGAAGGGAAAAAAGAGAGGAGAAAAGGAAAAGGGAAGGGAGGAAAGGGAAGAAAGGTAGCTTTGTGTTTTTTCTTTTTATTCTTTATTTTTTTCTCAAAAGAGAAACTCCTTCACTCTTCTTGCTCTAAATTCATATATGAATTTTGCTTCCGCGCTGCGCGCGGTTAAATGACAATATTGAAGTTCTCCATTGTTCCCCCACCTTTTCTCTAACCTTGTTTTTCCACCTTAGCTATGTGCTTCTTGCCAGTTAAAGTTAAAATTGTATATATTAGGGCATGAATTTGAGTAAAGTTAGGCCGAAGTAAATATATGAAGTTATCTTTTTTTTTCAATTGATCGCGCAACTTCTGGTCTGGTCGGCTCCGAGCGGGTAAAATCTTTATATCAGTTTCTGCCGTCACCTCCATAAAGTCAGCTTCTCCCGCTTTTCAGCTCATTACTATAAACAACCATAATTTGGGGGCAAACAGGTTCCTAATTTAAAAAGAGTAAGGTATGGAATTCGTGTCGTATTAAATAAAAAAGTACAATATTTTTTTATCAAATTGTATTAAACTTCATGTCATTTCCCTGTATACATTCATCTCCTGTCCTGTTTTGCGCCCTCAGTTTGAAATTTTGAATGACACTTAAGCTTCTTTATATTCAAAATGAAGCGCTTCAGGATAAGTAAAAAAATAATCATCCTTTATTATACAGTGCGTATCAAAAAAAAACGGGACAGATTTGAAAAGTCTATAAAAATTTTTTTTTCAAATAATGATGTCTATATTTTGGTGTTGATAGATGCTCTAAGGTCTTATCTTTGAAATGCAATTTAAAAAAATGAATTTTATTCATGCTTGAGCGAACACGGGACGTTTTTGTTGGGGGTTCAAAAAGAGGCTTGCACCAGAATTGCAGAATATGTGTAATACAATGATCAGACTTCTTGCTAATCAGGAAACTTCCTCTTGACCTTTACATTATCTGTGCCACAATTTTCGAATTATGCTGTCAAATTTCATTTACAAAGTTATTTATTTAATTGAATTATTTTGTTTTTTCATTTAAACTTCTCTTACCTTTAATTTTCCTTCATAAGTAACTGAGAAAGGAAGATTTTTTTGTCAACCCAAGCAAGAAGATTTGAATTATTAATTTGGAAAACTTGTGATTATTCAAATCGTTTTATTATGTGAAACAAATAATGTTATGTACCTTTAAAAGACATGAATCTATTTTTCAAGGGGTCATTAATTCCTTGACCAAGTTTAATTGCTTGACAGGAAACACAGGAAGGGATTCATGTTTTCAATGACAATGGTGTATTGAGTCAATTTTGAGGGAGCTAGATATGGCAGATCGGGTAAAATGTATTAAAAAGTTGTGAGCGAGCGAAGTGAGCACGCAAATATTCCCACTCTTTTTTAATTACAATATCAAATTTTGTGATAGATTTTGACATAATATTCAGAAAATGATATCATATTTTACTTTCTATCTTTCCTTATTTCCTGTCCACGTTTTTTCTTGGTCATGATTTTTTTTTAATTGAGGGGGGGGGGGCAACCCGAGCGCCCGCCCATCTGTGTGGCTTTGTTCAAAAGGCACGACAACCTTTGTAGCACATAATGAAAAGATTTGAGAAAAAATCCATGCTCTCCCATAATTCGGTTGAAAAAAAATAATTTTAGCTTGAAGAAGGAATATCCAAAGTTAACAGAGAGCATATTAAAAAGAAATAACAGAATAATTCAAGCAAATAAATAGATCTGAAAATGAATTTTGACCGCATGATTTGAAAATTATGGCAAAGATAATAAAAAAGGTTAAGAGGAAGTCTGCTAATTAGCAAGAAGTCCGAACATCATATTACTCATATTCTGCAATTCTGGCGCAAGCCTCTTTTTGAACCCCCAACAAAAACGTCCCGTGTTCGCTCAAGCAAGAACGAAACTAAATTTTTTGATAGCATTTGAAAGACAAGACCTTAGAGCACCTATTAACACCAAAATATAGACATAATAATTTGAAACTAAAATTTTATAGACTTTTCAAATCTGTCCCGTTTTTTTTGATACGCACTGTATAGATAGATAATTTCAATAAATCACAGAAGTTTCAATTTTATGCGCACTATTTTCCTTGTAATGAAGTTCAATAATCTTAGAAAATCAATTGAATAAGAGACGATTGGGTATTAGAGATATTTACATTTGATGAAACGTCCGCCCTTTGAAATTTCAGAGTTTCATTGCTCTGCGCGGGGAGGAATATCTTCCTCTACCAATCTTCTCCTCTGTTTTGCGAGTTAAAAATATGCACTGATGCTAAATTGTTTGTAATCAAATCTGATCTTTCCAAAGAAAGTTTCAATATATCTTTGAGAATACCCTTTTCTCGGGACCCTTTTTATGGCAAGAAAATTTGATAAAACACTTTAGCTTCCGCGCTTCGCGCGGAGTTATTATCATTTTAATTTCCTCCATTGTATACCTCTTTTGTGTGTTCACAATCACTTTTGAAAACAAGGTTTAAAATCGCAATATAGTCAACCAAATTGGAGGTACTAGAAACAAGAGAAACGGCTCCTTTTCATTTTAATTTATGAAACACTAAAAGCTTCGCGCTTCGCGCGGGAGGGGGAAACTCCCCCTCCCTGCACCCACCCCCTAGGGAGCGCGCTTCGCGCGCTCTGTAAGTGTTGGCACGCTTCGCGTGCATTTACCGCCCCCTCCAAAATGAAATCCTGGCTACGCGGTTGGTATGTAGAACAAAAATAAACTTTTGTTGTATTATTACACGGTCGGGTCCTAACGTTTGAAAAATGTCTTCCAGTAGGCCCTACGTGAACAATAATTATTCATATGTCAGTAACATAGTAAGCATAATTAATTTCAGAGAGAGAGGGAAAAAATCGCAATATTTCCTATCATTATTGTTTCTTAATTTATACACTGTTATACAAACCATAAAGTTTTCTTATTTTTTTATAATGAAGTAACCAACCATAAAGTTGATTTCGATGTACAATAATGAGAGACAACTTTGTGATACAAATACAACATAATCTGTAATAAGATATTCTTTAGGTCACACACCTGGATATCGGTTTATATTACCTCAACTGTTTGATTTCAGCTAAATTGGCTCAGATGGTGAAATACACAAACTTTTTATTTAAAATTCAGAAGTTTGTCATACAATACCATGCACGTAATTAGTGTAAACCCAATGCATGTTACAGAATGCAGGGGCGGGGGCCTCTGCACGTGAAGTAGGTTTCATGTACAAAGTATATCTTAAATGTTATATTTTTCAGCTTTCCATTGCTTTAAAACAATCATCTAAAATACATTTATTTCAAAATAAAACTTGGACGAAATCAATCTAATGAGCTCACTGGATTTTAATTCCAATTCTTTTAAGAGTGATTTCTTTTGTTGTGGGGGGGGGGCAGGAATGTGTAAACGTTTCATTGTATGAAAGTTTCTCTTTCATAACATAATTGCTTTATATATACACACAAAAGGACATGTTCATGTCAGTTCAATTCAATTTAATTCATTTTTATTTCACAAGCCGATTAAAAGGCTCTTTAAAAACAACATAAATACAGTTAAAAAAATCAAGGATAACAAAATGTATATCAGCTCATGCCAGAATATATACATGTTCCATAATGCATTACAAACAAAATACATGTGAACTTATCTTTTCAGTGGAAAGGAAAATATACAAAAATGTGTTCTAAAAATATTGAAAGGCTTGTGAGGCAAACCTAAAAAGGCTTATAGAGGCCTGCAGGCAAGGTAGCCTGAATAAGAAAAAATAGATTCAGATACAACAGAAGAACACAAGGTTGGAGCAATAGGCTGAAAAAAGGGGTCAAGGAGTCAAAGAGAAGAGAGGAGAATAGGGAGAAGAGGTAAAGGAAATTAAAGGGAAAATGAAAGATAGGAGAGAAGTGAAGAATAAGAACAGCTTCAGAGTAGGAAAGATGGGCGAGAGAGACTTGATATAAATATGCAAGTATATATGTATATTATAGGAGACATTCCTTAAGGCCAGACAAACCCAACACAAAAACAACTACATACAGACATACATACCCTGATGTATTAAGTTACTATAATTATATTCAATGTGAGCTTGTAGAAAAGACTTGTAATATTTCTTTAATATATTTAAAGAAGGTGAGTTATTTAAGTAGGATAGCGTATTATCGAGTTTGAAGAGAGCATGTTTGATTTCAGAAATGGGGTGCGGAGATTTTTGTTACGTCTAGTGGAGCAAGAATGAAAGGAGTCTGCTCTAGAGAACATGTAAAAAATATGAGGTAATTTTTTTTGTATTTGTTAAGCCGTTTGGTCTTAAAAAAAAATGTCTGGAAGTCGTAAAATATTCAGCTGCTTAAATAGATCGAGGGGTGTGTGCGCGTGGAAATATGCATGCCAGAGTGCGGATGACCTACTACTTTTGGCATGTTTGGAGGAACAGTGTATATATGGTTCAGAGCTTTGGAAGATGCTCTGCCCCGTGATATGTTTCCACAATTTAAGTATGACAAGAACAAAGTGTCATATAGCAGATGAATTTTTTCAGGTAATACATGCGATAATTTATAGCTAATACCACAATTTTCTTCATTTTCTTGACAAAACTTGATTAAACTGTCTATGCGACTTTTCCCATTTCAGTTCTGGTCAATAACCACACCAAGAAATTTAATACAACTGACTCTCAATAGGATTCGAATTTAGAATGCATACCTAATTCTTGATTAAGGCCGAAATTCAGAATTTTTTTTTAATCAATTGAGAGTTTATTAGCTTGAAACCACTTTAGTAAATTGGCAAGATTGCTGTTCATATATTCTAGGAGTTTTGCAGGGTCTTTCTTACTAAATATTAAGTTTATGTCTTCAGCACATAAAACGGTGTTAGAGAATTATTAATATCATTGACATGTAAAAAAAAAACAACGGGCCTAGGATTGACCCTTGCTGAATTTCGCACAGGAATTAGTATCAACACAAGTTAATTTCTCCCGCACTTTTGGATAACTTTCTATAAGATCAAATGCTATACCTCGAATACCATAGTAATCATGGTAATCGTGGTAATTCTACTATCCTTATTCGTACCCTTTGGCACATAAGGCCTCCACGCTTTCTTTTCATTTTTTGCGGTCGCCTTTGCCTCATTCCAACTCTTCCATCGGTACTATACTTCTCTCCATTTTGCTTTCCTCCCTTTTACGTTTCCTCCTGGATTCCATGCATGGAGCAGTGTAACAATGGTGGCTATCTTGCTTTCTGAGAACATGTCCTATTCATTTTCAACGTTTTCCTTTGACTTTCTGACTCGATTTGTTAAGCTAAGTGAGACTGTTAACCTCATCAATGCCAAAAATACTTGGCCAGAATATTTGAAGTTCTCTTTTTATGCACTGATATTGACACGAATCTAGCTTTTCTTCATCCCTTTTGTCGATCTTCCATCATGTTTCACAACCATAGAGAAGTTCAAGTCTGACTTATGTTTTGAACAAGTTAATTTGGGTTTTCTTCCATACTTCTTAGACCTAGATCCACACCTTATTCAGTTTCACAAAAAACATTTCTGGCTTTATCAATTCTGCTCATGGTGTCATTTCTCCACCACCCTCTTTACAAATGGTTGCGCCAAGATAGTAATACAATTTCTTAATCATGATATCGAAGGTATCGAATGCCTTAGAGAGATCAGTAACAATTCTTTTAAAATGTTTCTTTTTATTCATGGCATCCGACATCCTATTTATGAAATATAAAAGTGCATGTTCGATGGAATGATTTTTACGAAAACCAAAATTGGCTTCTATGTAATAATTGATTTCTTTCAATAAAGAGTGGAAATTTGTTGTAAATATTGTTTTCAAGTATTTTGGAGAATATGTCAGGATAGAAATAGGTCTGTAGTTATTTATATTTGTCACCTTTTTTGAAAATTTGAATAATTTTAGAGACCCTAATTCATCAGGAAAAATGTCTTTCATAAACATTTGATGAATTTCATGCTTTATGAATTTTGACAATACTAGTATATCACCTGAATATATCATCAAAACCACTTCAATTGCTATTCTTCATGCTTTTCACATATTGAATCATTTCGCTGGGGCTATAGTAGGGGAGAGGAAAGTGTTCAAGGTAGATGTACTATTATTAAAAGAGTCAGTTGAGTAATATTTAAGCTATTATCATCCCTAAAATCTTCATCAAAATTACACTCGTCAAGTAGAGGAGAAAAATGTATATCTAGATCCTCAAAATGTGGAGTTCGTACAGGTAAACAATCACAACAATTAAACAGTAAAAATAGAAAGATTGATACTACAAGTGGGTAAGATGAAAGTACCCGATATACACTCAAGACATTAAAAATTGGAAGATTAATATGGTCATCATGTACAATCTAGTCCTTGACTTTTCAGGAAAAAATGCATAAGCATGATTTTGACCCGCAAACTTAATTTACAAAAATAATCATGATTACTTTATTTTCAAATTTCTAGGTGAACTATTTACATTTGTGGGGAGAGTGTATTTGCGTTCGTGGACCTTTTTTAACTGTTGTTGGTGTAACAGGATGGGGGGGGGGGTAGAATCATAGGCGGCGGAAGCGGGGGGGGGACGTGTCCTCCCCTTAATTTTAGGTGGGGGGACGGTCCCCCCTAAAATTTAGGCTGATGACCTATTTTTTTTTTTTTGCTTGTCAAAAAATTTTCGATGGCAACTCATGTAATTTCGGTTGATAACCTTTTTGGGGGACGCTTTGCAAATTTTTTACCTGTGTACATCCCAAAATTTCAGGTGGACACCCCCTAAATTGTTTGGCTTCCGCCGCCAATGGGTAGAATAGCCACACATCTTCCAACTTCGTATTTCCAATCCCCGTATTAATCTCGTCGTCTTTAGCACCTATCATTATATTATCTAGATCTCTCTTTTTTTAATGAAACCTTTAATATTGTAGGTTAGATATGAGTTACTGTTATGTATCAAGATCGCTTGTATACACATTTCACCGGTTTCAACCAGAAAACAAGTACGGAAAAATGAAACAAAAGCTGTAAGAATAACTTCAATGTTTTTTTCGAGCAGATTTACGAGAACCATAACAATAGAGTACGAGCATACATTATGGCAGGGTTGTGAGTTCATGCAGTCATCATTTGTTTGCCGAACAAACTAATTATAGAAAGGTAAACATAGCAGAACAAAAGTTCTTGAGCTTTCTAAGGCTTCTCTCAAGTTCTCTGAGTAAAGGAGCCATGAAACCTTTTTTTTAAATCGTATGTATATTGTTAACTTCGATTAAAATGTCAGAATTCAAGGCCATCGGGACGATTTTTTTTTCAGTGGGGGTCCTGACATGGGCTAAAATCTCTCCTAAATGGTAGTGGGAGGACACAATTGATTTTTCCATTGTTCTTTTATACGCACACACACATACAAGGTCACCCCATAACGAAAATCTAATAGCAATGACAATTTAGTTTTGAATTTGACAGGAAAATGAGCAATGAGCAAAACAAAAACAAAATATCTTACATGGCTTGATGAGTTAGATGTGCAATCCAAGGTTATGATAGTCTTGTATTAAATCCAGATAAAATCTAAGTTGGTTGGCGTAGTTTCCTTAAATCAAAGTTCACAATTACGAAATTGATGTTGAAGCACGACGGATAAGCAACGGGTTGAAATGTCTGTGAAGACGATGTTGATGCATGATGATTAACAGTCAATTTCAGCAATTCATGGGTTGAAAAGAGTTCATTAAAACAGGTTGATGATCTCGAACTGAGAATTCCTCTTTCAAAGTAACTGCAAGCAGTTCCTTGATGGCGAGTAAATAATTCCACAGACGATAAACGTTGTATTATGTTGGAACTAAACTAGTCTCTGACATAAAGTCTGGTGTAAACTCTAAGTTCTGATCTGATATGATGATGACCTTGAAGAAACTGCCAGCTTATAAATTTCTACTATTCTGGAAGCTTCTAGTATTGTCTTTAAAAAGAACATTATCTTTCTATTTAGAATAGTCCACTTCTCTAGAATTAACAATGTAAACAACATAGCTAATCATATTGTTCTTTTTACTACCACTTGGAGTCTATTGTGTAGCAATCTCTATTGTTTATCTTTGCACATTCCAGAAATAACAAAAATTGCTCTCATTAAATAGGCATGCCTAACAAAGCTTTACTGAGATATTCTGGAATATTCTTAATCATTATATGCTATGAATATCCTTAGAGGAAATAACTAAATAAATGAATGTATTGCTCTTACAATTGTTATATATAATGATATATACAGTAACTTCTTATCTTTATTATTATAAAAGAACATAGATATTTAATAGTGCGAGCGCGAAGCGCGAGCTCACAATTTTGGAAATTTCATGTATTTTGTCATGAAAATTGTACATTTTTTAAAAGCAATGTTTATGATCCTGAACAAGATGCGTTTGTAACAAATAATTAGTGCTAGCAAGATCAGCGCGAGCAGATATTTTTAACTTTCAAGCCTGATCGAAAAGGGATCTGTCATGAGAAATGTTTGCAGTTACCCATGAAGACTATACATATTTCAAAAATCAAATCAAATAATGCGAGCGCGAAGCGCGAGCTCAAAATTTTGACATTCCTACATGAAAAAAATAAATTTTAAGCACTTTAGGTAATCATGAACAGGATAGGTATATAACTCTACAATTAATGCAAGCGCGAGCGGAAACAAAATTAAGATTTCAGACCTAAAAACGGGAAACTCTATTTATCCTTTGTAAATCAGGAAAAGGATGGATAATTGGGAATCTTCTTACATTATCTAATGTAAGCGCGAAGCACGAACACACAATTTTTGATATTCTTATCTGAAACTTCATAATTTAAGTACGCTTTAATATAGGACAGCCTGAATACATGTTTTTATAATGAAAAATCAATGCGAGCGCAAAGCGAGGGCAGAAAATATTTGAAATTCCGTTCAGAAAAAACGGAATATAAGCACTATTTAACATGTTTAAGCACTATTTCAAGCACTGTGTAGGAAAATTCTGAAGGGGGGGCTACAAAACTTCCATTTTTATTACATTGCTGACATTCGTCATACCAGATTTCCAGGGGAAGCTGCCTATGGGAAATAACACAGGCAGCAACCCCAAGAAAAATTTTGGGGTGTTTTAGCACCCCAGCACCCCCGCTTGCCAGGGCATGTCAGAATTGTATTACTATATTTTACAGTCAGCAAAAACAATACTACTCCAACATATACAAGACTTCAAGTTGTTATTCGACCTAAACTGAACATCTTTTTGTCCATATGGAGATATTTTTTCCAACACTTTTGGTTTATGTGGGGGAAAAGAGAATAGTATTATAATGGGAAGACGACGAGTCGCTGAACAAACTTATCGGTGCGCATCGATAAAGGTTTAAAGCACATTGTAAATAGGGGTTTAGCATTTTGAGAATGTATTCTCTTTTAAAGAATGGGGAAAGAAAAATAGAAAAAGTACAGAGTCCGGGAATTTCAGAAGATTGGATTAAAATTTTAGGAATGCTGTAATTATATGACGAAGGCCTATTCTTTGCACGCATTCCTGCTGGAAAAAAAAACCCTCCTTGTCACAGTGCATTCACAGTGTGTTAACATAGTGGACTATTTGGAAATGTAATTGCAATGTACACTGTTAAAATTTTCACATTTAACAGTGTGAAAATAATTTCGCACTGTGGACACCAAGACAGTGTGTTCACATAGTGCAAATAGTCTATTTAAAAATGTTAATGTAATTCACTCGGCTTAAATATTAAAATTTAACAGTGCGGAAATAATTATACATTAAGCTCTGTGTTCACAGAATGTATATGTGATTCACACTGTTGCATTTTAGAATTTAACAGTGTGAAAATAATTTCTCACTGAATTGATTTTATAGTGGTCTTTGCAAATGTTGTTGTTTCTGTTGGTGGTAACTCTCGTAGAAACTCAGCAGGACAGCATATTGCTGGTAAACGCCAAGCTGGTATATAACCAATTACCTTGGAAACATTTTACGTCTAGGTTAATCAGTCACAATGGCTGACGTAATAGACGGCAGATATCACTCTTGGGCCTTTTTACCAAAGTGGAGACAATGGCGGAGTTGGGATTCGAACTCACAACCTTGCAATTATGAGTCTAATGCTCTAACCACTGGACCACACGACCCGTATATGTGATTCACACTTATATTGTTCACATTAAACAGTGTGAAAATAATATCACACTGTGGACACCTAGACAGTGCGTTCACAGAGTGTACTGTTTGAAAATGTACATGTGATTTATATTTCAGTTGTTCACATTTAACAGTGTGAATATAATTTCGTACTATGGACACCTCAGGAATGTGTTCACATAGTGCACTATTTGACAATGTTAATGTGATTCACTCGGTTTAAATGTTAAAATTTAACCGTGTGAAAGTACTTTCGCACTGTGGACACATCAAGAGTCTGTTTACATAGTGTACAGTATTGTGATTCACTCGGTTTATATGTATAAGAGTGTGAAAATAATTTCACACTGTGCACAACTCGGCAGTGTCTTCATAGAGTTTACTATTTCAAAATGCAAATGTTATTCAAGCTGTTTAAATTGTTCAAATTTAACAATTAACAGTGTGGAAATAATTTCGCACTGTAGACACAAAGACAGTGTGCTCATTTTAAATCGTAAAAGTGATCCACATTGTTAAATGTTAAAATACAAGAGCGTGAAGGTGATTTCAATGTTCCGTATTGTGACTATACCGTGTGAGTAAAAAAAACCCTCACAAAGTCCCAATTTAAGGGGAAAATACGTCAATAACACATAGCCTAATTATTAAATATGGCTGTAAAAATACCTTCTCCTATATAATACCATATTGATGTAGTATATCTTCACGCTTGGATAATCAGTAGATATTCTTAACAGTGATGTAAATTTTGATTTGAGACTGCGATTAATGATGTCAATGATGCCCCGATCCTCCAAATGTTGGATGAAAATCAATTGAAAAATATATTTTCAACATATAACATTAGAATTGTTTAATACAAACTTCTTGGTTTCAATTCTCAAGTTAATTTCACTGAAAATGGATTTGCCAATATGTTTACTAACTCATGTAGGATTATGACGTCATTGGCATATCTGGGGGGGGGGGGTATTTCATGAAAGGACTTGTCGGACGTTTTATCCGGCAAGGACCAGTTTATCCGACAGTTACCATAGGAACAGTGCCTTTCAGCCAATCAAAATCAAGGAAAGATGTCAGATCTGACAACTTTTCGGATGAAAATATTGATGAAACGCTCCCCTGGATTCATTCTTTATTGTACGCATGCAGCCTTGCCTTACTTTGGCGCAAATTGGACTTTACATCACAGTAAAGAAATACCCCCTGATTATTCAAGCGTTATGAACACATGCCATAATGGTATCAAATTATTTGGGAGAAGATAATCTTTCATGCCTTATATAATAAGTTTGTATTTATAACACATTTTCCCCTTTAATAAATGTTTGATTTGTGAGGTGTCTTTTTTTTACTCCTACGGCCACTCTGTTGGAGACCTTTGTTCTTTTCGGTAGGGGTCAATCCCAATCTTTATGAATTAACAATCTAATAAGACAGTGGTCCCGTAACACAAAACCAATCAATTAATCACACATCCAATTTGAACGATTGATTAATAACATAATGCTGCTTCAAGCTGCTCCCTCTGCAGCTTGTCCTCTCCTACTCATATATCAAATGCCCTTATTATGGTCTGGTTGTGGATTTTTTTTCTAAATTTTCTTCTGCTCGAAAGTTGGTCTCTTTCCCGTCTCGTCTCGGAGTCTCTTCACTGAATTTGTTTTTATTACTATTATTATCATCCTGCCTTTTTCTTGTAAGTTTTATGATTTTGTTCAATCTTGTAAATCTTTTGTAAATATCGTGATTTTTTATGAGATATCTTAATAAATACTTAAATAAAAAAAGAATGATATCATAATACTGCAACCTAGCGTCAGTTTAGCACATTGTGAGCATGCGATAATATTAAGACGCAACGGATTTAGCTGGAGATGGAAGGATTGATTTCGGGGCCCGGGGGCGCACTTACGTTGGCGAGTGGATACCATGCGCGACCAAAAAAACACGTAAAAAGGATGTCTTTTTACCGATAGGGCACGTTACGTACGTAACGTGATAAGGGTGTCAAAAACACGAAAATTATGAAAAAAGGGTATCGATTTCGCTAGGAAAATTACGTGTTTAGGGTCGAATTTGCGGGGATGATAAAACAAATTTAGAATGTTTTAAAAAGGATGTTCTTTTGGCCCCAAAACTTCGTGTTTAGAGTCCGATTTGCGCGAGGTGTAGAAGGTGGGGTCGTATACTAAACCAAATAAGGTTAAGCCGACGACCGAAGGACCCGTAACAATAAAACATTCCTGTACTTGTTTAGGGGTTCATTTCAGGGAATATTTGCCAAGAGTATCGTTTTGTTTCCAATACTTGTTAAGGGTAGGGTTTCACACGCCAATACTTGTTAAGGGGTGCATTTTCAGAATATGGAAATTACGTGTTTAGGGTGCTTTTCGAGACCCCATGGTCGCGCATGGTATCCACTCGTGAATGGAAGTGCCCCCCCCCCCGGGTTTCGGGGTTACATGAATTTTACATTTCTGTGTTTTTCTTCCAGGCAAGTTACTAAGGAACTGCAGTGGGGGATGTCTTTTTGAATTCTGTCAGATTTCGCAATGTCAACATTCTATATTGTTTGAAATTGCCGAATAGATCTGATAATAAGTAATAATGTTTAAATCGTGCCATGATACACACCCCTACTTCACTTTTGTCTGTGTTAGTTCGTTTCTAACATTACACGACTGTTAAAAACACGAAAACAGCCGTGGTCATGGTGGCATACTATGTAGATCTTTCCATTGTTTACACTAATGCTCCATGTTCATCTTTGTGTTCTTCCAACATTATGTTTCCATATCCATAAGCTGTGTTATAACATAACGAGTTCTTTGCCATGCTCAATGGGTCTGATGGGAGAAAAGGTCGGCCAATGAATATCTCGCGCTAACATATATTAAAGTGGATCTCGAGACCATATGGTACTCTTATCAACAACAAAAAGCTGAATATCTTGGATTTGTTCACGTTATTATTCATAATTAAAGGTAAAGTACCTAAACATGACCGTAAAACAACAATTTTTCCCATAATCATGATAATTTTCCCCATCGTCTTTATTTTTTAAGTTATGTATTGGGCGATTCCATGGTAGAAAAATCAGCCATTTTCACAACATTTTTCAACCTGCTGTCCAAACGAACAAAGAACTTCAATTTGCTTTGTTGTAACATTAAAGTGGCTATATGCAAATAAAAACTGACAACCAAGAAAAATATGTTGTCCATAGGTAAATTAGAGCTTCATATGTTGCTTGTCGTACGGGACATTTCTGCGTCCCGTACGACACACAATATTTTCACCTATAATTTACCAATCAATTTTGGGGGGTTATTAGTTTTTCACATGACTACCCTCTAAAGCTTTACCATTGACAAAAATAATATTTTATTGCTCAAGCATTCGGCTAGGAAACTTGAAATTGTCAAAATGTCCCGTACGACACGTATGGAATCGCCCTATTACAAATTGTCTACAAAATTAATTTGTGTTATGTAAACTTAATACTTTAATTTTGATTTATATTATTTTTATGTTATCATAAATAGATGAACTACTTTGTATTGTACTTTATATGGTCTGTAACAACCGTCTGTTAGAAATAGAATCGAATCCTAATTTGAATTTGATCGTTTTCGTTGCCAATTTAGGAAACACTGAGCTGATTTCCCCATGTGGGTGCGACAGCACATCGCTCCACGTCCATGAGACCTGCCTAGAGTCTTGGCTGAAGAGCAGCGGCAAGGTCCGCTGCGAAGCTTGTAAAACGGTGTACAGTAACAGCAATATCAAAGAACTACGAGCAGAATTGGTCAGTATCAAAATGAAATAAGACTATCACCACCCCCCACACACAATTACCTAGTTCCCCCACTACCCCCCCCCCCCCCGGGCAGGGTCTTGGGAACGATTTTTTTTTAAACAGGGGGTGCTGGTTTAAATTTGAAAACCCCCAAAATAAAATGAAAGTGATTTTGTTCCAGGAAATATTTAATCAGCAAAAAAAAAGAGGAGGGGGGGGGGGGTCGTATATAAAATTAAGCTGTTCTGGGGCCCGTTTCATAAAGGATTTGCAAATGTTGTAACTTTGTCATTATGGCAACTACCATGGTAATCTTGATTGTGATCGGCTGTTGAGCTATGTTGCCACGGTGTCCCCATTTAATATCCTTCTCAAGTTCTCATGTCATAATTTTCAATTTCGTTATGTATTTATCATGTTTATTTTGGGTGTTGTGTTATACCATGTATACATTCAGTTTCACTTTATAATTATTATATCATGACTCTATACGAATCATTTCTAAGGGGTTTTGGAGCATGATTATTTGATGAAAAAAACGTGAATATGTCTTTATCTTAACCCCTCCCACTTTCTTTGTCCAGATGGTTCAGAGAGTTAACTTCTGCCTCATCGCCATTTTCATGCCGATCGGCGTCGTCGTCATCGTCGGCGTCATCACCATACTCGAGATCATCAGACAAGATATAGAACGTGCCGCTGTGACCGGCGAGTCCCTGAACGGCGTCTACGGCATTCCCCTCGATCAGTTCGTCATCCTTTGCCTCCTGTTCGGTGGCCTGACGCTGTTCGCCATCATCAAGAGCATCACAATATTGAGACAGAAACGACTGAAGACACTCGATAGCTTGACCGTTACAAAGGCATGATGATGGTCTATGGCATCATTAAGCAGTTTTCGAAGCTGCAAAGGGGACAGATCCTACAACATAGTAAATCTATTGAAAGAGCCCGTCAAAGCACCATGAACAATTGAGATGTCTTGTCGACAATTGGTGAGTTGGAGCAGTCGATCGTCGTAAAATTCTGAGTCGACTAAGTTGTTTGTCCAGACTGCATCGCTGACAACATTGCTGTTTAATTCACCGACTTTCGACAAAGACTTCTTTGTCATGAAGGGCGTTCAACAATAGATTCTCACCGTCCCAGAAAGCGTCTGTATGGTGGTTGCGAAAATTCCCCATTGATAACGCCGCATTAGAATATAGCTCAACAAAATGGTCTTTGTCTGTTTGATCCAGTTGAGATAAAAATGGCGTCTATGTAGTTGATTTCGCGGGAAGCAAACGTCGATTTCATCGATTATTGAAAAGTACTTTTTCGCGCCCGCGCGGGCAGCGCAGTATGGAATGTAATATCTGGGGCCCGTTTCGTGAAGGATTTGTAACTGTTGTAACTTTGCAATAATGGCAACTACCATGGTGAAAGGGGTCAGCAGCCAATCAGAATCAAAGTTGCCATGGCAGTTTCCATAATGGCAAAGTTACAACAGTTGCAAGTCCTTTATGAAACGGGCCCCTGATTGATATGGAGTACTTGACAGTCATTGACCAAAAGATCTGGAGCACATCCATCCTGCCATGATATCACATACTGTGACCAATATTGGCGATATGATACAGGAGTGGTCAAATGTATATATAGTCCTGTTTTAAGTTTTCGTATGTCTTATTCAAATTCCTACTTCTCAAAATTCCTAATTTTCGTAAATTGTAGTTTTGCAATCCATATTGGTTATGGGTCGATATACGACGTTCTTACTAAATTTACATTAATTTGGATTATTTTTATGATTACTCTGCTCTTTACCCATGCTTATTGATGAAAAAAGACTATGTAAGTTGTATTCAAGATACATGTAGTAAAATGGACAGGAGGACCATGCAAACTTTGCCGACAAATTCAACGTCTATTGTTGGAAATAAGTAGGCTATATATCACAATTGACTATCCATAATCAAGACACCACTATAAACAAGCATTTGGATAGTCCTCCGACACCAACTGATGTCGGGTTTTACACCCAAATCATGCAGCTTTTACGGTACTGTGATACGATATTACAAGTTGTGAAATTTAGAAAATTAAATTTAGAGTTTTAGTCCTCCCACAGCAACTTGTGTCGGCTAATATAAGCCAGTTTATCAGCGATATTAAAAACAGTGAAAAGTGGATAACGAAAAAGGAAGAAAGAATTGTATCCATTGTGTAATTATACGGGTATTTGATATAATAATAATAAAATAATACATAAGATTTACATAGCGCACTTTCCTTCTTGATTAGATGCTCAAGGCGCTTCAGAGCAGAACAACAAAAACTATTTACATATACATGTAATACATTTATGTTTTTAGGTTGCCCTTTCAGGTGGTCACTGAAGTCTGGGTTTTCACTTTTAAGTCGGTTTGCCCCAACCTACGCTGGCGCCACCCAAACTTTTACTAGTAATTTGCGAGCCATCATCAACTTAAAAGAGACCTACTACATTCTTGACTATGTCGTAATTGCAGTATTTAAGTCCCCAAAAGTATTTACTATATTATCTAAACAATTGTGCTTTATTATATTTAATGATTTTATGATCTGTACTGAATAAATTATCATTTAATTATTTTTTCGTATGAATTTGGATTTCAATTATGCCTATCATATAATCTCATTGTAAACTCCTGTCTTCCAAGGGTATCGAAAATGATATATTAAAAACAACTCGTATATATGTTTAAGTATTCATGTAATATTCATAACTTGTGAAGTATTGGAAAGTTGTTATGCTAACATCATTGTTTTTATAAAGTCTTCCAGTTTTAAATGTGATATCTCCTTTGGAAATGGGCATTAAATACATCTAAATAAATTACATTATTGATGTGTTTCCGGAAAAATAAAATGGTCATGTTCATGAACTTAATTCAAAGGTTATCTTTAAGTACTCAACTGTATGTCCGATCCGGAAGAATTAAAAGTGCTATTTGTATGTGGTTGAAAACAATGTATTTACCTCGGTAAATGTGTGTCTGATGTCCTTACAATAGCCCCTCAATGTGAAGTGTATGTTTCGTTTATGTACCATTAAATTGAAATTATATTGAAACATCTCCCTTGATAGAAACATTTTTATTGGAGTATTCGTAACTTTTGAACTCAGAATTCGCTCAATAACTCACAGATCCACTTGATTTGACTTATAATTATTTTGAGGGTACAATTTGAATTTGATGTAAAATAATGTGGAGCGTTGTGGCCCAGTGGATTAGTCTCCGGACTTTGAAACAGAAGGTCGTGGGTTCGAATCCCAACCATGGCGTAATTTCCTTCAGCAAGAAATTGATCCACAATGTGCTGCACTCAACCCAGGTGAGGTAAATAGGTACTTGGCAGGAATTTATTCCTTGAAACGCAGCGCGCGTTACCGTTGCACTGCTAATAAAGCCATGCAGGGTAATTATGGTGCATACACTGTAGAGCGCTTGGAGACTTCTTACAAAGTATTAAGCACTATATAAGCAAAAGCAAGAATAATCATAATTATTAATGTAAAGAGTTATTATTCATGTCGATAATGTTATTTGAGGGGGTGAAATTCAGATCTTAACCCCTTTTATAACAAAATGAGACTTCATCCCTTTTATAACAAAATGAGACTTCATTATCATCACCATTCTTAAATTTACTGCAGGCCAAAAATGATGTTATCTCCCAAAAGGTTGCCTTCACCTGTATTCTACAAGATCGTACCTCGTCCGTTTGATAACGCCATCGACCACGTCGACGGCGCGGCGCAGTTTGTCAGATGTAAAGTAAAAGAAAAAGAAAAGAGGCCAGAATCCGAATACGCTATACTCCTTTGAGTTGCAACAAGGCAACAGATAATATACAAAGTGCTCTACTCGTAATTATTTTGCGTATATGCAAGAGAAAATGTGGTTATTCCATGCAGTTACACGGTTTTGAACGATAATGACGGTAAATTATTCAACAATGTAACAACTGCAAATTAGTGGTATACAACTCTAACAATATGCAATATATTAAACTTTGACTTGGAGAAGAGAATTTATTTTGTAACAATGTGGTCTCTATTATCTATAGTGAAGTGACGATAAAATAGTTCGCGAATGGCAACCAACAGGGCAAGGGGAGTGTCTGTAACGTCACCCCTACTAAAATTAATTGAGAGACATTCTGTTAGATCTTAGACGACGAACAATGAGAACAGGATGGCGGGGAAGCCCCCCCCCCCACGTCCCCGGGATCGGGAAAGTGATGATGATAGTAAGAACGATTGTCCTGATCATGCACGGTAAAAACTGTGGTGTTAAAACTGACACCAATTGGTGTTAATAGAGGACCACACCCTGAGGTGTTAAAATTACACCCTAGAGATTAAACATAACACCAAAGAGTGTAAATGTAACAACAAAAGGCGTTGTAATAACACCTATAGGTGTAAAACTAACACCACCAATTTAACACCAGTGTAAAATAGCTGGTGTTGTCCCCTATGTACACGGGTTAACATCACAGTTTTTTCTGTGTTGAGGAAATGATGATGATGATGAAGATACTGATACTAATTTTGGCGGCTGCGTTGATTGATGGTGGTTGCAATTAATGGTGATGACAATATTGATGCTGGTGGTGGTCAAAGTGATGGTGTCACTCAGGGACCGCGAAACGGGGGAGGGGGGAGAGCTTCAGCCCCTATTTTCAAAACCGTGTACAAAATCGCAAAAATTACCATATATGATTGTGATTTTTTGCATGGCTGAGCCCCCTTACAAACCATTCCACGGCCCGAGTGTCACTAACGTACATTACGGGGATGGGTATCGACATGACCCACAACAAAAAAGTTCCACAAACAACGGATCAAGCCCATACGCCAAGTCTGGCCTCCCTAAGAAATTGTGGCTTAAAATCACGTCACTAGATGCTGTAGTAAAGATGATGGCGAGATATTGATACTAATGATGATGACGATACGGTGGTGACTATAACCCGGGGGGCCACTTACATTGACGAGTGGATACCATGCGCGATAAAAAAAAACACACGTAAAAAGGATGTCTTTTTCACGATAGTGCACGTTACATACGTAATGTGATAAGGGTGTCAAAACACAAAAATAATGAAAAATTGTATCAATTTCGCTAGAGAAACTACGTGTTTAGGGTCGAATCTGCGGGGATGATAAAACAAAATTAAAATGTTTTATAAAGGATGTCCTTTAAATTTGCCCCAACACTTTGTGTTTAGAGTCCGATTTGGTGTAGAAAGTGGGGTCGTACTAAACCAAATAAGGTAAAGCCGACGACCGAAGGACCCGTAACAATAAAACATTCCTGTACTTGTTTAGGGGTTCCTTTCAGAGAAAATTTGCCAGAGTATCGTTTTGTTTCCAATACTAGGGTTTCACACGCCAATACTTGGTAAGGGGTACATTTTCAGAATATGGAAATTACGTGTTTAGGGTGCTTTTCGAGACCCCATGCATGGTCACGCATGGTATCCATTCGTGAATGTAAGTGCCCCCCCCCCCCCCGGGGGACTAGAATGAGTGTAATGATGGCGGTGGTGGTGGACAGTGTTGACGACATAATGGTGGTCATATAGTGACGATGATGATGATGTGGTGGTGGTGGTAGTAATGATGATCAATGTGTAAATCACACGAAATAATGAAAGCTCGTGGTTAAACAAATCTTTTATTATTCACTTCAAAACTTAATATTTCAAGCTCCATTTATCAGTCTATTGAGCAAGATACGTACCTCATATAACAGGCAATGCGAGCATGAAGCTCGCATTGGCCGGTGACGAATGTTGTCTGGTTAGGGGGATGGAGTTGCTCAGTTGACCGGGTGGCATCTTTGTGGCCAGGGCCGTAGCTAGAGGGGGGGGGGGGGTATGGGGGTGTGACAACCCCCCCCCCAACATTCATGGCAGTCGGCAAAATGAAGGATAGGGGAGAAAAAGAAAGCGGGAAAGAAAGGAAGAGAAAAAAGAAAGAAGGAGAGAGGGGAGAGAAAGAAAGAAAGAAAGAAAAAGGAAAGAAAAATAGGGGTACTAACTTCGAAGAAGGTTACGACTTATAGAGTAAAGACAACCAGTTGGCAAATCCAAGTCCCGGGCCAAGTCCATGTAGCCAGGCTTAGAGCCCTACTAGTCAGCCAAATACAAAGGACAAAATCAGATGGAGCTATAATAACACACAAAGTAAGCCCCCGGTCCTCGCCCATTATAAAAAAGCTTGTAAATTTGCAAATTATACCACAATTATTGACGATTTAACGAACACATTAGTTTTGTAAAATTAGAGGCAAGACTAAGTAAAGAAATATGGGATGGGATGAATTTTCAAGGTTTCATTTGAATAATCAAAGCCAAAGTATAGTTGGCAAATTATAAAGGGGGCCTATTAAAGTGACAGAACACTTTGCAAACTACCAGTCAGCAAAGTGATGAACAAATGCTGCCCCGTTTCAGATCTGAAAAGAACCGAACACAAGACTTAAAAATCTAGTAACTCTGCAGTTGGCAAATTCATGAAGACAAGTCTACAACTTGTAGACTTGTCTACTTCTCTCCCCCATCGGCTGGCCCCCCCCCCCCAAAAAAAAATAAAATAAAAAACGGAGAAAAAGAGGGAGAAGAAAGAAACGTAGTGGGAAAGAAGAAATTATTGTACATTATAATGTTATATTATGTTATGTTATATTACATGATTTTTTTTCATAATTTGACCCTAACCCTATAACTTCATGAATTCCTAAAATCAGTCCTTAAAATGTCTTTTTTTCTAATCTAAGTATCAAAAATTTTCAGCTCGCGCTTCGCGCTTGCATCATTTGATTAGTGAAAAAACGTATAGTCTTAGTAAATTCCCGCAAACAAGCCTAAGAATGCCCCTCTTCAGATCTGAATTTCTTATTTCTTCAGCTCGCACTTTGCGCTAGTGAGATACGATGATAATCATGATAACTAATAATAATAATAATAATTATAAACAGTACTTGTATAGTGCATATCACAATTATGAATAATGTCTCAATGCACTTCCAAAGGACTTGGATACCATTTGGATACTATGACTACAAGAAACTGATACTGTGATTCTAACAAAATCAGCAATCGCTTAGCACTCGCATTCATTAGATGACTATGGTGAGATATGTATACTCTTAATGGATTCTAAAAAAAAAGAGAAATAGTCCTTAAAATGTCCCTGTTTAGGGTCGATATATACATAATTTTCAGCTCGCACTTGGCGAAATAGATAAGGTCTTCGTAAATTCCTCCAAGACTTAAAATGCTTCTCTTCAGGTCTGAATTACCTAAATTTTCAGCTCGCACTTCGCGCTCGCAATATTTGGTTAGTCAGATGCGTATTTTAATCGTGATTACAATGACTACAAAAAGTGTTTTATGTTTTCTGACAAAATCAGTAAGCGCTCGGCACTCAAATTAGATGAGTATGGTGAGATTAGTATTCTTTTATTTGATTCCTAAAGATAGTCTTTAAACTTTCTCTGTTTGGGGTCAATAAATACAAAAATTTCATCTCGCACTTCGCACTTGCTTTGTTTGTTTAGCGAGACAGATAAGTATTTTTATTTTTTAAGAATTGCTATTATGTCCCTTTTTAGGTCTGAATATCAAAAATTTTCAGCTCGCGCTTCGCGCTCGCATCATTTGCTCAGTGAGGTACATTACATATCCGTTTAATTGCACAGTCCTTAAAATGTCTCTATCCGAGTGACTAAAAAAATTTGCCAGTGACCCACGGTAGCCACATTAGGGTAAATCATTATACTGAGAGTTAGCAACTATGGCACACTAGCCTTTCTTTTTGTGATCCAAATGTTTATTTTTACAGTACAAATATCTTTGTATATCTTTGAATAATTAACCTTAAAGTATTCACCAAATGCCACTAATTCACTGAATTCTAAAAATTCAAAATCTGTTTACATGTGATTATTGTGGGGGGGGGGGCACATCCCCCATCAGACTCTCCCTGTGCTCACGTTGGCGCTGTCACACCAAATTTAGTTGGCAAATTTTAGCTGAGCGGAGTACACCCCCCCCCAACAAAATGCTTCTGGCTACGGCCCTGTTTGTGGCGGGTATCCCTGGGTATCTAGACCTATACGCCTTGTAACGGAGACAATGATTGCAGGATTATGGTAATGGTACATGGGTTAATCGATCTTAATTCTGACTTGATCATTTTTTTACTCTGAAGGTAATTCTTTCCCCCATTCCTTCCTCCCGAACCCTCCTTCTTTTCTTGCCCCGCGCCATCTACGTTCACACAATTACAGCGGTAGCGGAAAATTAAAATTTGATGTGGAGACTAAAGTGAAATAAAATGGATATTTTTGTCAAGTTTGTTTCGCAGAAAGTTGGAAAAGTCAGATGGCAGCCTTCTTCATTCAAAGGAATTCAATTCTCTGATACATTTTTAACCGGAAGTTGGGATGATGAGGTACGTAACGTGTCTTATACCGTCTTATTATAGCTCCTTGACGAAGATCACGAAAACTTAGTTGTGAAATTCAATTGAGCTGTAACTTAGTGTGTACGGTTGAGATGGTTCTTTCCGTTGCGTGTGCACGCAAGACCGCTTTCGATCGGGAGCGCCCGTCTTGCGAAGGAAGAATAAATAGGGCCTAATTTGCAAGTTAACTTTTGGCAATAAACTGTTAAGTCATTCGGCATCATCGTGATCCAAGTCCCCGGTGACTCGGATCCACGGACAATTTTTCACAACGTAAAACATGTCCTACCTGTTTCTACCATCCTCCTTCGTAGTTGTATGTGACTTGTCTCTTTTCAGTCTCCACCAAACTTATTTGTAGAGCGCCCGCGCCGCGTACGCGCGCTTTACAATCTTTGGTCTATCTTCACTTTATTGGCGTTATAAATCAGATCGAATTGCATCTATATACTTCTTTTCAATCTCTATTGCTTTAGTTGGTAAATTATACTTTTCATATAAATCATGTTTATATTCATCTTTTTATGTTTCCCACACTATGAAATTTGCTTTATTTCGTTTTCATTTTTACTAAATAAATCGGCCCCAAGTATATCCCTCGAACAGTCTCAATTGCTTTATTTCGTTGATTCCTAATTTACTAAATAAATCAGGATTGAATCATCTTTTCAATCTCCATTGCTTTATTTCGTAAATTAGTGCTTTTCATATACATAAATCAAGATTATATTCATCTTATGTTTCCTACACTATGAAATTTGCTTTATTTCGTTTACATTTTTACTAAATAAATCGGCCCCGAGTATATCCCTCGAACAGTCTCAATTGCTTTATTTCGTTGATTCCTAATTTACTAAAAAAATCAGGATTGAATCATCTTTTCAATCTCCATTGCTTTATTTCGTAAAATAGTACTTTTCATATACATAAATCAAGAGTATATTCATCTTATGTTTCCCACACTATGAAATTTGCTTTATTTCGTTTACATTTTTACTAAATAAATCGGCCCCGAGTATATCCCTCGAACAGTCTCAATTGCTTTATTTCGTTGATTCCTAATTTACTAAATAAATCAGGATTGAATCATCTTTTCAATCTCCATTGCTTTATTTCGTAAATTAGTACTTTTCATATACATAAATCAAGAGTAAATTCATCTTCTTATGTTTCCCACACTATGAAATTTGCTTTATTTCGTTTACATTTTTACTAAATAAATCGGCCCCGAGTATCCCTCTTCTGCAGACATTGCTTTATTTCGTTTATCCCTAATTTACTAAATAAATCAAAATTGCATATGGTCGCATGTCATAAGGTGGTCCAATTTCGCGAACAGGGTAAAAATGGTCAAAAATGTTATTATTTGATATGTTATAGCTATTACCATTCTCTACATAATGAAAAAGTTTTAAGTTTTGAATACCGTTATTTTTCCTTAAAATGACTAATTAACAGCTAATTATTACATAGATGTCAATGTAAATGTGAATTTTGAAATGCGTTTTTCTCAAATTGGACCAGCTGCACATAAAATGGTGTCAAAAGTTAATGCAACATTGGATCACCCTAGTATTTTGCAGTTATAATCTTGAAACATCAATGATTAAATCTGTACCAAAAATAGAATAATTATCTATTATTTTATGCATGTTAATTATACTAATTAATTAACAGTATTTAATTTCACATTTCTGCCCCCAAAATACCTGTCACTGTATTTGTATGCTTGGCAAAATGACAACATCATGGGTAGAAATGTTTGTTGCAATGATACACAAAATTTGTACTAAAAATTAAGATTACAAATTAGATAATTAACCAAATCTCTCCGGTTTACTAATTGATAAGGTTGCAGATCAGAGCTGACATACACATGTATTCCATTGCTGCATATTTTCAAAATTTTCAATTTTTTATGACATTTAGTTGTTCCCTGCTTTAAAATGCCCAGAAATATGAGGATATCAGTCATATTACATATTATAGTAAGTTGTTAATTAGGTTTAATTAATATTTTATCATTTACCGCATCCACCGGCTCCGCCACCCCTGTTACTTCAAACTTTAATGTGCTATAGTTTTTGTTCCTGATATTGTATTGATCTAATTCATAGTAATATATTTAGCCTATAGTTCTAGCTTCAAAATGAGATATTACTCAAAAAATTTGGTTAAGATGCTGTGATGTAGCAACAATTTATCCATGGCACCGTGTGGAAAATTGTTCATACGCCACCCTTTTTGCATACCCAACTTATGAAATGCGACCACCTACTTCTTTTCAGTATATATAGGCTTTATTTCGTCGTACTTTTTAATTATACTATGAATAAATCTCATTATGTTTGTCATGATTATGCTTTATTTCGTCTATCACATTTTTACTAAATAAATCAAAATGCATATCTCTCTCTTAACTGTCTCCATTGCTTTATTTCGTAAGGTACGTAATTAGAATGTCGGTCTATAATTACTCCTCGTGATTCAAGTCCCCCTTCATCCGAATTAAACCACTGTGTCACTTGTTTCCTATTTTCGATGATGAATTATTAAGATCAATAGAATTGAATTAAAACAGTATATACTACTCCTCGTGATCCAAGTCCCCTCTCCTAAAAATACAAAACGGCAATTAACCCGTTGATATTCATCTACCCCTCATTTCCCTCCTCTTCAAAACCACTCTGCCACTTTTAGACAGTTTAATAGACATGATTAATGAATATTTTTGATAATAAGAATCATTAAAATCAATGAAAATCACATTAAAAACACTATTTAACTGTCTAAATACTCCTCGTGATCCAAGTCCCCTTCCCGTGTTAAGTTCGTCCAATTTCCCATAGGAGGGGACTTGGATAACGAGGAGTACTATTACTCGTGATCCAAGTCCCCTCTCCTAAAAATACAAAACGGCAATTAACCCGTTGATATTCATCTACCCCTCATTTCCCTCCTCTTCAAAACCACTCTGCCACTTTTAGACAGTTTAATAGACATGATTAATGAATATTTTCGATAATAAGAATCATTAAAATCAATGAAAATCACATTAAAAACACTATTTAACTGTCTAAATACTCCTCGTGATCGGAGTCCCCTTCCCGTGTTGAGTTCGTCCTATTTCCATAGGAGGGGACTTGGATAACGACTAATAGTACTCCTCGTTATCCAAGTCCCCTCCTATGGGAAATTAGACGAACTCAACACGGGAAGGGGACTCGGATCACGAGGAGTATTTAGACAGTTAAATAGTGTTTTTAGTGTTATTAAATTTGTCTTATTTAGTGTTTTGATCATTGTTTCATCAACTTGGAAGAATATACCGCCACAGGAGTGAAAAGAAAGAGACTATTTTTGTCGTTTGAAAAAGTGTCCGAGTCAGTTGTTATTGTGTCAATGGGAAAACGTGTGGTGGAAGGAAGTCCCCGCTCAGTGAGAAGCTTCGCACCGTTTCGCATCGCGAACAATAGATTTCTTTTGAAAATCTTCCAACCGTGGATTCTATTGAAAGATTGCCGATATTTGAGGTGTGTCTCAAGTTTGTCCCCAGTGACTTGGATGACGATAAGGCCAGTCATTCATATGTACTCTGATTACTGGAGAAATTACAAACCTCCAATACCATGACATGATTAACTTTCATAATTTGTAGGCATGATTAAAAAAAAGCATGATTAAAAGTGAATAAAAGCAGGAAAAGACAATTTTTGAGGTTGCCATGGCTTTGGCCTGTTTATTTTGGGCACTTTAACTTAAAGTTCAAGTCCACCTCAGAGAAATGTTGATTTGAATCAAGAGAGAAAAATCAGACAAGCATAACGCTGAAAATTTCATCATAATCGGATGTAAACATGGTAAAATAAGAAAGTTATGACATTTCAAAGTTTCGCTTATTTTTAACAAGATAGTTATAATTATATGAACGAGCCAGTTACACCCAAATGAGAGAATTGATGATGTCACTCACTATTTCTTTTGTTTTTTAATTATTGTTTGAATTACACAATATTTCAATTTGTACAAATTTGATGATTAGGACCTCCTTGCCTAAAGCACAAAATGTTAAAATAATGGAATTCCTCATGTTCAGGGAGGAATGAAACTCCATTTCACATGACAATGACGAGAAAATAAAAATATTTCATATAATAAAATACAAAAGAAATAGTGAGTGATGTCATCAGTTCCTCATTTGCATATTGACCGAGATGTGCATATAACTGTTTTGTGAAATATAGCGAAACTTTAAAATGCCATAACTTTCTTATTTTACATCCGATTTTAATGAAATTTTCAGTGTTATGTTTGTTGAATTTTTCTCTTTTAATTCAAATCAAGTTTTTGTTGAGTTGGACTTGTCCTTTAAGCTTTGCAGAATTAAGTTTGAGTTGGACTTTACAATTGGATTTTTCACAAGGAAGGGGTTCCACAATAATACCTCAAAAAAAAAGATAGGAAATCATGCAGAAATACACCCACCTCGGCTCAATCCTTCATTTGATGTTTGTCCACACCACCCATGGCTTCAATTCATCTCGAGTGCGAAGGATTCATATGCACCTGGTGCACGCAAATTTTTCATTCCATTTTTTTACAAATTAATGTATCATTACCTAATACCCAAGATTTCAAATTGTGCTATGACACTTACCGAACAATTTGGATCGTTTGTTGACTTCTCTTTGCCGTTTTTTTTTAAATAAAAAAGGTTTTTTTTTATCTTCACGGCAGCTCACCCGTTCGCATGATTTCAGTCGATATGAATTTATGAACTTCAGTCCATATTCAAATTATGGCGAATCCAAGTTTTTGATATGGACTGAAGTTGGCGACTAAAATCATGTTAACAAACGAATGAGCTGTGGCGGGCAGATCTTTTCATCGCTAACTTCAGCTAGAATTCGCGTATGCGCCCATCAGGACCGGTCTGCCATTTTGTGTGCAAATTTGAACAGGAGGGAACAGACGCTGAGCTGTTATTTTTTTTATTCTATCATAATATAATAAATATAACCTTTGATGTTGGATGATTGGTTTCAAATCGTCAGAAATAATCTTAGGTCTCCTATGGCCATGCCATGCAATCTTGTCTATTGTGTGAACTTTAAAAATAATTCTTTCACTTTTATCTTGAAAAAAAAATCTGCAGGAGAATAAGATCTCACTTTGGAAGGTTCCAGGTGTCCAGAACAAGGCAGGAGCTGCAGGAGCTTGGCAACAGGACTATCCGCAGCAGAAGACCCCAGCCTTGGAAGGCCAGGCAGGAGACGAAGAACAGGAGCCTGTATTGCTCTGTCAGATGAAACATGATGGGGATGTCACAGATATACAGGTATAATTTTTTATAATTGACTGATTCATTCCAATTTTGTTTTAGATTTATCTAATATTTAATATTGCTTCAATTAAAAAGAAAAAGTTGAATTATTATTTGTTTGGCGTCACCTGTGCCTGGGAGGCGAAAAGTGAACTACATGTAAATCACTGTGACCCGCAGGTGTTTCTCCTCCCGATATCACTGATTGGGGGGAGTGCAGGTGGACCACTACACCGGGGTTTCCCCCTACTCTTACATGAATAGTGCAGTGGGTTCTTAATGTGCAAAGGTGGTGACTCTCCTTTACACGGGGCCTCCATTTAACATCCTATCCAAGGGACGGAGTGTTTTCGATTGTAACATATAGCCTGCATCTACATGTATGAAACATAGGAGAGACGTTTACATACAACACACTGGCTTCAGTCATCCGCCCTGGGTGGACTCGAACCCACGATCTTTGCTTTGACAGGCAGACGCGTTATCGACTGAGCCAACAATGCTCTCTACCAACTTAATACCAATTAAGTTGGTAATAACAGTTGACCATCTGTAAGACTGTATTCCACTCAGTTGAATTTATTTTTTTTCAAATCAGATTATGATGCATGATATATGTCATTTTCTCCTCAAACGTGAAATTCTCCAAGAGATTTGTGCTTGTGCAAGACCATGTAGGCAGGGTTACCAGAACAATAGATCACATACCAAAATTTTGATAAAATTTGATAATCTAATCTTGGGTCATGAATGAATTTCTATGTTTATTCATATTTGATTGGTTTGCTATGTAATCATAAGTAAGCACTAAATAACTGTGATATATGCTGCATTTTGATAAATTTTAAAGGCTCTTGGAGGCCCATGCTTTGCAATCAATGGTATTACCGTACTTCTCTTTTCTTTACACTTAATCAATTTTCCCCTCTATTTTAAAATGTTAGACTCGATGATCTTCCAAGAACATTGATCCATTTTTACATATACTGAAATTCTTTTTAACCACTCCCAAAGTTGTTTTAAATTTTTCTATTATTTTATTTTCCAAAAGAGGAATTCAGACATCTTGATGTTTTCATACTCATTTCTACTACACTCATTCACTTGTACACTTTATCAATCTTTTAGCATATATTATTCTCGGGCCCATTCAGGGTAAATATGCAATTAAATAGCATTCTTGTATATTCTATTTCCTTCCCTGTAGTTTGTCAACCAGGATGTTTTCTTAGCTTCTTCATCATGCGGAAGTGTTCAAGCATTCAGATGCAACAAAGCTAAAGGGGTAAGTCTAGCCATGGAAATACAGTGTCTACTCTTGGTAAATTGCCACAAGTTGGACCTGGAGACACCAATGTTATCTATGTTGTCTTTGGTTTAATCCAACATGGTGTAATCTTGGTTCAAATTACCATTGAACTTTATTGAACATTATAAGAAAACACACACATCAGGGTGGGCGGATTTAAATCACGTTGATTTAAATCGTGATTTAAATCGCGATTTAAATCACCATGATTTTTAAAAAAAATCATTGATTTAAATCACTTCCATTGAAAAATGTACAAATCATGGACAAAGTATTTGTTCAATGCAGTTTTAATTCTTCAAGTCAACTGAAAAACTTTGAATTAACTTTATATCAACAAAAGATCAACAAAGTCTTCATATCTACTTAAAACAAATTAAAATCAAATTAATAAAATCAGGTAATTCCTTAAAAACTACAGATGTATGTTGTCAATAGGTACTCATTTTTTGTAAATTATGTCGAGTTTTTCTTCTGAAATTTAACATTCTTTGTCAGTTATTATTAGTCAATTTCTTAACATAAAGTTTTCACATAATCCAAAGACTTTTCAGAGAGCAGTTTGTAAAAAAAAATATATAATATATAAAAGTCAATGAGAAAAGGTTTGTTGGCAGTTTTCCAGTTTTGATCCTTCACCTACACATAACTACTTCTGTCATGTAAAATAAAAAATGATACCTGCATGTAATCAACATATTTAACATGCCTCTTATTTTGTATTGTTACATTTATCATACATTTGATGCTTTAAATAACATAATTATAAAAATCACATTAACATAATGTAGTACAGTCATAATTTGACTGTTGAGAAAAGCTTTCTCTTATAAACCTTTTAAGTCACTGCAGCCCATTTTATGTTCAGTGCTACAAATAATGGAAGTTTTGTATCTGCATGTAATAATGGAAAGAGCTCTATAACAATAACAATTTGCAAAACTCAGAATAAACATTTAATACTGCATTTAAATGTTAAGATGCAAGTACTTCAGTTACAATCATTGGCAGTTGTAAGCTGTGTCTCATTTAAAATAAAATACTTTTTTTTTGTAATACATATGTTGTAATTTAAGCAGTTTTGCAGTTTTTATCCTTTAAGTTAAAAGTAAGTAGATTTTTTTTCATACTTCATGGATCAAACAGATTTTTTTGTAGAGAATATGGGAATAAAAATTGTAGATTAATGTAAAAAAATCACAGTAACATAATGTAGTATAGTCACCCTTTGACTAAGCTATCTCATATATTGTTCTCCAAAACTGAGAGTTTTGCATCTATATCTGTAGCAAGAGAAGAGCTTTTTATCAAACTAAAAAGATCCTAAACATATACAGTTGTAGTCTCTCTTTGACTATTGTAAAGCTGTGACTAATTGAAAAAAAAACATTGATTTGAATTATTTCTCTTACAATATACATGAATACTAGTAATTGGCAAAGGGTTTGTTGGCAGTTTTGATAAGGGATTTTTTCTCTTGGATTTTTTAAATATTTGAATGAAAAATCCCAGAGGGGAATTTTCTCTACTCACTGGGAATTCCCTATGGAATATTCCTTCATAGGCCTATGTATGATAGAATTAAGTTCAGATACATGATTCCTCAAATTTATTTTTAATTGTCCATTTTTACTGGATTTTAATTACAAAATATGTGGTTAAGAACACTATTAGGGGTGAAATGTATTATATCAATATTGATGTCATTGTAAGAGTAAGGGGGGGAATATTACATTTTTTTTCAAAGGAACTTTAAAAGAATAAAGAAAATAAAAAAAATCTGATTTAAATAAAAAAAATCTGATTTTTAAAAAAAAAAAAAAAAAAAATCGCCAACCCTGACACACATTTAAATGTGTGCAATTATTATTATACATGCCAGAAGAATCATATTTGAGGTCCAAAATTATGGAAATATGTACATCACTTACTTTCTTTGTAAGCTTTCCTCATTAGGGGCAATTTCGCTTCAAATCATACCTGGAAGATTGATAATTTGATTTCATTAGTAAGGTCTGACTATTCGGAATATCGACACTTTTATACCAACAAAGAAGCTCACAATATGTCCCTTGCTGTTTAAGTTGTCAGTTTTATGTTGGAACAATTTTTTTTGCTAGTTTGTTCATCAATTTATATATTTACTTCCTCAATAGTACATGTATTTCTACTTTAAGTTGAGTAAATCTGAAATCATGAACCCCTACCCCAACCATTTTCCCCACCTATTAAAGAAAATGTAAGGTAATATAATGATAACAAATCTACCCCTTCTACCTTCTTCAGGACTTTGCGCCCTCTCAGAAGTGGTCCGGTATTCATCACCACCCTGCCGACACCTGTTCCTGTACCTGCGTAGCCGTCAATGGAACGGATATCTCCACCTGCGGAGAGGACGGGAGGATTAACGTCCTGCGGCTGGAGCACAGACAACCGATAAGAACCATCGGTGAGCAGGGGCAGATCCAGGATTTTTCGAGGGGGGGGGGGCACATTTTTCCGAGGAAAAAATTGACAAAAAAACCCCCAAAAAGGTTTTTAACCAAAAAATAAAGGTATTTTGTCCAGGAAAAAAAATTGAAGAAGTTGTTTCTTGGAGGAATAAAGCAGCCAAGAACACAGGGGTGAATAGATGATGTCCTGCCAATGAAGTGAGGGGGATGACACAATAGTTCACCCCCTTCCTCCTCTGAACAATAGGTCGGACAGGAAGATAGATGAAAATTCGAACAATATCAGACAAACAATAAGAAAGTTTCTTTTTAAAGAAGAATGAAAACCCTGGAGCAAATTAGCTTGTTTGAAAGCAGAAAAATCAAAGAATATGATCAGTGGAAGTTGTCAATAAGAAATTTATGAGCACTTGAAAGTCGAGTTCAATATAAATGCTATGGAGATCCTCCTATTGGCCATGCGAACAAGATCTATGATGTCGTACTTGTACAACTCTCCCCTTTGGACAATGAAATTATCCTCAAAACATCTCTCTCTCTCTGACCATTCTAACAATGTGACAAACAATTCAACCATGATGTAATGATGTGATACCTCTATTATTTGTCCTCTCATAAGAAAGAACATCTAATTTTGCGATAAACGAGAAAAATTTAATTGAAATATGTATTTGGGTAATGTGGAAGTTGTAAGGGGAGATTTCACATATCTTGGTCACATCACCAGTTTTGCATGAAGCGGTTCTTACGTACATGTACAGCTTCATGAAATGGTCCCTGCACACTTTTTCTCACCATACGTAGATGAAGCTGACAGCTGCAGCATCAACGCATTGACACACCTGAAACAGCACGAAGTCATAACAGTGAACTCAGCCGGACAGCTCAAGATATGGGACTTACGGCAGCCGGGCTCACAGCCAACAAGGTTCTTCATAGTGTAAGTAACCCATCTCCCTTGGCCATATTTTCATTTATCCATTCAGGAAGCATTTACTCTCTTCCATTTTCACAAAATATCATTTTTCAAGACAAAGGGTACATCATTTTACGCTAGTCTGGAGGCACATTCCCTTGGTTTTGAAAATAGCATAATAATAGACAGTTCTTGTATAGCGCATAACACATTATAAATAACGTCTCTATGCGCATCCAAAGGACTTGGATATTATTACCCTGGCTTTAGCCCCGCAGCCTTTTACAGCGCTGGGGCATTTCAAGGAATAAATTCCTGCCAGGTACCCATTCACCTCACCTGGGTTGAGTGCAGCACAATGTGGATGAATTTCTTGCTGAAGGAAACTACGCCATGGCTGGGATTTGAACCCACGACCCTCTGTTTCAAAGTCCGGAGACTAATCAACTGGGTCACAACGCTCCAAATAGCATAAAACAGTCTGAACCAGGAGACTAGATTCACTGTGACTTTTTGGCACAGACATGACCCGTCTTTCGATTGATCCAATCAGACATAACTCTATGGAAATCCATCAGTGTCATATTTCTTTCTTCAGGAAATTTGCAGTATGTCCTTTGTAAACAAAGCAGAACAAACCAAATTGTCAGGAAATCAATGAATTTATGGATATACATTCATATCTACACATTTTTTGAACAAACATGCATTTTATAAGTTGACTTTGCTGGCTTTCCATAGTTGCGATTGATCGCATCAATCGCAACTTTTTGTAAGACGGGCCCCTGGTATTGCCTGTTATTTATGTCAAATTTGATTCCGCACTTGCAGACCAGGGGTCCGTTGCAGAAAGAGTTGCGTTTAAACGCAAGTCGAAAATCAATTGCAAGTCCCAAATGCACGCTATTGATTGGTTGGAAATCATGTTGCGTATGATTTTTAGAGTTGCGATTGATTGCAAGATCTTCCTGCAACCGGCCCCAGTTGTGTACTCTGATTTTCTTTTAGGCTATTGATGCCCCCAGAGTGTCATTATTCATAAAACTGTTTAGTAAGTTAGACAAATTTCTTGTGATGCTTGTGCGGTAATGAAATGCAGATTACCCTTGTTTCAACATAATCACTGAACATGACACAGAATAGTGAACTGGATTATGAACTACTTTTGTATTCAGATCTGGAGAGAAGGTCCCGCTTCACTGCATAGACCGGCACCCAACCCAGCCTCATCTTGTAGCCACAGGTGGTCAGAATGGCATTCTCAACATCTGGGACATGAGAAAGGAACAATTACCAGTCACACTCTTTGAAGTTCACCAGAGTCATGGTATGATAATGATATCCCAGTTTTCATTACCATAATTTTCTTGTTTCAGCTTTGATGTGAAGAACCAACCTCATAATTTCCTCTTTTCATCTTTATTCTGCAAAATTGGCTGGATTACTGAAGCTCAGTAAGATAATAATGAACCTTGTTATGGCAGGTGTTTTACGCTGCAATGAACTGCGATATATTTTATCTATTAGATTTGTGTATAAGTGTTTAATAAGGCAATTGGTATTACAAGTAACAATGTAATGCTCATATAAATGCACGAGTACTAAGTAGCCTATCATCTGAAAAAAGTAATAGTTTTCTAAGCATTTTTTTGCATCAAATCTGATTAGAACTGGCTGTTTATCAAATAGAGGTGTTTGAAAACTAATTATTGTTCATGTTTTTGAATAAGCAAACACCTTAGAACTGAGTGTTAGTTCTTTGTATGAAGGGGAGATATGTGTACATAACCAGAGTAATATATGTTAAGCATTTAGATATGTATCCCACGCTATTTAAAAAAGCAGAATATCATTAAAATAATTATTGATGACAATGATGCTGTGTTATTTCTTGTCAGTTTGGGATGTGAAGTTTCACCCTACTAACCCAAACAACCTGTTTACCTGCTCTGACGATGGAACGGTCCTCCATTGGGACGCCACCAAAGGTCATAGTTCAACTGGTTCTGCCTTCCGCAACATCAACACTCCTACAGGTAAAATCTTGATTAGGCAACCAGGGATAAGTGTTTTTAAACTCTACTGAAGGATGCAATGTGCTGTACCCCAAAATTAGGGCCCTGTCTTACAAAGAGTTGCATTTGATCAGGGCCCCATCTTACAAAGAGTTACAATTGATCTGATCAATCTTAAGTAACTGTGGAAACTCATCAGTGTCATATTTTTTTCTTTGAAAAAGTTGCACACTGTCCTTTGTATGCAAAGTGAAGCACAGTGAATTTTCAAGAAAATTAATGAATATGTGAATATACAGCACAGCTAGAAAATATTTTGAACAAACATGTGTAATGGATGTTGACATTGCTGGCCGTCCATAGTTGCAATTGATCAGATCAATCATCAATCTATGTGAGACGAGGCCCAGATCAACCACAGCTGTGAATGGCCAGCAATGTCAATATCCAGAATTCAAATTTTTTCAAAATATTTTCCAGATATGATGTATATTCATACAGTCATTGTTCTCGTGAAGATTCAGTGTGATTCTCTTTTTTTTACTAAGGAGTTTAGGCAAATTTCTCGTTCAAAAAAATAGGGTATGCATGGATTTCCATGCAGTTGAAATTGGTTGGATCAATTGTAACTCTTTGTGAGATGGGGCTGTGGGCATCATTTCATGAAGGATTTTATCACCGGCAAGTAATCATTCCCTGAATCCTACTGTAGTCATGCCTCTCCGCATAAGAACTGAAATAAGCTAATGAAGCACCTAACTTTAAAATCTCTTAACTTTATCACTTTACATCTGATTTTGATGAAATTTTCAGTGTTATGCTTTTTTATTTTTCTCTTTTGATTCTAATCAACATTTCTCTGGGGTAATAAAATAAAAAAGAAATGGTGAGTGGGTGATGTCATCAGTCTCCTTATTTACATACTGAGCAGGATGTGCATATAATTGTTTTGAGAATTTGATAGAAGCTTTAAAGATGTAATTTGATGCCAGACTGCCAGTCTAGTATTATTTTGTAAACATCAGTGGTGTAAAGCCAATTATTTTTATTTACTATTTCTTTTGTACCTATCATCAAATTTTACTTCATATTCACATGATAGTTTCTAGTCCTAACTCTCACTTCTCAGTTGGGTTTTGTTTTGGCAAAAGAGTATCTTTTTGAAGTAATTTACTATCGTACCTCCTTTCCTTTTTCTATACCCCAGGACCAAACCCTTCCAGCAACCTTCTCCTTCGGGGATCAACAAGGACAGCGCCCCCTGTGGACAGCGAGACGTCCAGTCCGTGGCTGAGCAGCGAGACGACAAGCAACCAGTTGGAGATCAATCACGTTCTACCAGGAAACTGCAATCCTGTCAACTCCCTAGACGTAGAGGGCCCGCAGTTGATCTGCGGGACGGACGGTGAAGCCCTGTACTACATCCCAAACATGAACATCTATTTATAGTTTTTGATGCCATGATGAACTGCCAGTTTTTGGACTTGAAGATGAATGACATCATGGATGCAATGAGGAAATCGAAGTGAAATGTGTTCAAATTCTTTATACTTCAGGTAATTTTGCTTGAGTTGAATCTTCTGGAGCAAGGAGAATGTTGATATAGAACAAGGTTGCGAAGAGTTGCGATTGATCTGATCAATTACAGCTATGGAGGGCCAGCAACGTCAACATCCAAGATGCAGATTTTTTTCAAAATATTTCCTAAATTTGATGTGTATTTATACATTCGTTTTTCTCTTGAAGACTCATTGTGATTCTCTTTGTGTATTAAGGAAATTGCACACATTTCCTGGAGAAAAAATTATGGTATGGATGGGTTTCCATACAGTTGCGATTGATTGGATCAATTGTAACTCTTTGTAAGACGGGACCCTGACATTTTTCCAGAATATGTGGGGGGGGGGAGTGCTGAAAATAATGGTGGTGTCTTATTGAGTGCACACACCATCCAGAGACGCTCATGGCACTAGCCCATCAACAGTTCCTTTGGATAAAAAGATATAAATGTAAACGAAGTCAACAAAGAAATCTTAAATAATTAAAAGTATGCCAGCATGCACATGTTATATAAAGGGGAAGTTCACCCCGACGAAAAGTCTATCGTAGAAATTTTAAGAAAAGAAATATTGGTGAAGGTTTGAAGAAAATCCAAATATTGAAGGATATAAATAGCATTTTAATTTTTTTTTAATTATGTTGAGACATAATTAGTTCAATAATAAACATTGTACAGGTGTATTTTGTAACAAGCTGTGTTTCTTTGGGCTTTTATAAAACTCAATATGGCATCTTAAGCAGTAAGAGAGTTAATCTAAGATTGAAAGTGTGCCAAGGTGAACCCTGCCTGAAAACTTCTAATTGGTCTATACCCTCTTTGTCTACTTTCCATTTGGTCTTATCGCTATGTAGCCCATTTGCCATTATGTCTGATTTTTTTCCAGGTAGGGTATACCCATGTCACCTAACCTCCACTTAGTCCAAATCCTCTTGGTCTATGTATATGAAGAATGATACAGACATATGTGCAATGAGACCAACTAGATAGCAGAATAAATGTGAATTAGACTACATGTAAGTGGTATAAGACCAGGTGTAATGTAGACTAAAATCACCAAATGTCCCATTACACTAAATGGATAGTGGTGAGACTACCACATATCGACCACCTCTTTTGAAACCGACCACCTTGCGCGCGTTAAAATTATTGCGTATTACAAACGATACGCGCGGGAGAGTATGCGCAGTGTCAATGGAAACGGTAAGAATCGATTTTACGAGAAAAAAAGAAGCAACAAAAAGTAAAATTTTGTAGAATTAATCAAAATTGTATTGACCAGACCCTAACCCCGCTGAAAAACCAAGAAATCCGATAGGAAACGGCTTTAGAACAAATATCCGTCGTCAATCATCGAATCATGTGCCGGAGCTCACAATGGAAGTAGTGAGATGATCATTTAGCATGTTGACATCATAGAACTGATTTGGAAGATTAAAAATACTTCGCCACCGCGACAAGAATCGGCCGTAATATAAACTTAGTGTATCGCGGGTGGTCGGTTTCAAAAGATGGGTGAAAAATGAGCAAATGTAAAATCGTCGTATTCGTTGTTCGTCGATATATACACGGATTGAATCGGAGTCGCCGTGCGAAACATGGGAATCTGATCTGCTTAATTTTCTGCACAAATGAGACGAAAACTGGGTAAAATTGATGAATATTTTCGCAGATACGATGCTTAGAAGATTAGGTGGTCGATAAGGGATAGTTCCAACCATACACCAAATAGGTTTAGCCCATGAGGTGTTTGTCTACGAGTATGTGAGAAGTAGGCTTACTGCTTGTACACCTTGTTAATATAATCCATCCTGCCAACGAGACTCGATGGAAAGGCGAATTACAAGTATGCCAGTATGCCACCTTGAAGGGATGCTCCGGGCTGAAAATGATATGATTTGAAAATCAGACAAAAAACACTGAAAATAAGATCAAAATCGGACAAGGAATAACAAAGTTTATGGCATTTTAAAGATTATCATTATTCCGGTGAAACAGTTCTAGGCACGTCTTAAGGAATATTCAATGAGTAAACTGATAATGTCATATATCCCACCCCACTTGTTCTTTTGTATTATATGAAATTAAGTTTATTAATTTTGCTTCCTCAAGAACCAAAGATATTGGAATAACAACTGATTATTGCATTAGATATTCATTACTGTAACTTATTTCATTAGAAGGGAGACATATCATTCACCCATATATGAAAAGTGAAACAAATATGATTTCATGTAATAACATAAGAAAAAGGAAAGTGGGGATGTGACATCATCAGTCCATCTAATGAATATTCATATAACTGTTTTCACAATATATTGCTAAACTTTAAACCAAATAAATAGCTATATGTTATCAGATTTTGATTAAATTTTCTGCATTTTGCTCTGTAAATTTTACTCTTTATTTAGATATAAATATTTTAATCCCGGAGCATCCCTTTAAGAAAAGTCTCTGCCGTGGCCTATAGCAGGTTCCCACTAACGTCTTTCGCAATACCTTTTTCCCCAATTCCCCCAAAGTCTTTGCCGAAAAGCGTAGTATTGGTGCGGAAAAGGCACTGAACAGAAATATCCCTCTGCGTTTTTCCACATCAGATTTCCGACATTTCCCATTGTTTTGTGTCTACAAAGAATTATGACCAATTAGTGCAGGATCAAATTAAAAACCCTTCTCCCGACTTTCAAGGCTGTCCATGGTTCCTGGTTATGTGACTTCCCTAAAAGAACAATGCCGTGTCCATCCTGGCTTGCACTCTTCTGGTATTGGTGTCACTCTTCGTGTGCCCATCACACACCTACAGGGGTATGGAGACCGTGCCTTTTCATCTCTTGCTTCACGCCTCTGGACTTCACTCCATTCTTCATTCCATGAAATTGACATTAAACTCTTCAAATCATCTCTTAAAACTCACTTATTTTAGCTTCATGAGCCTGCACCTATGATTGTTTTTAACAGAAATATGGTGCAATATAAATGCTTTGGATCATCATCTTTGCGTAAATTAGGAGGATTGGCAAGGAAAAGGCACTGAGCAGAAATGCTACTCTGTATTACACAGCAGTGATCCAGTATTCCCTATTGTTTTTTTGTGTATGCTGAAATGAGATAATTAGAGGCACTGAGCGGAAATTCCGTGTTCATTACCCGCCCCCCCCCCCCCTCTTTACTCCCCCCCCCTCTCTCTCTTGCTCCCTATCTCAGCAGTTGGTTGGTTATTTTTGGGGAATCAACTTCATTTATAATCAGAAGGAAAAAAAGTATAGCTCGGGAAATACTACATAATAAGTTCTTTATTCTAAAGATTTTCCGAACAAACATAGAAAAACGTCTTATTTGGATTCCTTACTCCCTATGATTGTCATTAATTCACCACATAAAGCTGCAGTACTCTGAAAACTGAAAGTGGAAATATCCACAAAATAAGTATTATAAAACACAATTCACTTCCTAAATTATCAGAATATTTCATGAGGATTGTCCCATGTTCCTAGTTTTATCTACTTGTACATCTTTGAGCATCATCATCCCTGTCTGCTTTAAAATCCTTTGTGCATCCGTTGACAAGTAATCAGTACACATTCATTGTTTAAGACATTTGAATTAAAAAACCCTGACATTGAATCATAATTATAAACATATATACAGGCAAGCACCCTTAGCACCGGTTATAATGGATTCAGTTCAGTATCATAGATTGTTAGAATGATATTCATTACATTTTAAGAAGTATTATAAATAGTATCGATAAATGAAAATGCAGCATTAATAAACAATACATTCCTTATGTAGATGACTGAACACATCAATCAAACTTCACAAGGATTTACCTCCTCTAAAATATTTCTTATCTTTCAAAATATCAGTATTTTTCCCTTTAAAAAGTTTCAAATTTGACAAGCGTTTTACAAACTTAGAAGTAATGGAACCGTTTCTTACATTCGTTGACACCGATAAGTTTTTATTAGCTGACAGTTATCACAGCAACACCCGGCCAACTGTTCTTCTTGTCCATTAAACCTCTGAAAATTGTGTCTTATCCGACAACTTGGAAGACAACAAATTCTAATGAAAAGCATCCCAGATTCTAAAATTTAAAGACAATGATCAAGGATTTGTAGATGTTGATGACTCTGTTTATCAGTCAATGCCATCTTTCAAAGCAAATTAAAAGAAAATGAAAATTTCTTTATGTAAATCAAGATTTTTAGGTAGCAAGTATGTTGAAGGAAAGTACTATAAATCTAAAACAAAGATACTCTACATTTGATCTTAATCCTGTTAATAGTAAGTGGATCACATATTTCATTTACCTTTGCTTGACCCCGTTTCATGGATTACGATAAGTACCAGTAATTGTTGAAAAAATATGTTTAATTATGAAGAAATTTGTTTCTGAAGCTTCTTTTTCAGTGTTTTGATTTTCAATTGCAACATATAGTCTGCCAATCAGAAGCAGTGGTTTCACTGGCAAGAAACTTTGTGAAATAAAGACCCCTAGCAGCTGCAGCAAACTTGAATACATCTAGAATAACCTTACAAAGAACTATAGGAGAATATCTCTCAATTCATCTTGTAGGCATAATATCAATGACCTTCCAGGAATCTTGATGAGTACTAAGAATTTAAAATCTATCATTTTAGCTCTTGATTTTTTTTCTGCAATGGCTTTGAGAGATACAAGCTGATTTTTATTCTCTAATACCTCGTTCCAACCGTTGTGCGATCCGTTACGATAGTAACAATAATGATAATATATTTACCAAGGGTAGCCATTTCATTTCCAAGAAATGTTCTCCCGGCGGGCCCTGCTATTATCATTACCCGATTGGCCTTTCGTAGTTGATTGCAGAAATCTCTGAGTTGTCCAATTCTTTCTGTTTCTACAGCTAAAATGATTGCCAAGATCTGACACAACCACTACGATTACTTTACAGTTTAGACCACGGTTTCAATCATGGTGCAAAACTTGACAGTGGGAACTAGATACAAGTGGTGTAATAAATTGAGTCTACTACTTGACAGACACTTGTCATATAAAAACATACTATCAATGTCAACTCTTTAATTGATGGTCACTAGTTCCCATGTTAAAAATTGCACAACAGCCAATAAATATCAAGGTTCCATGACCGATGATACATCATAAATTGTATAGTTACAACAAATCAAAATATTATAATGAATTGGAAGAATTTTTTTTCCTTAACATTTCAAGTGACGACACTATAGAATTTTAGTGACAAAACATACTAAGTTTATTTAGCTTTTTGCTGCCGATTCCTTCTTTGAATAATAAGAAACATCTACGAAAACAGTCGTGACAGTGTCGTAGATTTTGCTACCATCAGGACTCTTGAAGATGCTTGTTGTGAAATACTTCCGCCCATCTATCTTGTCCACTACAGTCTCTATAACGATAGTGGAATTTAGAGGTAAAGGCCTGAAAGACAAAAGCAGTGAAATAAGAAAACTAAATTTTAACACATTTATTTTTCTGTATTATAAAGTCATAACAACCTTTTGAGAGGGCACTCTGAATCCACTTCATTTGAATTTCATTTCCATTAAGAATGAAGCATGGGCCTTTTTCAAATCAAGCCATTAAATGTTTTAAGGAGAACATAAAAATCATTGGTCATGTTGCATGAGCGACTTTTTACCTCAAAGTCTCAAGCCCTTCCAATTCTGGTCACATCAGCTTCCCTATGCTGGATGCAGGGCTGCTAATATTATAGTCCTTTTTCCCCCACCAAATTTTAACTTAAAGGTCATGTCCACCCAAGACATATGTTGATTTTAATAAATAGACAAAAAATAAACTAGTATTATGCTGAAAATTTCATCAAAATCGGAAGTAAAATAAGAAAGTTATGATATTTTAAAGTTTCGCTTATTTTTCACAAAACAATTATATGCACAATTCAGTGACATGCAAATGAGACAGTCGATGGTGTCCCTCACTCTTTCTTTTGTTTTTTATTGTTTGAATTATACAATATTTCATTTTTCTATAGATTTGATGATAAGGACCAACTTGACTGAAGTATAAAATGTTAAAACAATTCAAATTAAACATGTTCTGGGAGTAATTAATCCTTGTTTCACTTGACAATGATGAGAAAATTAGAATATTTCATATAATGAAATACAAAAGAAACAGTGAGTGGATGACGTCATCAGTCTCCTCATTAGCATACCGACCTGGATGTTTATATAACTGTTTCTTTTAATGAAATTAACGAAACTTTAAAATGTAATAACTTATTTTACTTCCGATTTTGATGAAATTTTCAGTGTTAGGCTTGTTGGATATTCCTTTTTCTATTCAAATCAATTTTTTGTTGGGGTGGACTTGTCCTTAAGCAGTGATCACTACTGTACTGTGCACCATGCACGATGATGACTTTTGTGACTTATGCCCTTTTAACTTATGTGACCCTCATCATATCACTGATATGCGAATAATAATAATAATAATTCATTCTTATTAAGCGCTTTTTCAAAAGTTACAAAGCGCTGTACAAATGACAAACAAATACAATCAGTAAAAACTTAAAACAAAACTACACAAAATGAAACACTATTGCAATATATTAAACATGTTAAAACAAATGAGATTTAAGCATCTTCTTAAACACATCAGTAGAAGAACATTGTCTAAGTTTATGGGGCAATCTATTCCAATATTTGGGGCAAACACAGCAAATGACCTATCACCTACTAATTTGAATGTTCGGGGGATGTGAAGAGGGATATGTGATGATGACCGAGTGTTGTACATTGATTGGCGAACTGTTAGGAGGTTTGACAGGTATGATGGAGCTTGATCATTAAGACATTTGAATGTGATAGTCAGAGACTTATGCTCAATTCGTTTTTTTTACTTTCAACCAGTGTAATTCTCTTATCAGGGGAGTTGTCTGTGTATATGATGGTTGACAGTAAATTACCCTAGCTGCTTTGTTCTGTAATTTTTGTAGACGATCTAGGTTCTGAGAGGTGACACCATTATAGAGAGAATTACAATAATCCAATCTAGATGTAACAAGCAACCTAACAGCAGTATGACATGTATCATTATCAATAAACTTTCTGATTCTATTAATATTTCGAAGGTGGTAATTAACTGACTTAGACACACTAGTAACTTGATCTGACATTGTCATATGTTTATCTAGAACACAACCAAGAATACGAATAGAGTCTGATGGAGATAAGGAATGTTCATCAATGCTCAAAGAGACGTTTTGAAGAGTACGATAATGCATTGGTGATGATAATGCATTCCCGTAGTAGCGAATGTTTGACACTGGCCGGTAGTTTTGTAGATTATTTTTGTCAAGTGATGTTTTTTTTAAAACTGGCGTGATAACAGCTGAGCCAAGAGCCGCTGGAAATGTCCCTGTTGACAGCGAAGCATTAATGAGTTCAGTCAGAGTGGGGAGGAATGATGAAATGTGACGTTTCAAAAGCCATGTCGGTAGCGGATCTGCAGGGCTCGATTTGGATGACGATCTCTTTATTAATTTTAAGACTTCTTCTTCAGTTAAAGTGCAAAACTGTGATAGTTCACAAGGGGGATCCGGTCCTGATGCAGAATTGTCCAAAGGTGCCGCATTCTGATCATCAATAAGACGACGAATGTTTTTGATCTTCGAAGTGAAGTATCTGCAAAATGCATTGGCCAATTTACAAGATGATGATGTGTCCGGTAGGACATGCTCATTCCTGTTTAGAAGCATATTAATGGATGAAAAGACTTCACGTGGAGAGTTCGAGGACAGAGAATACATTGGCACAGTTTGAATTTCATCCATAAACTGACTTCGATTACTCGCGAACTTGCATTATAGTTACGTTCATTACAATGACCTTGACTCCAATAATTCATTAGATCCACAAAAATTAAGCATGGCCCTGGGATGTGGGATGGTGAAGCAACCCCAACATTTTTCTTGGGTGCTGCATTAGTTATACACCATTAGCACTACCCCTGGAAATCAGGTTGGTATGCTCAAATAAAATGTAGGTATTTTGCTTGACACCCCCCCCCCTCCCCAAATGATCTGAGCAACCCCCTCTCCAAATATTGTCCCCAGAGAACTTGGCAATCCGTATTCTCAAATTATCATGAGCACAAAAACAGTACCATTGACGACGGTTGAGATGAACAATGAGAAAACATGTGCCTCCCCTAGCCACTCCAGAATGTTCACAATGTATGATATAAGAAGTAAACAAATAAATACCCCCCCAAAAAAAAAAAAAAAAAAACGGTACATACTTTTTATAATTGACACTTAGATTTGCAGTAACACACGTCTTGATATTTAGGCCCTCATGGATGAGGACTCCAGCGCAGACGTCACCAATCGTTGCTATAGCTCCTCCGTGGACATATCTATGAAATAATCAAAATTAACACCTTGTTTAGAGCCTGCCATTCTTAACAACAAATTCAAGTTCACTCTAAAAATCAAGCATTTAAACTAAATCCAGATCGTCTGTGAATAGTAAGCAGCCGATATTAGATTAAGTTTTAAACCTTGTAGATTTAAATATAAATCTAAAAGATTTGAAAGATAATCCTAAAGATTTAAAATAAATCAAAATTTGACCGGTCACTATCTACAGCCGATCTGGATTTATTATAAATCCTTGATTTTTAGAGTGTTGCTTAATTTTTCTAAAGCAATTGCCTAAACCGAGAGAACGTTTGAAAAATTGTTTAGACTTTTTTTAGTAACTTGTTTAAAGCTTTGAACAAAAGTTGTTAGAGTAACGTGCGTGTGTGTGCTTAAACAATGTGATTAAAATATTAAATAGCGTTTTTTTTTTACATTGAAGAAGAGAGGATAGAGAACGAAACAGGAAAGGTTTCAAAGTAGTGTTTAATTTTTAATTGGTTTATAAAGGAGAATATAATAATTTAAGACCTGCTGGTTACTGAAAAAGGGTCATCTTGGAGATGATTATTGCCGCTGCTGAAGAGGGGTATCGGGGAGCTATGACGCAATTAAAGGTTTTCGGGGATGATTATTGGATATTTCTGAAATTTCCAAATTCAATTTTTACTCCAAATTGTATAATCACGCTGATAGTGTCAAGTTCCTTGTTTAGTTACTCTAGATTCGTTTGATGAAAACTGTTATTACGAATATAAAGAACTTATACAACGATTTAAGAAAGCAAAATATACTTGGAAAAGCGTGTGAAAGACGGATATTCTGTCGTCACCTCTGACTTGCACACAATGATCGAAGGATCAAGTAAAATGATGAAGATACATGTACGTGATACCTGGGTGGAGGGGCGTTTCATGAAAGGACTTGTCAGACGTTTTATCCGAAGTTACCATAGGAACAGTGCCTCTCAGCCAATCAAAATTATGGAAAGATGTCAGATCTGACAACTTGTCGGATGAAAATATTGATGAAACGCTCCCCAGGTGATTGTTTGGGTGGGTGGGTGGGGGGCATTTCTAATACAGCAAACCGCCGCGGCTGGTCACGACCGTTTGTAGCGGCTGTTTGACGTCACAGCCAATATCAGTGGGATTAATCTGCTTCAAAAATTTGGGACTGACATCAAATCCGATTACCCCCGACAAAGAGCGTTAGTATAAGACATAATAAGAGACAGAATATACACAGCAAAAACTGTGGTGTTAACCAGTCTACATAGAGGACCACACCAGTTATTTTACACCGGTGTTAAATTGGTGGTGTTCGTTTTACACCTATAGGTGTTATTACAACACCTTTTGTTACATTTACACTCTTTAGTGCTATGTTTAATCTCTAGGGTGTAATTTTAACACCTCAGGGTGTGGTCCTCTATCAACACCAATGGTGTCAGTTTTAACACCGCGGTTTTTACAGTGTACCAACTTCAGTTTGGTTTAATTAACATGCACATTTCAGCTTGTGTGGAGTGACTTTGGTCTTGTTGACAACTCGACAATATAGAGGGTGTTCGCATTGCGAAGCAGAACGCATTCAAGAACGTAAACAAATATATTGTCAAATGCCCTTCCTGACAGAGAACAACCAAGAAGTCTTTGTCAAAAATTGGTGAATCAAAACAGCACACAGCACAAACTGTGGTGTTAACCGTGTACATAGAGGACCACACCAGTTATTTTACACCGGTGTTAAATAGGTGGTGTTGGTTTTACACCTATAGGTGTTATTACAACACATTTTGTTGTTACATTTACACTATTTGGTGTTATATTTAATCTCTTTGGTGTAATTTTAACACCTCAGGGTGTGGTCCTCTATGAACACCAATTGGTGTTAGTTTTAACACCGCAGTTTTTAAAGTTTCGTCTTGGTCTCTGGACAAACTGCCTATTTGCAATAATTCGTCAGCTCCGAAACTTACGCCGAACCTGATGTTCCGGTTTACCAATTTTCGACACAGACCTCCCAGCTGTTCTTTGTCATTAATTCTGATAGGCATAATCAATTAATAGATTTACTGTGTTCTGCAATTGGTTACGCGTTGCGGTGCGAAACTCCCTGACAGTGCAAATAGGAGAAGGACGGAAAGTATATCTCGCAGTTCTTCTCACCCCGGAGGCCCCTGGACCTTCTCTCCAAACTGCACGACGGATATGCTTTTCTTCTGCTCCTCGTTGGAGAACATGACGTATTCAAAGGTGGCGCCGTATTCTGGGTGATTAAGCGTATAGAGCCGTTTGTTTCTCTCCCTGCTCACCGAGTTGAGCATCTCTTTCCAGCCCGTGGAGTCCCGGAGAAGCTGTCTCTGATAGTCCTCGTAAAGCTCCTTCGTCCTCGGGGTCCAACCGGGAAGGTCCCGTTCGGGAGTGCCCTTCGGATTTCCCGGGGCACAGAGAGATCTCTGGCACCAGAAATAGATTAGAAAGATAGATTTCATTTAATTTCGTTTATGTCCATTTTCAAGGACTGAAATATAATGTTTGGTTTCATATATCTTGGTATAGGAAGCTAAAAAAACATTAAGAAAACTGATAATTTCTACATGTCATGCAAACAGGTTACGTATTGAGGAGGCACCATAAAGCGGAGCTGGTATCAGCAGCCCCTTTAAAATATAGGGGAAGGCGGGGTAAGTTGAACATAGGGGCAAGTTGAGCCACCAGCCCCAGGCCAATAATGAATGAGTCAGACATTGTGGTGGTGTCATGTATTGATGACCCATAGCATAACCCCTAACCCCACCATAATGTTTCCAACTTTGAAACAAAAAGTAATTTTTTAGAGGGAAAAATATTAATTTCAGCCAAAAAAGTAAAAAAGAGTGTGAAATATATAAGTGCTTTATAAACACATACGTCTTTAAATATAATAAAGACATAACAACATTATTAGTCCAGATATGGATCTTCATTCTTGTCATAGTCTTTTATATGATGGATGCATAATAAATGTGTGGATACAAAATTATCGCACTAAGTTCGGACTGGGGTAAGTTGAGCCAAACAGCATGGGGCAAGTTGACCCATGGTAATTCCTATGGTAATGTATCTTAAAAAGCAAACAAACCATAAAAATCGATTGAAATGCAGGCTGAAAGGAGTAAATTTACATGACTGCTCTTTTCCTTTTACAGGATGTTAGTATTTATAGAGAATTAGCAAGTGAAAAGACTTTAAACAAAAAATTGACATGCTGGTTCTCCCCTCCATACATTTTGTACATAGTTTTTGTGGCTCAACTTACCCCAGAAGGTGGCTCAAACTTACCCCATATATGGGGCAAGTTGAGCCATTTGACATTGTTTTTTTCAAAGGTCACGATGACTTTCAGTGTGGGGATAGAAAGTTATATATAGGTGGAAAATATTTCAGAAGAATGAAATTTTAAGGCAAGGTACTTATTTCGACAAGATTATTAATCATATCAATTCTAACATGCAAAAAGCAAAAACTGTCACAACTTACCCCGCCTTCCCCTATTCTTATAAATAGTATCGCCCATAAACACCTTTCTCTCAAAGGAGAGTTCTTTGCCAGAGCAAGCAGGGAAAACTTTGCTCTTAGATAATTATATGTGAGTAGGCCTACTTAAATTCTGTAGATTGAAATTCAATCTTATAGATTGTGGTCATGGACCAATCCAAAATTAGATCGAAAGTTTCAATCTAATAAGATCTTAAATTCTAAATCTATTAGGCCTACAGTGGAAAGTTCAATCCAACTTTGGATTAGTCCCGATCGCAATCTTTTTAACTCTAAGGAAATTAGAGAGTATATACAGATAAATATGTAGATAGATGGATAGATAGAAAGAAAGAAATAGAGAGCTTAAAAGAGGGAGTGAAGTATGAAGTGAGAGAGGGAGAAAAAGAGCCGGGGATGTGTTAGATGAATATCAAAAATATATTTATTTATGGACATTTTCTTTTTATAAAAAACAGTTAAGTATCTAGACGATTTCCCGGAATCATTTTTTTTCTTCTGAGGTGCTTTGTTAGAATGTCCCTAATTTGCCGCCCTTTTAAACCCTTATTTGCACAATCCACGCTTTCAGAACAGTCCTCTTCATTCAATAAATAATTCTGTGACCAGCTGCCATCCCAGCAACAAATCACCCAATAACCATACTATCTCACATACTGATAGATAAACTACTCAATATGAATGTCTACCTGTCTTGTCGGGATTATTCATAATTTCAGTGTAGACAGACCACAGCAACGGGTCAAGCGCAATAATCTGAATTCTGTCAACAAAATCATTTTTTGATCTAGGTGTTCCTCAAGACTGTAATTTCACCACTTCTCTTTTCGCCCTGCATGCATACAAAAGCGATTGTATTATCACCAATGATAAATAGTCAATAATTAAGTATTCAATATTAATAAAGTATTCATTCCAAATTACACGTCTTTAGCGTTCATTTTTTCTCTTTCAGATTTATTAATGTGTGCACTCCTCTTTTTTTTCATTTGTGATTACGATTAATGATGGACGAATGTAGGACCAATTTCTACGTTTTTGATATGAACCAAGGAGTGAATCTGATTCGAGATCGTGACCCTCTTGACAAATTGAAAGCAGAAACATATATTTATACTGACGGTATTAACCGAAAATTATCTAATTGTGTTTACATTTTACAAATTGATTTCTTTTTCCGGGCAAAAAAATCACAACTCTGGTGTATAGCGGACCATTGTGTTTATGTATTGGCCACAGGTATGCATAATTATTTTGTTCTTATACCGGAATTTACAAGTTTATTACTTACAACTATTTTGAAAGTAGGGCAGTTACTATAGTGACCCGATTGCTGTCAATAAGAAAAGGAAATGATCTATTTATTCGATTCATTTCATATGGCTCAAAATGTGGAAAACAAAGAACTTACTTTTAAAACTAGTTGAAAAGGCGAAAAATTATCTCGATAGCATAGCGATGAAAACATTCTGGTGACTCCTTTCCAGTTCGTTGCGACAAAAAGAGCTGCTGCACCACCGGTTAGGCACACCCCCGCAACCTTCAATACATTGGTCGGTCTGGATGATGCCTTCCGCCCTGTTGAAGGTGTCCTGAAACTCCTGCTTAGAGTCTTATGAAATGTCGATGTTTGGTTGAGACGTTGCTCATGGCGTATCAACTGCCGTAGGAAGTTGATGCTCAGCAGATTGGAAGTCATTGCGAATCTGTATATATATGCGTCAGTTAAGCTGAATTAGATTTCCTACGAAGAATAGTGTTTTTCCGGATCTCAGATTATGTCAGCGGCGCCACGTTGACCCCTTCCTCTGATATAGTGAAGGTGCAGCTATATATATATATAGGTAACAGAAAAAAACGGTTCATCTCGATCAAAAATGGATAAAGTTCTGCTTTTGTACCATGGATGCAATTCTCTTTTAGCACAATAGAGTATCGTGCGTGACGTCATCACATTTCACTTTTTGCATTTCAGCGTTTTTAGCATGATGAAAACCCCCACAACCTAAATGAAATATGGTGGGAATCGGTCCGTGGGGCCTCAAGATATGACCTCATGAATGTATAATAAGCCCCATATTGAAGTCAATCTATTTAATATTGGCCTGCATGGTTCTAAAAGTCATGGAATCAGGCCAATAATACATTGACTTCAATGGGGCTATATAAGTATATATATTCACGAAATCATATCTCGGGCCCCAATGGACCGATTTTCACAAAATTTTGGAAGTGTTTTTTTTTCATCATGCTCTACCAGAATACGATATCAAAAGGCTGAAATGCCCCCCCCAAAAAAGTGTTTTTTTGTTGTTGACGCCATCACCTCGATATAGGCCTACTCTATAATAAAAAAAACTTAAAGGACTTAATATATTTCAATTGCTCTTGCTATTTTAAATCCAGCAGGAGATAAGTTGTACTCGCATATACTAGGTGAATTATTGCCAATGCAGTTTCTCATTGGCAGCATAGGCGGCGGAAGCGGGGGGGGGGGGGGGGGGACGTGTCCCCCCTACATTTTTTGATAACTTTTTTTTCTTTTTTCCTGCGTCCCCCCCCCCCTAAATTCAGGTGGACCCCCCTGAAACGTGTGTTTTCCGCCCTAAAATTTAGGTTGATGACTTTTTTTTTTTGCTTGTCAAAAATTTTTTGGTTAGCAACTCATAAAATTTAGGTTCAAAACCTTTTTTGGGGGCGCTTGTCAAATTTTTTACCTGTGTACATCCCAAAATTTCAGGTGGACACCCCCTAAATTTTCTGGCTTCCGCCGCCAATGATTGGCAGTAATTCACCTAGTCTGCAAGCACTGAGTCGACTAGTCTAGAGTGAAGACTAGCTGGACTCCAAACTATATGTCTGATCATGGACCTATAGGTTCATGGTCTGAGTGCAAAGTGAATCTAGTCTCAATACTTCAGACTCTGCATTCATGCACTATGCGAATTGTGAAAACCAATCTGTGACTGCAGACTATAATAGGGTTCCGCATCCGCTGACAGGACACTCGACATCCGATCTAGTCAAAAGAGATCCTCTGCTCAGTGCATGTGCATGCATGTCTGTAGATCAAAATTCAATTTCCCCGCCACAAGAGCAGATGTGAATCGCCTTGTATGTTTAGAAAGTTGGTAGACTTACCTGATCCCGAACTTTGAAGTCAAATAGCGAAAATAACCGATACACCTTTCCGGTCCCAGAGGAGCATATACCATCCTAATGTACATCGAGTGGGCGCATATGCATAATTACATGTATCTCTTTCTTATACTTCTGTTCGCATGTGTATATTGTAGAGCCCGTACCAGCATAGCTACCTACATCATGTGAATTGTGCATGCCAGCAACTACATGTAATTCTACGGCGAAACGGATAGATGTGCTTGTGCAAATATTGTATTCCAAATCAATATGACTTGCAATTTTCAACGCGGGATCGATCCGAGCTAGAATATAGCGTGAACTTTGCCCCATATACACGACATACCGGCATAGTCTACTGTGCAAACCCTTCACATATCAAGTTAAGTGGCCTGTATGCACACAATGACTGAAGGCCCTACAACTATTTTCATATGCGCTAGTCTTGTGTCAAGACCCACTTGTTTACCAAACTTTCAATAAGGGTGTATGTTTCCAGACTAATACCTGCCTAGCTTAGTCACCGGCTTAGTCAGTTACAGAAGGAAACGGTCAGGTAGCAAGATATTTGTAGGCCTATCAAGTAACAAAGAGGTATGCTCATGAGCCCCCACCCCCAAAAAACACCTTACGATCACAACGATAAAGGGATGGTCCAGGCTAAAGATATATACATCATATCTTAATAAATACAGTAATATTCACAAATCAAAAAGCTAAAAATTTGATAAAAATCGGATAACAAATAACGAAGTTATTGAATTTTAAAGATTTGCATTATTCCGGTGAAACAGTTCTAGGCATGACTTTCTGAATATTTGTTTGGTGGGCTGATGATGTCATTTCCCCGCTTGTTCTTTTGTATTTTGTTATATGAAATTAGGTTTATTAAAAAAAATCTACCAAAAACTAAAACAATTGAATTGGCAACTGATTAAGTGCATTAGTTATTTACTGCCGCAACTTATTTCATCATAATGGAAATGCATCATTTACACATGTATGAAAAAATGAAATATTTATGATTTTATGTAGTAACATAAGAAAAAGGAAAGTGTGGATGTGACATCATCAGCCCAACTAATGAATATTCATGACGACGTGCGTATAACTGTTTTCACAAAATATTGCTTAACTTTGAAATTCAATAACTTCGTTAGCATTTGTTATGATATTGTGATGAAATTTTCAGCATTTTATGAATTCTACTTTATGCAAGTATTTTTCAGCCCGAAGAATTAAGGCCTATACTCCTTTAAACATGTCACTTCCGACGTTTTCAAAGAGTAAGACACAATCTAACGACAGTCGATTGGAAATGAAATCAACTTTAGGACAATCCCAGTAATCCAGAAAACTCGCCTTTCATATTTTTTTTTCTAGATCTTAACTCTTACTGTCATTGAGCAACCATCCTTGTGATATTTTCTAGGGCCTATACTCTTCTCCCAAGCTAGGGGGACTGAGCGTCAGTTTTTTCTGCTGTTATAGCACACTGGGTAGACCCTGGACTCACAGAATAAGAAGATCTGTCCTCAGCGTGAGGTCAGTGATCGCTGAGCGAAGTGCCGCACGCGTCTGCTGTTACGTAATACTTGTGCATGTTCTGCTGATATGCGAGCTCGTAACCGATCTGTCCTCAGCGCGTGAGGTCAGGCGAGGTCGCACGCGCTAGAGATCATTCTGTCATCACTGGGTGAAGGCCGCACGCGACAGAGGAACCGTGACTTTCCTCCGTCTCTGCCATCACGTAAGAGGACAATCCCTCTTGACATGTTTGACGAGAGAGACCCAGATCATAAGCAGAGTCTCACCTTAGCTGGGAATGCTGGGACTAGGAAGAAACGCAATCATGCAAGCGGCCGGGATGTAAACAAACCCGCAAACTATGCCAACTGGCCAAGGGCTATGCAATTTAATTTATTGCTCAAAAGGCTCCTTTTACACTGAGAATGCTGATACTCCTTGATAGTAATAAGTGTAATACCAAGGAGATATGATATCTCCTTGGTAACACGAAATTCAACTTCGTTACACTACCCCCCTTCCCAGAAAAAAATCACTGTCCTAGTGACTTATTTAAAACGTATCGAACGTTTTAAATCATAATAACAAAAGCTCATCTAAACCTTTCCAAGAGTTTTTAAAAATGGTATTCTTAGAAATAAAAAAAATACACAATTATTCGCATTATATAACTTGTCTGTGAGTTTCAACTATGTAACTTTGACATTATGGCAACTACCATGGAAACAGGGCTCATCAGCCAATCAAAATCAAGGTTGCCATGGTAGTTGCCATAAATTAATGGCAAAGTTACAACAGTTGCAACTCTTTATGAAAAGGACCCCAGATTAATGGACACTATTTATGTGCTATCTACGTACTCTGGACTTCCCTCGCTGTGATTGATTCAACGACCTCACCCTCAATCCATTTTTAGAATGAATTTGTCTGAAAAAAAATTGATCACATCAGACGACTTGCAAGGTAGCCTATGAAAAAATTTTCCTCTTCAAAATCGTAATATGAAGCCCAAAATAACATATAAATGTCATCATATCAAAACGGTGTCATTGCCTAGCCCTAGAACCTTACCTGGCAATTGAACCTTAGACACCAATAAAAAAATCTCATAAACTTAGCGCAATAAATTATGTCTTTATCTCTTTGCGCAATCAGAAACTCCTTTATGTCGTCATGAAGTTTTACACGCAGCTTTAACGTTGGACAATGGTTTTGCGATGCCAAGCGATATATTTCATGACGAAATTAAATATAGAGAAAGAGAAGGGAGAGGGGCGAGTGGAATAGAGAGGGGGAAGGGAGTGGTGGATTGCTAGTGTACCAGTGTTCCGCAATATTGTCACAATCGTCCTGTAAAAGGAAGGATATTACCATTATTTTAATTGTCAAATGAATGATACTTTTTTTTTGTACAGAGGGAATGTAAATTCTATCTACATTTATCTCTTGCCTTCCTAACGCACCAGTCCACCGCATTCAAGCAACAATCGCTAAATCAATTTAGTTGTCCAAAAGAAAAAAGGCGACAAACTGTAGCCTTGAGGTAGGATGGGTTTCCTTCCTCAGATGCACAAAGGGTGACCTGTTACACGAAGACTTTCTTCCCTGTCCTATCGTTTGATTATATTAATATGCAACGAATTTGATGCCGTTTTATTGCAATGAATCATACTATACAAGTACATGTAGATTCAAATCATGTGTTACACCGTATATAGGATGAAAATACATTCATATTTCATGTAATCAAATTCAAAAGAAATAGTGATATGTAGTATGATCTAATTTAATTGCTTACATAATATCCTTGTAACTATTTTGTGAAATTAAACGAGCGTTTAAAGTAATAAAACATTATTTTCCATCAGATAGCGATGAGTGTCCACAGTATTATTTGTTTTGATTTTTCACTTCTGTTTATTAAAATCAAATTGAAGTTGTTGGAGTAGACTTGACCTTATGTATTTATTCTCATATCAATTCTCACAATCATAATAGTCGAAGGAATGATTTATTTATGCTACAATAGGGCTTCCCACCCCATCCTGCAAAAAGCTGGGAACATTTCAGCTTGTTAATCTATTAGAGATCGAATCGATAGTCGCTTTTCAGTGGACTTGATTTCACAATATTTGTTATCGTAACATAATTATTATGGGGAGGGAGATTGGAATCAAACAAAAATGATGAAAAGATCGAGTTGTCGTTACTCAAAGCATAAACTTAACCCCTTTGTCTATTTTCCGAATGTTCACTTGCTCCAGTCCCAAAGCTAAGTATTCGAACATTAGTTGACAAACATTGATCTATCGGTTCATATCGATTAGTTTTTGATGATTATTAGTGATTTTTAGCCAGTTGCTAGAAGCTCGAATGTAGAAATCGATCTCAATTAGATTTTCAGCCAATGAGATGAGTACATTTTATGACATTCGTTTAATTCGAACTGAGTTTTTTTTAAGAGAGTTGTATACGACATTATACTGGGGGGGGGGGATTTTTTTTATTGACTCTGTAAATGAGGAGTTGAATAGAATTGAACAGGCATTAGAAAAGCTTTTATTTCATCATGTTCATTTTCATAAAATGGAAGTGCCTGGTGTAGAGGTTGAACAGGGCATCATGTCGAGCATTGCTATAGCCGTAACCAATAAAGAGATGACGGTAATATCATTAGTGATAAATTGGTGTCTAGCAATTAAGTTAAAAACACCTTTGAATAGGGAAAATGCACTATCAATGTCACTGAATACAACCTTGAAAACCTGCTGATACAGAGAGTAGATAACATCAGATAAAGGGGGAAAACACACAGTCGCCATACAGGTTGCCATGTTGTAGTGAGGCGTCCTTAGCAACCTGACTCGATGTGATTAATGAAAATATTTCATTAACAAATGATGGTTGAGGATCGGAGGGTAAACATGACCGCGATGAAGCAACAAAAGTTTTCACGTGTAGCTTTTGCGTCACAGAAGTATAGGAGAGACAAACAATTAACCCTTGACACGCCAAAGAATTATGGAAATGCCTGTTCGTTTCGTGCGTATCGATTGGTGGCCGCGGTCTGTCAAGCTGTCAAGGGTTAATCTTGACCAACTCAGGAGCTGGATAGGGTATATAGGTCCCGAGTAAATATTGTAGTGATAGAAACATCATGCATTGTTATGGCACCCAGAAGCGGTAACCATGGTCACCCGAGAGGCACAAGTTCATGACTATTTCGCCAACTAGTCGTTCCTAATCACTTGCTAATCATTTGTGGAAGAGGTAGTGGTATAACCAGTCCCACCCTGTTGCAGAGTTGCTGAAAATTGTCTTTGAATTCTCTTGTAAAAAAAAACCGCCCCAGATTCGTCATATAAATAGATTAAAGTCAATTTAATAGATATCGATATGGCAAGACCTGCAAACACCATTCTCGTGATATTTCTGCTTGGTGAGTATAGTGTTCACTTTTTAAAACTCTGTCATTGATTTTTTTTAGCATTACGCAGGGTTGCATTTATAGTCGCACCAATAGGGGTCTAAAACAAATTGTTTTGGAGTATTCTTTCGCTTTTAAAACACCTTTTTTAAGAATTACTTAGTGTTGCATTTATAGTCGCGCTAATAGGGGTTTTAAAACGCAATGTTTTGAAACTTAGATGTGCCAAAATCATTAACATCAGTTAACATAATTACAGATGGTCATTTCTTAAAAGAAGATATTAATATGTACTAATATTAGCATGTAGTCTAAATAGATATGGTATTATTACAGAGATCCCTAGGCGGCCTCATGGGAAGGAATAGGGGGAGGCCTATGATTTCAAATCATGGAAAAGGGAGAAAGGAGAGAAAGCAGAGGTCCCCCCAACAAAAAAAAACAAGAAAAAAGGGAATAAAGAAGAAAGGAGGTATAGAAAAGATGAGGACTGCTGGGCCGTGTGTAAGTTCATAATATCTCTATAGCTCAATTTCTAAAGTATCACTTAAGCCTTTATAGGTCCTCCCCCACCCTAAAAGATGCGCCTTGACACCGCCCGTGGAGTGCCCCGATCTCCATTGTTTGTAGGCCCTATAGTTTCGCTATATCAATAAAACGTATCATAAATTAGCAGCAGTAACAATAGTAATACTGTCCTGTAGTAGTCGTAGAAGTAGTAGGCCTATAGTGTACGTAGGAGGAGAAGAAATTCAAATAAGTTAATTATCAATAAGTTTGAATTTCATTGAGTATTTCTCAAATTGAAAATAAAACAAAAACTTCAAAGATTTACATGGAATGTACATGGAATGTAAAAGTATCACTGAAAAGCATGAACAAAAACTGAACTACGGTTTATTCTGCTAAATGTTATTACTTTCTTTCTTGGCCTTTCACTCAAAATGGTAGGTGGAGTGTCAACAGTGTTTGCTCAACGAACATGCTATGAATGTTCAGGAACATACCGGAAAGATTCCGATGAGAATCAGAACGATTGTTTTACAACAAATGCTGACACACGCACACAAGATAGTTGTAATGGACAATGTTCGGTAAGCTGTTTCTTTCCCCCTCTGTATCTGTAAATTGTAAATCATGTTGATGATATATCTGATGCATGATGGTGGTGATAATGATATCTTGTTGTTGATGATGACGACGATGAAGATGATGATAATGGTGATTTGATGATTATGACATGTTTGTTGTAGACGGTGATAATGAAATGGTAATATTGACGATGTTGATGATGATTTTGTTGATGCTGATGATGTTGATGTTAATGTTGTTGCTTATGATCCGGATGATGATGATAATTACAGCAATGGTGATGATAATCTTGACAATGATAGTTATAATGGCATTTTAATCTGTCATCCTTTGCTGCAATAGCGCGCGGACACTCTCAAATTCACCTACCTGTATTAATTAACCTTCCCACGAATGCACCTAATACCCCTTTTCCACTAGGGCCAGGACAGCGTCAGGACAAGGCGCGGAATGTAATAATTACTATCCGCGACCTGTCCGGACATTCCTGGGAGTGTCCGCACGCTGTCCTAAACCCTTCCTGGTGTTCGGGAAATCAAAATTTGTCCGCATCCAAATTTTGGTCGAGACCAAAATTTGGACGCGGATATTGAATTCCTGACACCTTCGGGACCCTGTCCTGAAGATGTCCTGATGATGTCCTGCCCTTCCTAAACCCTTCCGCGTCTTCCGGAAACCATCCGCAATCAGGTCAGCTTCAAGAAGGAAATAAGAAGCCATGCGGAATGTTTCAGGAACATGCGGATTGGAATAAGAAGGCAAGCGGACAGTTTCAGGAACGTGCGGACAGGAACAAGAAGACAAGCGGACTGTTTCAGGAACGTTCGGACTGGAATAGGAAGACAAGCGGAGTGATTCAGGAATGTGTGGATCCAATGCTAATATGTATGGAACGAGTACACAAGTAGCAAAAGCCATTTGTGGTCAGTGCACTAGATGGGGCAACGGAATAATACAAGGCAAGAAAATTACAAAAAGTAAAGAAGTAAGGGGTCAAGGGGCCTAATTAGTATATCACTAAACAAACCTGAGAACCTAATATTACAAGCAGTGTTTTACGCGAGCGCGAAGCACGAGTTGATTTTTTTTTTTGGGGGGGGGGGTTACAGACTTGAAGGAGGAATATTTCAAGCATTTTCTACCGATCCGAAAAGTGGACTTTTCAAATATTTCTTCCAATAGTTAAGCTGGCAATGATGCGAGCAGATTATTTTGTTCTGTACTGAACATAAAAAGATGTTTCATGCAACGTTTGATTATGAACTAGATTATTTTAATGTACTCGACTGAAAAAAGGACCGTATAGGCAGCGCTTGACTTTACAAATAGGACAACAAAATTAATAATACAGGTGTAGATTTTAAACTGAAATTCAAGTTTATATTCCTATTACATTTTAAGCACTTTGTTTGATCATGAATGAGGTGTCATTAATAAGAAATAATAATAATAAATGAGAGCAAGTTTACAAATATCGCTTTTCTCAGAACGGCTCAAAACGATTTACAGCAGGGGCAAAATGATTTACCCCATGATTAATTTCAATCCCGCATGAAAAGTGCACAATGTCCACACCCTGGGAAGTATTCCTTGCATTTATTCCAGCCTCAAAATGGCGCTGGCAAATTCAAGCATACAATAACTTTCACTTCCAACCGGGTACCCATTTAGCACCTGGGTGGAGAGTGGCAAGGTATGCAGTACGTCTTGCCAGAGGACGGTTTAGACCGCGGTGAGAATCGAACACACGACTCTCCGTTTACAAGGCGGGAATCAGAACCACTACACCACGACTCTTTACAAAAAATTGGCCTTCCTGAAAAAGTCACGCACAGAACATGTTTCTCATAAACATAGAATATGAGCGCGAAGCGCGAACTTACTTCTTTCAAACATCAAGGACGAAAAAGAAAAGACTGAAGTATTTTTCGTAAAGAAATGAACAGCGTACAAAATCTTCTTAAGATTAAACTATTGAAAGTATGAAGCGCGAAAGGGACCATCAATTTTTACAAATTGACCTAGCTGAAACTCTGATATTCTCCCCGTCTGCAGATCTGTCAATTTCTTCACTCTTCTTCCTTGTTCCCCTCTTCTTTGGTTACTCCATTTTTCCTATTTTTACGCAGTCAATAGGGCCTAGCGATCTCATTCGGCCTCCTGGAATTGCATATTTATATTTTCTTTCTTAGTCTATTTCAATTGGTACAAGAGGAGGCAAAGGCGATTAGACACTGGATTCACATTTTCGTACAAAAATTAAAACTGATATTTCTAATCTTACACATTCATAATCTCGACCAATTATTTTCTGTACATTATCGCGATTTTTTCATCCTTGATTCTATTTTACCTTATTTCATTCATCTCCTTTGTTTATTCCTATTTCTTTTGTGCTGCTTGTATATCTCTTTAATACTGGGAGGGGTAAGCCAGCAGCAGGGAGAGGAGGGCCGTATCAGCACGGCACCCCCCCTTTTCTTTTCCACTATATCCTTTTTTAAGTTTCCATTTCAATTTTTTTCTTCTGTCATGTCTGTTTGTACTTTTTTAAAGGGGGGAGCAAGACCACCTCACCCCTTTATCCGCATGTGCCTGTCGAATGCAATTTGCATCCTAACTTCCCATTTTCTTCCTCTTTTGTAATGTATGTATTAATTTGTTGAAAAATTATAAGAAAGTAATGTTATAAAGAGAGCCCCGACTTTGCTATGAACATATGCAGTCTTTTAAAGTTACATTAGTTGAAAAAAAATCAAGATCCGAGATAATTTATTGTTATGTATAAAAATGCACAAAATATGCTTTCAAAAAGTGAATACTACATTACACCGCTAACACACTTTCCTTTATCCTACATATTTCAACTATTAAATAATGCGAGCGCGAAGCGCGAGCTGAACATTTTTTTTACATTCCGACCTAAATACTGGGCATTCTAAGCACGTTTTAAAAGCATGAACAGGAAAGGGGTATGACCATACACTTCATATGACTATGATGACTATCTTCCTTAGCGAGAAATTAAACTTGTCGATATTCCATTCTGAAAAAAAAAACGGACAATGATTATTAGGAAATCATGAAAATATCATTATATTACTTATTAATCTAATAAGCCCAATGAGGGCGCGAAATTGATATTAAGGTCAGATAACTGGACATTTTGTAATCATGAATAGGATGCATGGGTTGAAATATTTTTAACAAAAATAATGCGAGCGCAAAGTGCGAGCCGAAAATTTTGATAAACTGTCATGATAGAGGATTTTAAAATAATTTGTTACAATTGATACAGGTATACATAACTCCCCAATCAAAATGCAAGCGAACAGTTTTAGCTGATACTATTCACAATCAGACCATCCTAAAAAGGGATATTTTTCAAAAAAAATATGGAATACACGAAGAGAATAGTTATTTGACAAATCAAATAATGCTAGCGCGCAGCGCGAGCGGAAAATGTTCATATTTAGACCATAAAATATAGTTATTTTTCAGAAAACTATAAAATCTATTTGTAAATCAAAAAAATTGAAAACTTAATGACCGAGAAATGTTTTGTATATTTACTTTAAAACTTGATATTTTAAGCTCAATATAAATCTATTGAGCAAGTTATGTATCTCATAGATTAGGCAATGCGAGCACAAAGCGTGAGCGAAAATTTAACATAGTGACATGAAATCCCCCCCCCCATCATCTTATTCAATTCACTCGTCTTTTTCCTATTGTTTTTCCTCTTCATTTTCTCTTCTCTTTTCCCTTCTGGTTCTTTTCCCTCTCTTTCCATTTTTTTTCTTTTTGCTCGTTCCAAATATTGGGGAGGGGGGCATTCGATATCAAATGCACCCCTTCCAAAAAGTGAGGGGACGCGTCGCCCCTGTCCCCCTGGGATGTCCACCAATGTATGCAATTTGATTTGAAATAAAAGAAAATCCCATATAGTCTTTGTAGTCGAAGAAAACCCAAATAACACCCCTAAATTCATTAAAAAAATATATGAACTATAATTTTCATGGAGTATTTTTTTTTTGGAATTCTTACTACTTGCCGCCTACTATATTCGCAAGTTGTCCGATTTGTCCTAGCCTTGAATTTACCACTCGTGATGTTGTCCTAAATGTCTCCGGTTCTGTCCTAATACGATCTGCATGCTGTCCGCACCGACCGCCGACAAATTTATTTAGATAATCTTGTCCTAGGACAGTCCCAGGAATGTCCTACGACAATACGCAGACAGTCCTGGTTGTGTCCTAGGACAAGATCATTTGCATAATCTTTTACGGAATTTGGTTGCGGACAGCATGCCGAAATGACAAAAGTTGCTTCCGCAACCCTTCCTGGTCTTGTCTGCGCCAGGGTGACCAGATTTCACAAAATGAAATACGGGACAATCGACAAAAAAGATCAACAAAGAAGGCTACACAGTGTTACACCCAGTGGTGTACCGTGAGTCACGGCATTGGGGGGCACCAGCAAAAATTTTGATTCACCTAGTGAGCGCGCGAAGCGCGCTCTTTTGGTAGGTATACTGACCTATAGAGACATTTTAAGGAAAGTGTCATTAAACGAATATGTATGTTACTGATCACATAATGCGAGCGCGAAGCGCGAGCTGAAATTTTTGTATATATTGACCCCAAACGGACACTTTAAGGACTATATTGTAGGAATCTATAAGAGTATACATATCTCACCATAGTAATCTAATGCGAGTACCAAGCGCTTGCTGATTTTTTTAGAATTATATGCATCCAAACACATAAAGCACCTGTAGTCATTGTAATCATGATTAACATGCACTTCTCAGTAATCAAATATTGCGAGCGCGAAGCGCGAGTTAAAAATTAGGAAATTCACACCTGAAGAGGGGCATTCTAAGGCTTGTTTGTTGGAATTCACGTAGTCCATGCGTATTTAACTAACCAAATGATGCGAGCGCAAGCTGAAATTTTTTATATTCGGATCAGAAAAAGGGACATTTTAGGGACTGGTTTTAGGAATTCATGAAGAGCGGACATATCTCACTAATCCACTAATGCGAACGTAAGCGCGGACGTGAAATGTTTGATATTAAGACCTTAAAATGATATGTCACTGCATAAAACAATAATAATTCGAAGTGCGAGGAAATATATTTGGTGTATATTGACTTGAAAACGGGAGGTTTTAGTACAACAGGATTATATATCTCGTTAAACAGACAATGCGAGCTTCAGGAACAATGAAGACATAGGCCCTGAGCAAATTATGTTTCATAAAGTTATATCTTTTTTATTTTTAAGTAATATAACATAATTATAATATAATATAACATAATTAACAATAATTTTTCCTTCCCACTACGTTTCTCTCACTTTCTCCCTCTTTTTTCCCCCCCCCCCGTTTTTTTTTGGGGGGCCAGCCGATTGGGGGCACGTGCCCCCCGTAGTTACGCCACTGGTTACACCTGTGAATAATCATAAAGAATTGGAAGGGTGGGTGAACGAAAGAATGAAGGAGAGAAAGAAAAGACGAAGGAAAAGAGATGAATTGAGAAGAAAGAAAGAAAAAATTAAGGGGAAAATGAAGGAAAATTGAAAAAAAAGAATAAAAGAAAGTTAGAATAAAAGAGCGAAAAATGTTACCGTCATTCTTTGAATTGAATACAGAGAGAAAGAAAAAGAAGGGAATGGAAGAAGAATACAATGTGTGAAAGACAACATAAAGGAGAGAAAGAAAAAAAAGTAAGAAAAATGAGGAGGAAAGAAAGAATGAAGGAAAGAAAAATGTTTCCTTCATTCTTTGAAAGAAAGAAGCAAACAGAGAAAGAAGGGAGGAGGGAAGGAAGGAATTAAGAGAGGGAGATAAAGAATAATGGAAAGAATTAGAAGGAAAACTAAAATGAAGAATGAAAGAAAGGAGGAATGAGAGGGAGAAAGAATTTAAGTGAGGAGGGAATGAAAACATAATGGAAGAAGAGAAAGAATTTAAAGAAAAAGGAGAGGAAGGGAGGGGGGAGAAAAAAAGTTTTAAGAAAGAAAGAATATAAAACGGGAAATTTGATAAAGAAGACGGGTAAGAAAAAGGGGAAAGAAAGAAAAATGAACAGAGAGAGAAAGGATCAGGAAAGACAAATAGGAAATAAAGATAGATGGAACAAAAACGGGCAAGCAGGAAGGATAGAAGGATGAAGAAAGAAGGATAGAAAAGAAAGAAAGAGGAAAAAATTTCAAACTTCAAGCAAAAAAATCCAATCATCTAACAAAAATCATAATGATATTTGGTGTTTTTCAAATATAATTTCAGAATTAAAAATAATGTTTTAGAAATGAATAAAATATCAAGGTGATTTTTTTTTACTTAAAAATTAGATGAAACATCGCGGCATCATACACAACAAGACTCAAATCGGAAGCTGAAACAACTAGATCTAGTTATGAAAACTCAATAACTTAATTGTTCCTCCGAGATTACATCTCCAAATCAGTAATCTGAGAACCCATAATATAGTCATACAAATTTCCCGCCGATTTTGTGATTATTTTGGCATGTTTGGTGGAGAGAATCTGCTCAGATCCTACATGCCTAGCTAGTAGCCTGCCACACAATGGCAGGAGGCCAGTTAGTTTACGATGTATTGGGTTAGCAAGAAAATCACCGTAGAACTTGCAAATCGATTTTATTGTTGTCTCTGCTTCGTCATCTGTTGGTTATTTTGATGAAAATTCGTCACTTTTAAATACATTTTGTTCAATATTCTGAAATACGGGACAAATATGCGTCCCGGGAAGGGTTTGTCGGGACGCCGGGACAAAGAAGCAAAATACGGGACAATCCCGGGAAATACGGGACGTCTGGTCACCCTGGTCTGCGCCCTAGTGGAAAACCGCCTTTAAGGGCTGGTCACACCGCCCGAAACTTGTTGGAGCGTTCCTTGAACTTTAGAGAGAGGTGGCCTACTTTCGACAACGCTCGTCACCGCGCACAAAATGGGGGGGGGGGGTCGAAAACACGGGCGTTTCCTTAGCGGTGCACCGCTGAAGCCGGCGTTGCATAGAGCGTTGGTTTAACGGTAGCGAGCGTTGGTTTAGTGGTGACGCGAGCGTTGATAAAGCGGTGTTCTGCGCATGCAGGCGTTGGCTTGGCGGGGGTTTAAAGTTGGTTTAGCGGCATTTGACTACGGAGCTGAAGGGATCTCTTTGATAGAAGTTCTGATAGATTCCAAATGGGCTCCTGGGCCATTTCTCCACGTATTTTTTTAGCCTTATGCTGGTCCCGCTACGACTGCTTGTCCATACCAACTCCAAACCAAAGTTCATCACCGCAATGGATCGCAACTTCAATGCCCGACATCGTTCCAGCAATGCCGTGTCCGCTCGCACAAACGCTTAAGGCATGGTAACACTGCCGAGCGTTGTTAGAGCTGTCGTGGAGCGGTAGGGAAAGAGGGTCGAATTTTGCTCACAAAATTGGGGGAAATAAAATCGAAAACAAAAATGGTGAACGGTAGCGAGCGGTGATGATTTTTTTCTCTCCGCTCCACGACTGCTCCAACAACGCTCGGGTGGTGTGACCATGCCTTTACAACCGCTCCACCAAACTTTGTGCAACGTTTAATCACAGCCCGGGCGAAGCAGCGCACTGCAGCGATGGTCCAGCAATCAAGATTTCTGCGTTGGCCTAGCGGACCCAAACGTCCACGAACTTGAGTCTAGCGCTGCCAAATTTTTGACTGGGCGTTGTTGGGGCGGTGGTAAACTTTGCCAGAATTGAAAATTGCCGCTCCCCGCCGCTTGCAATATTTTGTGCAGCTTAAAACTTTCGGAGCGGTAAGAGGGACCATCAGCGGTGGCCGAGAGTATACGGCGTTGCCTTAACGGTAGTCATTAGCCGGGACTGTTCTACTTTTCAGCTGATCAATAACACAATCCTCGACTTCTAGTCCAAAATAAAAAAAAAACAGCCCCACGATTTCCTCCCCTCATGGTGAGGGGCGTGAAAGAGGGGATAGCGCGATCACTGGGGATGGCGCGCCGGGGAGAATGAAGCAAGGGGAGAGAAATAACAAGTACATCGACGTCTAGAATCTAGACTACCTTAACGGGGGTCATTTTGTTTTATGCAGTGGTGAACGTTTACAAGCGGTGATGAAATTTTCACCGCTCCAGGAACGTTCCAGCCAAGTTCTGGCGGTGTGTCCAGGGGAGCATTTCATGAAAGGAGTTGTCAGACGTTTTATCCGACAAGTCCTGTTTTATCCGACAGTTACTATGGTAACAGTGCCTCTCGGCCAATCATAATCAAGGAAAGTTGTCAGGGCTGACAACTTGTCAGACGAAAATGTTGATGAAACACTCCCCAGGCCTTTAGAATGGGCGTCTGAACGCGCTGTATACGCACGAGTCGGACAGATTGAGAACAGTTCAGACAGTACATAACTGGGCCGCGTCTTACAAATCTCTTACAATCTCAACTATATGGAAATCCATCATTGTCATATTTTTTCATACAGGAAATTTGCAAAATGTTCTTTATAACCACAGGGGAACAAACCAAATCATCAAGACAACGATGAATGTATGAGTATACAATCATCATCTAGACAACATTTTGAGCAGACATATATTTTAGATGTTGGTGTTGCTGGCTTTCCATAGTTGTGGTTGATCGGAGCAATCGCAAGCCTGTTTAAGTTGGGGCCCTGTTCCTCTTTGCATCTTCCTCAATGCCAGCTCTCTGTGTCATATCCTATGACCTTGGTGTAAGCTAGTAATTCAAACACACTTTCGCTGCTTTAAATGGCCGGGTGCATCCCAAGGCTAAAGCTTCATGATGCATTCAAACAAAGTGAACATTAATCAGCTAAAACACCGGATAATATCAAAACCGGATGAATAGTTCAGTGAAAGTAATTTTCTTTCATGATGGTTATTTAATCGAATTGTTTGCAAGAAATCAAAAAGCCAAAAAGTGAACTCTCCATCAAATCAGATTCCATCGCCGTGCCTTCGCCTCTTGTCTTCCGACCCTGCAGTGCCCAACCTTGCCAATATATTATTATTTTCATTTTCCCAACGATTCTCCTTTTGATCCGTTTCCACCATTGTGTCATTGCAACATAGTAGTTCCTAATTTTGTCAATAACTCCCAATCGAATCAGTTTCCACCGTTTTCATGATTGTGCAATCGTCAAACTGTCTAGCAACCTTCCAACCTAGAGTTTTCTACCTTATCAACATCGTATCATTGTTGGTGTTCAGCAACTCCACTCTCCATCAAATAAATTTCCATCGTTGGTCAAACGTTTATCAACGGTGCAGCCTAGTTTCTGACTTTGACTTTGTCAACATCGTAGCTTTGCAGGGTTATCCAAGAAATCTATTTCATATAAGTTTCCATTGTTGTGCCATCGCCACCTGCCCATTAAGCTCTCAACCCCACAGTTTTTAACCTTTCCAACATGTCCAATATCACATCATTGTTGGTTTTCCAACAAGTCCCAACGTTGTCATGCTCGTGCAAGCATCGCCAGTCAATTACCATTCTACCCTTATAGTTTCTCAAAAAATATATAGCTTCTTAAAATAAAGATCAAAAACACGTTTTCTCTTTCTCTAGACTTCGATCAGTCTCGGGGTTTCCAGCATCAGCATTGTGCGAGGATGCCAAAGAGACAATGCCCTTGATGACTGCAACGACTGCAGCAACAAGGAAGACTGCCTGCTCTGCTGCAACTCGGACAGATGCAACGGCGATCGCTTGCTGACCCTCTTGGAGGACAAGGCCCTGACGCAGACCTGTTACTCGTGTAGATACAGTGAGATTCCAGGAGTCAAGTCCTACAGTTCCTGCGCTCGCGGCAACTTCGAGGAAAGTGGAACCGGTGTGGAAACGATGCACTGCCACGGAATGTGTTACGTAAGCAAGAAAGATTGACTTAAAATTACTTTGTTTTTGCTTCTATTTTTGTAATATGTCTAAGGGTTATTTTATAAGCAACGGAAGTATATATATATTATAAAGATATGGCACAGTTATGGCATGGTAAAGAAGCTTTGAAGTACCGTGGACTTGACGAGATACAGGCAAGTCGACCTTTGTTGACATCACGAGATACGCTATCTTGCCATATCAATTTGAAAAAGAGTTGTATACCGACTTGACGAGTTGCACTTTGTCGACTCATGAAAGTTGTATATCAACATGACGAAATGCATGGTATGTTGTGCGGATATTGTCATGTCAACATAAAACTGGAAGTCGACGTGGCAAGGTCATCTCGTCGAGTGAATTGCACTTCAAAGATTATGTATAACAATTCCCCTCGAACTTTTTATTCATTGGTACCCCGGATTGGTACACTGCCGCATGTAGTTTGATAAACCTACTACGCCAAATCTAAAGTGAGGCCACTTCTCATAATCCATATGGTAATTAAATATCATAGTCATGATAGTTCTTGGAGTACATCCGCTAGTGGTCATCAGCATCTGTCGGGAATGACAATTATCCTTCAATTTCCACGAGTAGGCCTAATGAAGTCCAACAACATTTTCATAGGGCCCCTGAACAAACTTGGTGTATGTCAAATTTGACAGCTCGAATAAAAAAAAATCGATATTATTTTCGGAGAAGGATTTAGGTTTATCCTGATTCTGTTGATTGACGTTCTGATATGTTTGCTTTGAAATAAAAAAAAACATAATGGATGTTTATCAAGTTAGTAGCTATAAGGTCAATTTTGTTTCGAGTCATGCATTCGAGTACCAGGGCCTACTAGTATACAGTGCGTGTATATACCTTTTTTCGATGGATCTCCATACAATGTCTCTAATTCGCCCTCCCTCTCTACCCCTGCCACAGAGCTCCTTGTCTTACATCAACGGAGTGGAGGACATCGTCAGAGGATGTGCGTACTATGGTAATGGATGTGACGTCCAATACTCGGACGGCGACTGCGGGCGGAACGGTATCAACGAGCGCAACGAAGTCCATTTCAGGCGAAGCTGCTGCATGGGTGATAAGTGCAACAGCGCCATCACTTTCACCCCGGGGCTACTAACATTGGCAATCTCAACCGTATTTGCCGTTATTTTCTGTCGAGGCGTTTAAATATTGGAAATGTTGTCATTTTCATGCCTCCTTATAACCATTAGACCTCAAATAGTGGTAATTCATTTCAAAAGGCACTAAGCAGTCTCTTGTTACTTACAGTCGATCTTTCATCGTGTGTGTAGTTTTATACCCGAATAGTGCGTGTCACAATTCCAATATAATTATAGTATACGAAAAAATATGAATGTGTCTGTCCGAAAAAAGTTAAAAATAATTATAAAGGATATGAAATAAAAGTTTCTTTCATTTATTTAAGAATTTTACATCACAATTTAATTTGATCGCGTGCCGATGACAAATCTGCGTATTTTTGCGTTCCTAACCGGTCCCCATCTCAAGCTTTATAAGGACTGAAAAAATAAGGATACACTGCAAAAACTCCTGTGTTGATTTAACACCAGCTCGGAATATATATTTCCACACCAGAGAAGTATTGAAACAACACCAGTTTGGAATCATTTTAATACTAAATGGTGTTGTATAAAAATATATCAATACAATTTATTTAAAGTGATTGGTTAACATTGGTTTGAATTTTTAAAAATCTGAGCTAGAAAGTCAATTTTGTCACCTGTGTCTGTGATATGTTACAAAAATGAAGCCCAGAAAAAATTGCGTTCGAAAATAATTATTTAGTGCTTCAAAAACTGAAATATAGAGTGACCGGAAACACCATCTTAATTTCATCCTATACACTTATGTGTACTATTTAGGTGTCTATAAGACGCCTCTTTACAAAATCGGGGTTTGCCTCGTAGTTTTAGCTTTTCATTCTCAATAATGGTTGTTTTCAGGGTTTATTAGTTCTAATACATGCACTTGTACACATTTTTCATCTTGGTTTGAGAATTTTTTAAATCAGCTGCTCACAAAGTTAAAAAATACCTTTAAATATAATAATACATTTCAGTTAAAGGGTGCTAGATGCAAATTCGAGTTCTCACAGCTGAAATGCCAAATTTGAAATCTAATTGCTGAACCAAGATCAAATGACCACTTCACTTTTGTCATTAATTAGGATTAGAATGTTAGATGTATACTTAATTATAATGTACATCACTGGCCCTTAACCAATTTCAAACAATAACGGGACCTAACAGACACGTTATCAATGGCTGCTTGAACTGGGCAATAACACAAAGTTGTTTTAGCGCCATCCAGAAATTATTATTGTTTTCTATGATTTGTAACAATAATTCGGTTCCTATTGCCCGAATAATAATTTTATAATCTGTGTAACAGTCCGTTGTTGTTTTTTTGGTTGAAATATAGCAGTAAATTGGTTATGGCATGGCTGAAAATAAGAGGCAAATACACTCTTAAGAATGTTGGGCAACATACTGTCCACACAACAATATTGGTTGAAACTTTATTCAATTTGGATTAGTTTTTATGTGCTTTGGGTGAAAACTACATAGTATTGGTTGAAAACTACCCAGAGTTAGGTAATAATTAAACCATTTATTGTGTGGACAGTATGTTGCCCAATATTTTAAGAGTGTACGTAGTGATGACTTTTGACATTCAAGGATGGCGTTTCACAGCGATTTAAGAGTGACTAAACTCGCTGTTAAATCCCATGTTGTAATCGAGGGGTACAGGACACGTTAGCGCACTGTCATTTCATTAAATCGAACAATAATCTATATTTGTGAAGCACCACCTGGAATGTTGTTCGATAAAATTAGATTTTTTCTAGCCCCGGCCAAGTATTTAACTGTTGGTGTTAACTTATGTTCGGTTCTTCTATCATAGTTATTGTAGGCTATGATTTTGAGGTTTTCGGAATAAAAAATGGGGCCGCCTGCTTCTGTATATTAACAAATAACATGGCGCTTTAGATGTTTTATTGTGTGCGTTGGCACTCCATTATGTGATTGTGATTCTCCAATCGTGTTTTTGGAAGAATATGCTGAATTTGTAATAAAGGCACGCAGTATTTAATCCACACTTGAATCTTAGCAAGTGCAAGGGCATTCTTTTAATGTAAGAGTGGTATCTATATTATTGATATCACAAGAAATTAGCAAATCTTGAAGTTTCGTAATATAATGACAGCCTATCAAACTGTACCAACGAGCGTTCGTAAAGGAGCGAAAAATAATGACGACTTTTCTCAAACTACGAGCAAACTGATATCATCGCTGTTTACTTAAATAAATTTAGTTCGTGGCTAAACAGCTAGTTTTGCTAGTTGCATGCATGGACGTCTCCTAAGCATTTCGCAAGCTCGGATTGCGATTATCGAAGGAGAGATGGTGACTCTTTTCCAGTCCCCGCGACTGCTAAGACGTCAGCCTGTCTGGTTTCCAGCAGGTCTTGCCGTCTTGGTGACGTCTGGCCATCAGAGACGTCGCTGAGATCTGCCGGAAATCCGACTTGACTGATAAGACGTTGCAGTGTCGCTGTGTCACCCATGCACTTTGAGAAAGAACTGACTGAACGCTTGCTGACGGACGTCCCTCCTGGGTGCGTCAAAGGGCTTGTCGGATGATTTATCCTCCGACAATCGAGTCATGTTTTGTCTGACTGTTACCATTGTAACATTAACGCTTCTCAGCCAATCAAAGTCAATAAAAAGTTGTCAGATCTAGAACAGAAAACTTGTCGAAAGACAAAATGTTGATGAATAGCTTTCCAGGTCCAATTCAGATGCACAAAGTCTCCTTCGCTGAGACGTCTCTATCTTTGGTGAACTGTTTTGTTCATGACGTCAGCTTTAAAAGTGATAAGTTCGTGACGTCGCAGTGACGTCACCGTTGGTTATCGAGATACGGTCTTTAATGTAAAAAATACAATAGTGAAAACAGACGAATCTTCAATTTTCGCTCATTTCTTGCGAATGTACATAGCTGTAGGCCTATAGGTTTACGTTTCTTCAATGTCTTGGTAGTCCGTATCTCGTTGATTCTGTATTCGTATGATTCTTAGTACATACTGATTTTAACTTAGGTGTCTTCTAAATGAGTGAATTATCTAGCAGGGATTAATGTAATTAGATGTCATAAGTATTGTTTGTTGTAATCGAGCAATGGAGTTGGTGGAAAATGTAAATGAAAGGCCATTAGACCGACAAGTACACTCGCAGATTTCCACACACACCCTCACGCACCCAGTCACACACACACACAAAGACCTCAGTCCATTGATTACACACAGAACATATACACCTACCATCTACACTAGCTGTGACACACACAAACACTCAGGGTACACCTATAAACTGACCTACAAATTAACATAAATTCACTCTAACTACACGCTCACACCCACAAAATGGCACACGAACACATTCGATATTTTCTTGAATGCATGGTTAGGCCTTTGTGTTCATTTCTTCAGTAGTTTTAAGGTATTAAAAAAATATATTGCAGTTTTTTAAATTCACGTTGGTCGAGTTGATCAAATATAATTTTCCTATGACTACCAATCTTGCAATAATTGTATATTCTTATCTTTTGTAATTTGAAAATTAAAAGAACGACTAATCAAACTCAATTTAATTGTTGTAGTGTTGTAGTGTGTCGTATATAATGTTTCGATTTACTAGGCATATCCATGCACCAAAACAACAACGAAGTTACTATCTACCACACTCTACCACGTACAATTTGTTAAAAAATCTATCCAACTCTGGGTAGTTTTCACCCAAAAGCGCACATTATTGGTTTAAAACTACCCAGAATTGGATAAAGGTTTAACCAATAATGCGTGGACAGTACGTTGCCCAGCATTTTTAAGAATGCATGTAAAAACCGTATAGACCTAATACACTTTCTGCCTAGCGCCAAGTGAATGATCCATCCTCCATCCTTGAAGGTCTATTATGTATTTGATCTGTAAATATGAATTTCCAAAAAGCCAAAGCGAAGGTGTACTCCTCGGCATCAGCATCCTCCCTTGTCGTGTATTTCGTATGTATGTTACAAGTAAGTCTGCAGAGTGTAATATGGTGTGTGTGTGAGTTTGGGTGCTTCTGTGTGTTTCTGATGAGGATTGGGATTTTTAAAGGTTTATTTCTTGTATATTTTGCATATTATGTATTTTCTAATTTGTATGTATTTTGATTAACAGGGCCCAATTGCAAACCAGCTTTTTATCTTTGTTAATGTTTTTTTATCGTGTATAGCTGAATTGGTCACCCTGTATAAAGATGTGAAATAAAATAGATCAAAGACACGTCTGTTACTATCTTACAAGCGAATCGTGCTTATAGTGTAACTCGCCGGGTAAGTTCGAGTAAAAGTGTTCTATTTCAAATATAATGTACGAGCGCACACTGAATGGGGAGTTTATGCGAGAAAAATCACTTCAGTACAAAATATATGTTTCTTTTTTCCAACTATATACTTAAGTTTTTCTTTTGGGGTGGGAGTTGTAATACGTTCTAGAAAAACGCATCTTTTTCATCACAAAATAAAAGAGATTTAAGACATATAATAACCTGGTAAAACACTGCAGCATATTTTTCATTTAGAGCAAATCATAGGCGATCGTGTACGTGTGCATGCAGTGGATCCTATGCGTGCATCCGGGATGTTGGTGTACAAACAAAATGGTACCAAACAACACAGAGGCAGTGCGCGCACACACTGGACACATTTTCAAAAAGCTAGGGAGCGAATTACCGTAACACACGTCACATTACGGTTATTTCGGATCGTGACACAGGATTCAAGAACATAGACAATGTATTGCCGAAATGCCGTTCATGACAAAGAGCAACCAACAAGAAGTCTCTGTCGGAAGTTGGAGAACCATAGCAGCAATTTCGTCCTGGACTACGGACGAACAACATCTTCGCATTATTTCGTCTGCTCCGAAAGTTAAGATGAAACTGCTGTTCCGGTTTACCAATTAATGTTCAACAAAGTCCTCCCAGCTGTTCTTTGTCACTTGACGTTCATTTTCAATACATTTACTGTGCTCTTGAATTCGTCCCCGTTGCAGTTACGAACGAAATCTTCATACCCACCTTTATCTTTAAGAGTACACGTATTGATCGGTAATTAAGAGTTTTTAAAAGGCCAAAGCGAGATGTATAGTCGTCGAGGTTTATTTCCAATAAGTCTAATGCCAATTCGTCAAATTGCCCACTCGTTTACTTTCATTAGGTCTTCCATCAGTTCGTCCACAATCCACATGGTCTAACTGCCACTTCGTCAACTCACCATTTCCTCTAATAACCAGATGGTCCAATAGCCATTTAGTTCATATACCATTTGGTCTAGTTGGACTGAGTGTTAATTGTGCAGAATGAATGGAAATTAAATGGATATTAGACCAACTGGTTATGAGACGAAATGGTCATAGACGAAATGGTGTTTAGATGAAGTGATGATTGGAACAAATGGTTAAACGAGATTTTGATGGATGGAATGACATTAGAGTCTTACGCCATTCCGTTTAGTCTAATGATTAGACTAAATCAAAGTAGACCATGTGGTGAGTGGACGAGTTGGCAGTAGACGAATTGGCAATTTACGATCGAGAATCGCTTCCTCCATTCTCAGATAGATGAAAATAATGCACGTCATATTATTAAATCAAGATCGGGAGGGGTAATGCAAGGGAGGAAAAGGAATGTTCGCATATATTGTTTGTTCGGGCTATGTTTAGATAACGTGCCGCGCAAACTTTCCCTAACCTAGAATATATTGTTTGAACTGTTAAAAGGCATGCCACATCCGCTACACAACAACCTGAACACATTCTACAGTGCGTATCAAAAAAAAAGTTTACACTTTGAAAAAATCCTGTAAAATCATACATTTGTAATATCCTGAAGATTTCTCTACATTTTAACATTGGTACAGATCCACTTAAGCAAATGACGATATAACTATTGAAAAATATTTCCGCTTGAGTGAGCACCACTTACTTTTGAAAAGTTTGTGAAAATGATTTGCGCAGAACTTTGAAATAGTTATGCGAATAAAAGTAGACCTTAATCATGAAGCACACGTGGAATTTAGCTAGTAAAATTGATTTGAGATATCTTTTACCCTTTTTAACTTGTTTCTTTGCCCAAAACACTTCGAAGAGTGCATTGCGCCCCACCCCACTCCTCCACACACAGAGGCCATCGTCGTCGTGACGATATTTGCTTTACACTGAGCTGTGATTTACATGAAATTGCTTGGGCTTGATTTTCATTTTGTTAATCATTGTCAAGCTTGGAAAAGTGGGGAGAAACATGTATTAAATGAAAAATGACATGTAAACCAACTTTAGATGATAAAAATGTCTGATGTAAACTTTTGTTCAGATGCAGTTATGTCCTCAGATCCAGCTGGCAAAAAGGGTAAAGGTTGTGCTTACTAAGTGTTATAATTTCAATTTTGGTGGCAAAATTGTTACAAACTGGTTAAATGTATCCGTTTTCTCTAAATTGACTAAAAATGCAAGGGAAATGTATGCAAAATGTTTCGCAGGATAAGTTTGATTTTGCCCGTTTCCGTTGACACAACGTGAAAACAAGAATTTCTGTGCAAACAGATTTCAGCGAGCTTTACAAAAATGGACAGAGCTCACTCAAGACATTCTGTCAAAACTTTTACTTTCATTTGATAGATGAGACCCATACTCAAGATTATATGTAAAAAAAAATACCCACATGTTGTATATTTTTATAATTCCCAGGGCTTTTTCAAGGTGTAAACTTTTTTTTGATACGCACTGTATAGGAGATAATTATGTTTCTTGTTCAAAAAGGGAACGCTGCTGTCCACTGGTAACACATAAAAAGGTGTGCAACCTCTAGGTAAACAAAAAGTATATACATTATTAAAAGGGCTTGGAAATATGATTAGACATTATATTAAATCAACCTTGTGGATTCAAACACGTAGAAGAATTACTTTTGACGCATGCAGGTTTCGAAATGTGGTCTACATCGTGGTATAAACTCGTGAGTTAAGAAAATGAAGTAATTTGAATATGCGTTTTTAGAAATGCATATTGGAAAAATTCATTAACAGTATCAAACAGAAGTGAATACACACACTCTTCATGGTCGTATTGTTCATGTTGTTTGCAGCTTCCTTGGGAAAGAGTGCTTGGTGAAATGAGACAGGCGCGGATCCAGGGGGGGGGGGCACAGGGGACATGTGCCCCCCCCCCTTTGATACGCAAAATAAAAATAATTGTAATGTATATTTTTTTTCATTTTTTATGCTTGTCATTTTATGTCTGGTATGAAATATCCTTTATTTGTGGTTGATTTTTTTTAGGGGCTTGTCAACATTTTCCTCCGAAAAAACTGCACCCCCCTTTGGAAAATCCTGGATCAGCCCCTGAAATGTGGTATCTTGATATTTCTTCTCTATTCTGCAATCATTGTTTGGTTTCAAGAAACCAATTCGAGTGAAGAGCTGAGCTGAAAGATGTGTGTTTTATAGGAATATACAAACTTGAATAATATATAGCCACAATAACAATATTACCAAATAAACTTCAAAAATGCGCAATCAGAAACCAACTCCTTTTTATGCCCATCCTTATTATATTTTTCATCCACGATATGTACAAATATGTAATGGGACTTTTTGTGCATCTACGTTTATGAAGGACTTCTACCATCGTTTTTATTGAACTGTTTAAGTCTAATTGTAATAATCACGAATATCCTTCTAGAAATGCTGCAAACTTTCACTTTTCTAACATAAGAACTTGCCTATCTCATAAATCTTTTTTTTTTCGTCGCACAGTTCTTTGGAATTCTTTGCCCGTTAGATGGAAAACATCTTGCTCATTTAATATTTTCAAACGTAACATTGGAAATTTCTTAAATGATAATTAAACTAGTGTGTAAATCATACCACTTGTATGTCTATGTCTTTGTAATTTTTTCAGATTGTTTTGTATATATCTTGTAACTTTTGATATTGTCTATGATTTTTATTATTTCAAAAGTAATTTTAGTCGACCTTATTGTGAGGAAATTCTCTCCTGCTTATATGGCTGCTTCCATCCCAATGCCATTTTTTAATCTAAACCTATGACTTTGATGTAAGATATTCTTTGTTCCTCATGTATTTTATCAACTCAATTTTATGCAGAAAGAAAAATAAACTTAATTTAATTGAATTAAATATCGCGCTCTGAAAATTTCATCAAAGTCCAGTGCGAAATAATTAATGTATATAATGTTAGACATTCGCTAAATTTCACAAAACAGTTGATATGAACCTCCTGGTCTGTATGCAAATGGGGGAACCGATGACGTCACCCGCTCACTATTAATTTTATTTTGCTTTCTTATTAATGTTATGAAAATCGGAAGTATTGGATTTTCCCTTTTTTTCACAAATGTTAACGAGGCTCGTTTATACGCCCTGAACATGTCGAATAACAATACTCCCAATATATTGCGATTCACTGGACTGCTTTCTTGTTGCCAAATCTGCTAAAAACATGAATTATTCATACTATTCGTAAAACAGAGTACAAAAGAAAATCGATTCTTTTATTTGCATAATTATCACCATGATGCTCACATAGGTCTGTTTTGATAGAATGAGCAGAGTTTAAAAGAGTGATAACTTTTTATTTATTTCGGAACCGATTTTTAGCAAACTGTCGGCACTTTGCTCGTTTAATTTGTTTTAGTTATTCAATCAACTTTTCAACGGCATGGACTTGACCTTCAGCCTGGATACTACTTACTCGACCCTTGTACAGTGTTATCTCGTCATCACCATAGCAACATGCCAGTTATTTAAACTTGCACCAATAACTGCACAGTCGGCACTAAACGTACTGACCGTGGAAACCAAAGGAGAGCAAAATGGTAGATCCTAGCACCGCCGACCGGTGGTTTAAGGCGATGGAAGACATACCCTCCTTGACTGAAAACCCTGAAAGATACCGAGAAATCTTTTTGGCGCTTTCACCAACCTTTCTCCAGAAAGGGTTTCTATTTGATGCCGTCACGGGATATTTCGACTCCGGTGTTATGGGACGTCTGATCGGCTGCGTTGGAAGCGCGAAAAATCGAGTATTCAACGTGTTGGCTGTGGGTCTCGGAGAAGGTGGGTAGCGCTCACCACTCTTTTGTTGAAGGTCAAGTCCTAATCAGAAAAAATGTTGATTTGGATCAATAGAGAAAAATCAGACAGCAGAACGCTGAAAATTTCATCAAAATCGGATGTAAAATAAGAAAGTTATGACATTTCAAAGTTTCGCTCATTTTCAACAAAAATAATTATATGGACGAGCCATTATCTTTTGCTCGCTTACATCTTGAGAAATTCTGCTCCATATTTGCAATATACGAATATTCTTTGCCCAGTAAGCCATTGTCTCTTACTAAGGATAATCCGGGAAGATAATGTGAAAAGAACAACATTTCACATTTTTTCCCTGTGTAACCTTCTTGTAATACCATCGGTTGAGCTTCAGTTTAAAATTCGAGGGGCCATTGCATTATGTTCCTTTGTGTCTCGTCATTCGAAAGGCGCGTTTTAAGTACAATTTTTGTCATATGTATATTTTTTCTTCCTTCCACCTGATCCAGGTAAACACGAATTCCACATGCTTCAGAAGCTGTCTTCCTACTTCAATTCGATCCGTGTCACTGCCGTAGACCCAAATAAGGGAATGTTACAAACGTTCTGTGCAAGACTCAAAGATTGTGACGTCACGAAATCCATCGCGTGTCGTCCGTTCGAGGGGACGTACAGTGAGTTTCTGGAGAGCTCATTGGCTGATTGCAAGTTCGATTTCATCACTTCCATCCATTCTCTGTATTACATGGGAGATATCAATCGTGTCGTTAAGAGTATGTTATCCTCTCTTCAGCCCACGGGTATCGTGTACGCTGCCGTAGTCCCTGGTCAGTATCATAAATATATTACCAGGGCACTGGGAACGATTGCTGCTGTTAATTTGAAAAGCAAAAAAAAAAATACAAAAAAAGAAAATACGAGAAAATGGGCATCAAATCGGTCCCGAGAAATTTGAAAAGCGAACGAAAAGGTTTTAACTACAAAATGGACATCAAATAGGTTCCAAGATATTCGAAGAGCAAAAAAAAAAAATAGGTTTGCATTACAAAATGGAGTTCGAATCAGTCCAGAGAGATATGAAAAGCAAGAAAAAAATAATGAAAAATAGAATTATATTTAAAAAAAAGGGTTTCCAAACAAAATGAAGGTCATTTTGATTACATTTTCCATTTTTACACATCTTCCAGAATTATATCTAAGGGAGGCCCATGGAGAATGATACACGCAGCACCCCAAGGAGATTTTAGGGGTGCTTTAATTAGCACCCCTCTTCAAATAGATTGCATAGTCTATGTGGAATCATCTTCATGGTCTGAACTGGGTTTATGATAAACCCATAATGCTATATGCTGCTGCTCTGATCCGTCTACATCATATAATGGTTGGCCCGTATGGCCTTTTATAAAAACGGTTCCACGACATGTTTGTTGATTGATTGGTCCATATGGGCTCTTATTTGCATCCAAGATAAAAACATACACGTGTAGCGTGATGTTTTAAAATAATATGAATAGGCAAGAGATGAAAAGAGCAAAATACAATTCAAAAGATAACAATTTACAACAAATGAAAAGCATGACATACCCGATACAGGGACCAGCAAAGGCCGAAGGCCTATCAAGGCTAGTCCCCTAAAATGGCATACAATCAAGTGGGTAAAGTATACAGCAATACAAAAGGGCAAACAGGCAACAAAAAAATATTGAATGAATGATTGATTAATAAGAGATGATTTGTATTGTCTCGTATTGTATTTGCAACTGCGACAATTCAATGCTCCGATGTAAGATCTGCTCGTAAATTACTCTAAAAAAAACTCAAATATGATTACTTGAATTGTTTATATGTGATTTGTTATACAAAATCAGGAAACCCAAGTGTACATAGAGGACCACACCAGTTATTTTACACCGGTGTAAGATAGGTGGTGTTATTTTTACAAATAGGTGTTACTATGGTTGTTACATTTACACTCTTTGGTGTTATGTTTAATCTCTAGGGTGTTATTTTAACACCTCGGGGTGTGGTCTTCTACACTCTAAAAATGAAGTGCTAATTTAGCTCTTAAAAAGCGTGTATAGTGACTGCACTTCGGAGGGCTGATTTGTCTAGTTCAACTGCACTTCGGAGTGCTGATTTGTCTAGTTCAAATTTGAACTAGACAAATCAGCCCTCCGAACTGCAGTCACTATACACGCTCTTTAAGAGCTAAATTAGCACTTCATTTTTTAGAGTGTATTAACACCAATTGGTGTCAGTTTTAACACCACAATTTTTACAGTGTGCTAAAAAAAACTCTACTACAATCCTATAGCTGTAAACCTGTCCCCTCTGGCAAGAAGACCGGAGCAAAATTAATGTTTTAGTATGCAATGAGAACACGCGGTATTTAGATGAATAAACAATAAGACGTTTAATGTGAAAAACACACACACATTCATTTGACGACACGACGAGCAAAAACTACAAGATAATGATATTCAATGGATGATAACTGGCATTCATGTAAAATCTAGAACCTCAAAGTTTAGTTTGACTTAATTGTTTGTCGTTTTGTTTCATTGAGTGATCAAAATCTGCAAATAAGGATATATCTTGACCATTTCCTTCAATTTACAGATGAGAACGATTTAGGGAAACTTTTCAATGCGAAACCATGGCTAACAAAGAGGACGGCGTTTTCAATAACAACGGCACTTGAAATAAAGTCTATAGCAGAGAGAAGAGGGTACAACGTTGACATTCATCGAGTATCTCTGAGGTTAGTAGTTTTCTTGTGTGGATGATAGGTACGGGGGTCGCGGAATGATTTTCAGGGGGGGGGGCTGACCATGCAGAAAATCGCAATCATAATTAAGCTAATTTTCGTTTTTGTACAAGGTTTTGGGAAAAAGTGGGGGGGGGGCGGGGGCTGAAGCCCCCGCCGCCCTCCCGCTTCCGCTGCCCCTGAGGTGTTTTTTTGCTCCGCGATGCATGACGGTTTTAAAATAATCGCGGAGCAAAAAACAACCTCAGATATGAAAATATGAAACACGTGGGTAAATTATGATTTTTTTTAATTGATATGCCTTTTCCTTGTTGGGAGAGGAGGTGTAGTCCTTTCTGTAATACTTTATCTGATTTGCAAAAAGGAAAACAACATTTTTGAGTGATGACTCTCCCATTGTGCTTGACAACTTTTGTTTTCTTTATCTTCCTACTGAAACCGAATTTTGACCATGATGAGAACCCTATTCTTATGGTTCAAGCCCGGGGGGGGGGGCACTTATATTGGCGAGTGGATACCATGCCCGACCAAAACACACGTAAATAGGATGTGCTGTTCAAGATAGGGCCTGTTACGTACGTAACATGAAAAAAGGTATCTATTTCGCTAGGAAAGTACGTGTTTAGGGTCAAAATTGCGGGGATGATAAAACAAAATTAAAATGTTTTATAAAGGATGTCTTTTTTGTCCTAAAGGCGCTGTCACACCTTGTGGTTTTAGACAGCGTATGCCCGACGTATCAAAATTTATCTAAAACGTCGGCATACGCTAAACTTTGTTTTTTTTCAACTCTGGGCGTATACTTAGCGTATTCATAACGAGTTAGACGTATACATAACGTATTAGTAACTTATATCGAACGCTTCGTTAACTTATAAATAACGTATTCCAACGAATGCTTAGCGAATTGCTGGCGTACACAACTTATGCCCTACGATAGCCTAACTTACGCATAGCGCGCGGCAGCGTATCGCTGACGAACACGTGTCGTAGCCTATAAAATGGCTGCCGCTCGACTATTCAAATCATAACCGCACGATACATCACCGTATCAACACCATCGCCATGTCGAAGAAAACTCCTGTGAACCCCACCTTCATATACCAATTCCTATAAACGTTGTCAATACGCCATTATACGGTAGCTTTAAGTTATAAACACGTTCAGTAAGTTTTGTGGTCGTCCGAGCACGTCTTCATACGTCAATATACGTTGGAGTTAAGTTACACATACGTTCAAAGCACGTTACTCATAGGTTAGAAGTAAGTTTTAGGGTACGCTGGACATTATCTCGACGTACATCGACTTATGAGTAACTTACGAGTAACGTGTGTCAACGTGTATCAACGATCGCGTAACTTGCCTACAACTTATGACCCGCGTATGCGGGACGTATGAGCCATACGCTGGCATACGTCGAAAAATTTTGTGCTTGCACAAAATTTTTCGACGACCTCGCCGTGTGACGACGTATACCAGTGTGTTTTAGCGTACTCTTAACGTAATCAAAACTTACCCGTACGCCAGCGTATTCACCAAATTCCTCATACGTCGGGCATACGCTGTCTAAAACGCCAAGGTGTGACAGCGCCTTAACACTATGTGTTTGGAGTCCGATTTGCGCGAGGTGTGGAAGGTGGGGTCGTAATAAACCAAAAATGATGTAAGGTAAAACCGACGACCGGAGGACCCATGACATAACAAAATATTCCTATACATGTTTAGGGGTTCATTTCAGGGAATATTTGCCAAGACTATCGTTTTGTTTCCAATACTTGTTAGGGTAGGGTTTCACACGCCAATACTTGCTGAGGGGTGCATTTTCAGAAGATGGAAATTACGTGTTTAGATTGCTTTTCGAGACCTCATAGTCGCGCATGGTATCCACTCGTCAATGGAAGTGCCCCCCCCCCCCGGGGTTCAGGCATGTTTTTACATTTAAGTCATAGAATTCGAGCGCCAGTTGATAGCTAGTGAGCTTTCAATTGAATAAGGATAGACTTAAATATTTCGGAATCATACTTGCTAATTGTCTTCCTTAAAATTCCTTTAGATACGTGTGCTCATCCATTTTTGACGAAGACTCGGACTATGGCAACATGATACTCGATTTCGCGTCAATGACACCTTACTTCCGCCGCGTTGCGCCACGGGATATCGTAGAAGATGTCTTAACATTTTGGCGTAATAACATCACCGAGGAAAATGGTGTTTTGACTGCGTGTGGAGATGACGGTTTGGTGGTCATTTCAAAAGATTCAAACCAGTAATAATATCTATTCATGGGAGAAACATGTCATATGTTTTGGTAATTGAGTCTCGAGGTCGATTCTATAATGAGTCGATCTTGCCTATGCTTTGAGTGTTAATAGCCAAGATGTTTTCACTTAATTCACGATTATACGAATTCTGTATTTTTTAGGGAAATGTTACCCTTTTCACTAATTCAAGATCTTCCGAAACAACATTTGGTATATTTATATTGGCTCTTACACTTCCCCTCAACTCAATAAAGGAGATACAAAGAAAGAAATAAACAAGCAAATCGCATGCGGTTTATCTTTTTCTGCGAGTTCCAATATCGAGAATATGATTTCATGAAACGGCTGTTTGTTAACAATAAAGTTTGATAAAGAACAATAATACGAATAGAACAGACACGACAGATTGCCTGCCTATTATAAAAAAAAATGTTCGGAAACTTCTCCGTGGTGGGCCTATATTCTTCGGATCGCTTTTCGTTTGGAAGAAGCTTTTACCAAATTTGAAATTACTAGTGAGCGAAACGTTACTCTAAAGGGGTTTCACACCGGGATATGCGCATAGAGTTGCGTAGAGTTACTTAATACCGTGTTTACACAGGGACACGGCTCGAGGGTTCGACACGCGAGCCGTGCTCAACACGGCAATGTTATGCTGTGTAAACGCGATCAGTGTGATCCGCGAGCCGTGTCGAACACGGCTTTTTTGATCCGCCAAAATCGTAGGTTTCAACCCGCGAGCCGAGTCGAGTCAGACTCGGCAATTTTTTCGTGTGTAAACAGAAAGCCGTGTCGAACTCTCTTGACCAGGTCACTGCGCGCGCTTCTACTTTTGGCATTGTTGTTGTTCGCACGGACAAGATTCGATTCCGGCGGTGAATTTCCCGCGTTTAATTTGCGACGTCATAATTCTTCTTCCGTTCGAGATCTGCGAGCCGTGTTGAACTCGCCTTTTTATATGTACGTATAAACGCGATCTCTGATCCCTTCTTCGCAGTGTTCAACCCGGCTCGCGGATTCAACACCCGAGCCGAGTCAATGTGTAAACACGGAGTTAGAGACTACTTAACATTACGCCGCCAATCGCTTTGCCTATGGGTACCCGGGAGGAAGGCAAAATATCAAACATGTTTAATTTGTTTGCGCACTGCTGGTGTAAGGTGAGGTCTAGGCAAGTCTACGAACATTAAGCACTTGTACGCCACTCCTACACAACAATATGCAAAATTGGTGTTTCTCAAAACACTTTTTAAAACTCGCGCATGGCTTGAAATAATTATCTAAATAAATAGAATAAATCTCCTGAGCATAATGCGGAAAATTTCATTTATAATTACCAACATTTGTGAAAGCAGTTATGTGCACTTTGTCATGAATGTTGATTAGGTGGCTGATGCCTTTTCATGACATGATAATTATTTCAAATTTTCATACATGTGTGTAAGATACACTCTAAATTACAGGGATTTAAAATAAGTCCACATGGACTGTAGTTAGGGACCAATCGAAGTCCGGATTTAGTTTGAATCCATAAGATTCATTTTTAAATCTCGAAAGTTTTAAATTTAAATCATTTGAGATTTAAATTTAAGTCTTTAGGACTAAAACTAAATCCAGAAATCGACTGGTCCCTAACTACAGTCCAGCTGGACTTATTTCAAATCCCTGTAATTTAGAGTGTACGTCTTTCTTATAATAAAGTAAGTTGACTTTATCAGACTTTTTTCAAGTAAAAACATAACTTTGTTACTAAAATCCGTTATATTCTAACATGAGCTTAAAGAAATATGAAATAATGAATACATGAATAAACGAATCAGTCTCAACAACAGTGTTCCATTGTTAATGGCCAGCAAGGAAAGCAAATTATTGTTACATTTAATGCACCCATACAAAAAAAAATACAAAACAAGTTAGATGTTCCGTCAAGTAAATTCTGTGAATCAGCAGATTAGAGAATTCGGCTGCGAGAAAGTGTGTGCAACCTTTTGTAAAATAATTCACTTTGCAATTCCTTGTTATAATCATATGTGTATGGTTTGATTGGTTTTACTGAGAGAATAAAGCAATTTTGATATTGATAGTCCAGATTTCGCCTAATATTTTGCGTGACTGTATGTGTATACTGTATATCCCAGTATATGTGATGATGAGTGTGTGCGTGTGTGGATTTACAATTCATGTATGTATATAAAAAAAAAAGGTTCAACAAGTAGGATTAAGACAGGAAATAAAAAAATGAAAGAAAAAAAGAAACGAAAAACAATACAAATAAGAGTGATCAAGGAGAGAGAGAGAGAGATGAAAAGAAAAAAAGGAGGGAGTGTCATGAGAAATGTCAGATTAAAAAGTATAGACTAAAATTTACGACTTTATTTATTTCAATATTTATTGAGATTTCTTGATATGAAGAATTGATTTTTAAATTAAAAAATGGATTTTGAAATCAAGAAAAGAGTTCGAAATCTAGAATGGATTTAGAAATCAAGAATGGATTTTGAAATCAAGAATTGATTTTGAAATCAAGAATGGATTTTGAAATCAAGAATGGATTTTGAAATCAAGAATGGATTCTGAAATCAAGAATGGAATTTGAAATCAAGAATGGATTTCGAAATCAAGAATGGATTCTAAAATCAAGAATGGATTTTGAAATCAAGAATGGATTTTGAAATCAGGAATGGATTTCGAAATCAAGAATGGATTTTAAAATCAAGAATGGATTTCGAAATCAAGAATGGATTTTAAAATCAAGAATGGATTTTAAAATCAAGAATGGACTTTTAAATCAATGATGGGTCTTGAAATCAAGAGTTGATTTTGTAATTGAGAATAGATTTAAAAATTAAGAATGGATTTTGAAATTAGGAATGGATTTTTAAATAAATTGATTTTTAAATTAAGAGTTGATTTTGAAATCAAGAATGGATTTTGAAATCAAGAATAAATTTTGAAATCAGGAATGGATTTCGAAATCAAGAATGGATTTTAAAATCAAGAATGGATTTTGAAAAAAAGTGATGGATCTATAAATCAAGAGTTGATTTTGTAATCAAGAATAGATTTTGAAATTAAGAATGGAATCTTAATTAAGAATGGATTTTTAGATAAATTGATTTTGAAATCAAGAGTTGATTTTGAAATCAAAAATGGATTTTGAAATCAAGAATGGACTTTGATATCAAGAATGGATTTTGAAATCAGGAAGAGATTTTGAAATTAGGAATGGCATTCGTGATATCAAGAAAAGAAATCACTGATGTCAAGATATTCCCATTTATTCACTTTAGAATATAATTTCTTGATACCAATATTTGAAATTTTGATAGCAAGAAATATATTCTTGAATGCATGAAAGCTATTTCTTGATATCAAGACTGTATCTTGATATCAAGAAGTAGAACCGTTGACATACAATTCTTGATATTTAAGAAATAGAATTCTTAATTTCATTAAATGAATTTTTGATTTATAAAAATTGCATTTGTTAATTGTAGAAAACAATATTTGATATATTGATATCAAGAAATCTATTCGTGTTATAAAAAAATGCCATTTCGAGATTTCAACTATTAATTCTAAAAATTGCATTTCTTGATATGATGAAATAGGAATAATACAGACATCTTTATTAAACCGCCCGGGAATATGGTACACGCCAAATAAAAGTAATGACAGTATTTCACTCTCTTCAGTTGCGAATGTTTGAGAATAAAGTTGATATGAAAGTCGACGGCCCAGCAATGAAATCAGGTTTAATATCATGATTGTGATGACAATGGCTCAGTTTAATGTATCTTTGTTCATTACACATTTCTTCCTTTTTCCCTTTCCAAAAGGAGAAAACATAATCTTGCATGCTCTTGGAAAATTCCGAGTGCGTGGTTACATGGAATACCTTGAAATAATCCATCGCCTACTTGCTTGCAAGACTCAAAGCAAGGCAAATCAGATTAATGCTAGAGATACAGAAGCATGTCACCACACATAATAATCATGAATATATGAAAAGACTTCATGACTGTTGTGTAACGAAGAAGGGCGGAAATTAAAATATGTATTTAGGACAGATGAATCTATATTTTTACGAAGCGACAAGAGGCCTGGGATACATTTCCGTTGCAGTTTTTATTTTGTTTTGGACAATGGAATTCCAAATGTATGAAACTGTAGATAATGTTCTTGCGTTATATATAAGGAAATGTATATATTACGCATGTGGTTCTACGAAAGAATGACTGTACTGTAAACCTATGGTATTGGTAAAAGGATATCTTCTTAGCATTATATTAAACTCCAAAATGTACTTTGTAGTCAGGGGCGGCGGCATTTTTATTCGGATAGGGGCAACATATACATATATACCCGAAAGGTGTCTGATTTTTTTATGGAGTATAATTATACTATAATTATACTTAGAGTATAATACTATAATTAAACTATAATTATACTTAGAGTATAATTACTCTGCAAATCGAAACGCGTTGTGATATCCGTGTGGGCAGTTTTAATCCCAATGACAATTACGGTACCGTATTTGTACTTACAGATCATTTTGCATACTTTATTTGATTCATTCTGCCTTGATCGAAAATTCAAAATTTTGACGTAAACAAGCGTAACAGTACATGCGCGATGACATCACAATGAACTTTTCGGGCGATAGCTTGTTGACAGTGGATATCGTTTTGATTATCGGGATGTCGTTCATGCAGCCCAGTAAAAATTCTTGCATTGCTCTCAACCAATCAGATTGAAGGGATTTTCTCATCCATTCTATAATTTTGAATTAAGCATTATCGCTATATTTTTGTTGTTTGGTTTTCGCACAGAGTTGAGTAGGAAGCAAGAAGTGTGATATATTTGTGGAAAGTGAAGAAATAAAATCGATAGTATCGGTGTAAGAATACACCCCCCTCACTGTTTTGAATGCTGCACCCGACACACTAGATGCATCTCACTATATGACTATTAAGAATTTTTTTTCATTCATTTGGACAGGCGAGAGTGTCTGAATAAATTGTCAGTATGAAAAATGCACGTATTGTACATATCAGGTTTCTTTAAGGAGCAGTCTCCAAAATCACATAGTATCACGAATAACTAAAAGGGGGTATCGGTATCTGTTAGGCTATTGCTCTATGTAGACACAGCTGAGACCACAGTGGTTCAAAATGATTTTTTCCCCCTTTATGCGTTCAAGACATAAAGCAATTTCGGCACGAGCATGCATAAGATACCCGTCACTCGTATTTTCGTTTGCTTTGAAATAGAGGAAGTTTATCCTGACGATGTGTTTGATCTAGTAAGAGCAGAAATATTGGGAAAAAATATCAATGCAGGTTTGATGAAAATTCATCGAAGAATAAGAGAAATATGATTTTTTTTTAAGATTTGAATATCTGACGTCATATGTAAGCACTTCTTTCCTAGGCCTATCATGTAGTATGAATTCGATATACTCATTTTTTTCATGGAACATGAAAAATAGAGGTGTTTGATATGTGAATAGAAATTACAAATATAAATTATGATACGACAAAATATAGGAGCCGCTCGTGTGTGACGTCACACAGTAAAAAAAATCATAACCTCAATTTACTTCGAAGAAATTTCATCAAACAGCATAGTTAAGCAATACTCTCCTAACTTGTCGTGTATTAAAACCAACCTAACCCAAATATTTTCTCCAACTTTTCTGCTTTTTCTTCAAACCAAATTTTCGTCAGTGTGAACTTCCCTTTTAAAGCGATGGGTAAAAGCTCTCGACATCCCTTCTCTCTCCGGCATTACTAGCGTAACTGAGGGGTCAGAGTAACGATTTGCAGAATTTTGTGACTCGAGATCAGTGCGACCACATTGTCCATACACTCGTAATTCCGAAGCTTTGTTATTCCAAAGGTTCGGATATTCCGAAGGTTCGTTATTCCGAAGGTTCGTATTTCCGAAGGCTCGTTAGTCCGAAGGTTCATATTTCCGAAGGTTCGTTAGTCCGAAAACGAAATGAGGTTCGTATTTCCGAAGGTTCGTTAGTCCGAAAACGAAGTGAGGTTCGTAATTCCGAAGGTTCATTAATCTGAAAACGAAATGAGGTTAGTAATTCCGAAGGTTCGTTAGTCCGAAAACTAAATGCTTAACGAACCTTATTTCGTTTTCGGACTATCGAACCTTCGGAACAACGAACCTTATTTCGTTTTCGACTTAACGAACCTTCGGAACAGCGAATCTTATTTTCTTTTCGGATTAACGAACATTCGGAACATCGAACCTTATTTCATTTACGGATTATCGAACCTTCGGAATAACGCCACAAATGTTCGGATTAACGAACCCTTTTACGTTTTCGGATTAACGAACATCGAGGTATACGCAATTTGCGTGTTTCGGAATTACGAAGTGTAACCATTGCCCATACCCAGAATGTCCGCAGTGTGTTCACATGACTCTGTGAATATCAGATTCACATGGCCGTATTCTTAAGTCGGGTTTAATATTAACCATGGTCTAACTTTGTGCTAAAATTATGGGAAGCCAAACATTTCCAAAAAATGTTTACATTGCATATTTCTAATAGTGTGCTCTTCCTTAATTCTTTTATGGTGAAGACATTTATCTTATTAATCCTTCCCAGAAAGTTAAGAATGATTTGAGAGTCAAATTAGCTGATACATTGAACGTGTACTGTAGGAGATTTATGTCACAATTGGCTTTCCATAGTTAAACCGCAACTTGAAACCAGAGTTTGAATTCAACCCCACCTTAGAATATACGGGCCACTGTGTTTAATCTGCGCGTTTTATCGCTGTGTAGATGTTAACAGTATTATGACACGCTGTGTGACAATCCTCTTTCCATCAGGGTGTAATATTAAGGATTTTTTGCAGCAGCTACGCAAACGCTTTCTTGAACATAGAATATGTATTGTCAAATAACCTTCATGATAATGTAGTCTTAGTCGACGGTCGGTGAACCGAAACAGCAGTTTCGTCCATAACTCAGGACAAACTACATTTGAAATCTTTGTCTGCTCCGAAACGTGGAAAGAAACTTCTCTTCCGATTCACCACTCGACAAAGACCTCCCAGGCTTTCACTGTTATTTGATTTGCATTTTCAATGCGTTTGCTTCGTGCTAGGATTGATTCTTCGTCGCAATGCAAGAATTCTCTATTTTAAAGAATGAGGACGGACAGTGTTCACATGTAGGCCTGAAAAGTGCATGGGCTTTGCACCCCTGCTCTCCAAAATCAGGCTCAATATGTATTGTGTATGTGAGGGTGTGTGCGTGTGTGGGTGGGAGCGTGCGTTAAATGAGGGGGTTTGTTGTGTATGATTTATATTTTTATGTTGGTGTATAATAAAAGACATATGTGACCCGGCACCCCCCAACCAACAATAGGTCGCCCAAAATGATTTTTTTTTAAGATTTTCAATTAGCTTGAAAAATAACCTTAGAACTATTAAGCTTCGAGGTGATTTACACTTTGTCAAATAAACAAATAACCCTTACAAGCTATACAGTGTCTCGCACCCTGATGGCATGCAGCGTTTCATATCTCGATTTGGCGAGATAACGTATCTCTGGATACGTTATCTCAATGGCCCGTATTCTGACGTCGGCTTTAACTTAAACTCAGGTTTAAAGTTGTGGTTTAAGTATGAACAGCCACTTGCTACATAATCACTAACAGTAGAGATATCATACTTCAGCTCATTCGGCTCTCAAATCATTCATAATTGTCAAGGAAGTATAAATAGATGATTGTCTTCACCATCAATGAATCAGGAAAGAGCACAGTGAACATATGAAAGATACACCTTAATAAAATTTTGATACTTTTGGCTTCCCATATTTAAACCACAACTTAAACTTAAGTCTAAGTTAAACCCGACTTCAGAATACTGGTCAATGTCACTTAAAGCTTCAGAAGACAGCAAAGCGATTCCGCATATCGAATATCAAACCGGGGGGGGGGGCTGAGGGTGGTGACTTCCCGTTCAACTCTCTGTTAGATCAAATCTCGATCTGCTCCTGTGACCCGTTTGATAAAGAGGTACAACGATTCAACTTTGGAAATCATGGCAACTACCATTGCAACGCGGCCAAGCGGGCCAACCACGTTCAAGGTTACCATGGAAGTTACAATAATGGCAAATTTACAATAATTACAATAGTAATTCTTTATTGAAATGGGCACCTGTAGGGGCTCTATTATCTCGTCGACCACGGTCTACAAAATAGTATGCCCGTTTCTCTCATGGTTGCGTCGGAATATCAAAGCTCGTTATCCGCCAGCGGTAAGAAACATTCCATCGTAAACTGTTCTTAAAGGTCAAGTCCACCCCAGAAAAATGTTGATTTTGAATAAATAGAGAAAAATAAACTAGCATAACACTGAAAATTTCATCAAAATCGGATGTAAAGTAAGAAAGATATGACATTTTAAAGTTTCGCTTATTTTTCACAAAACAGTGATATGCACATCTCAGTGACATGCAAATTAGATGGTCGATGATGTCCCTCACTCACTATTTCTTTTGTTTCTTATTGTTTGAATTATACAATATTTCATTTTTACAGATTTGACAATGAGGACCAACTTGACTGAACTATATAGTATTAAACAATGCTAATTCCACATGTTCAGGGAGGAATTAATTATTGTTTCACTTGACAATGAGGAGAAAATTAGAATATTTCATATATCATATAATAAAATACAAAAGAAATAGTGAGTGGGTGACGTCATCGGTCTCCTAATTTGCATACCCACCAAACTTTAACATGTCATCAGTTACTTTACATCCGATTTTGATGAAATTTTCAGTGTTATGCTTGTTAGATTTTTTCTTTTTATTCAAATCAACATCAACAAGGTCTAAATTCTCTTGTGGTTGGGGATAAGCAGGCCGAAACACCCCCTCCCTCCCCCCAAAAAATCAGAACAAACAATTCTGATTAGACACATTGAGCATTAATTCAAAATGCGTCAGCTAAATGAAAGCGTATAATGAGAAGAAGTTATTTTATTAACATATTGTAATTATTAACAATACAATTCAGCATGCAGTATTCATGGTATTCATCTATAAAACCAATACTAATACTCAGCTAATACTCAGACATTGACGTTATTTATAAACGATATTTTAAATAAATAAATAAACACCATGAATATATATACACATATACACACATATATATATATACAGGCCTATATATATTCATATATATATATATATATCTCTACAATAAATTCATGCCTATATGGCCTGTTTATGGTATATATATACATATACTTCATATTGATTCACCCATGCATTGATAAAGGTGTGTCGAAGACAAATGACGCCTAGTGCTATGTTGCATCGTATCACGGATTCTGCTTTGGTATACGCTCTTTATTCGGAATTACTGTTTTCCACAACTTCATTAGTCTGTAACACGCAAATGGCAGCTACCAATGTTCGTTGGTCCAAAAACTAAAAAAAAAACACCATTGGCTAATCCGAACAATGTGGCATTTTCCGAGGGTTCGTTATTCGAATCTTTGTTAACTCGACACTGCAATAAGGTTCCTTTTTTTTCGTCGGTGGGCGCGTCGTGGTCGGGTGGTTCTGACTCTCGCCTTTCAAACAGAGGGCCGTGGGTTCGAATCCTAGCCATGGCGTGTTTTCCTTCAACAAGAAATTTATCCACACTGTGAGGTCCACCCAAGTGAGATTAATGGGTACCCGGCAGGATTAATTCCTTCCATGCACTGAGCTCGAGCTTAAGCCTGGATAATAACAGCAGCGCATTTTACAGTTTTATCTTCAAGCAAAAATCTCTTTATAGCTCCAGCTATTATTCTATTCTTATAAATTTTTTCAATTATTACAATTTTTCTAATGTTCGTTATATTCTGTAGGTTCGACAGTTCCGATATAAAATGATATTAGTACGGAAGTGACTTAACTGTAGGACTGCTAACGCTTTTTTTTTCATTATATGTCAAACATTCGGAATGGTGAACCCTATTTCATTTTTTGATTAATGTACCTTCGGACTAGGCCTATAAACCTTAGGACTACCGACCAACGGATTGATCGAACCTTCTGAATAACAAATCTTCGGAATAACGAGCCCATGCCTTATTTTTTATAAAAACACATAGACTTAAGCAGTTAGCTCCTAAACAGACGCTTGCAATCCATACGGAACCGCTTGTTCATGAGAGTATATACAAAGTAATTGATAATGTGATTGATGCCTGGTAGTCGTTTGCCGATGTAAACCAGGGTATCGGCCGTGATGGAGGACTCGATGATCTCCAGAGTGCTGTCTCGAAGATGGAAAAAGACAATGGGTGGCAGCCATGAAGCAAGGAGTATTGTCGTCACTGCCATCAACATCTTCGTTGTTCTGTTCTCGCCGCGGTCAGATAGCTTTGGTCTGGGACAACTCGGTCCGGAGGCATTCGGTTTAGGATGAGTGTGTGACCTCTGATCAACGGTACCTGAAACTGACAGGGTGCCAGAGAGGTCTTTTGGAGAAGAACTGTTTATCAGCAAGTGATTTGATGGGTTTCTTATTTGCAGGTCTACGTCGCTTGTAATAGTCTTATCCAATGGTTCACTAGGAGATGATTGAAGACCACTACTACCTGATGGTGGCTGGGAAAAATTAGCTGGGAACAATGTATTCGAGATGCCCCCTGTAAGCTGAGCATGTACTTTGGCCTGCTTTCTAATGGCCATGTATATTTTGCCATACATTGTAACGCTCGTAACCAAAGCAAAGACGAAACCTGATGTCTTCAGCCATGCCTCGAGAGTATCTAAGAAGTCATAGACGTCCACCACGAGACAGGTGATTTCCCCGCGGCTGGACGTAACTGCATCCACATAGATGAGCTTTGTGCATGTCAGAGAGCTTCCGAGAACCCAACAGGTGACCCCCAGGACCAGCGCGCGTTTATTCGACGTCCGCTTTCCAAACGGCCGGCAGACGTAGAAGAAGCGGTCAATGGCGATCGCTGCGGTCAGGAACAGAGAGGCGAAGGCTAGCGAGTTGATGCCGAAGAGGGCTATACGACAAACCACCTTGACTGTAAATTGATCGGAGACCGAATTGATGATGTTTATCGGTGCGAGTAGGGATGCTGCAAGGTCGATAATACCTTGGGCAATTATCAGGATGTCGGTGCTTATCTTCCGCTTCTTCTTGTAATATACAGTGATGATGAGGACGTTGCCAGGAATGCCAAAGATGATCTGGAGACTATAAAAAATTACAGCGTAGATGCTGATTGGCGATAAGAGAGCCATATTTCAAGAGGGGTTTGTTGACAGGCGACAATCTTCAAAAATTCATCAATGGTAGTCATTCATTTGCATTTCATCTAGGTATATGGGGAAATCGTTAAAAAACATCCCGTAATTGTAATGATGTTTTCAGATTAGCGGATGTAACACAAATACAAAATGTAAACAAAATCTATTTCAGTCACATGATGGAGAAATGCTCCTAATTTCCATTGGTATGTGCAGTAGTGTTTCGTTCCCGTCATCCGCTGCTTCTAACAATGCGTTCGCATAAGTTTTTAAAAATCTGTAAAAGTTCATACTCATGACACGCTGGTTAAATTATTGCATATTCTACTTCTCATTTCCTTAGCTTGTGGGTCTCGATGCAGTAAATATAGAAATTATTCAATAATCCACGCTCAATCAATCAATTGACGTTCCTTCATTTCTATATCTTTAATTTGATTCAGATGAGAAACGACAAGACAAGACGTTGCTGGATGTATTTTCATTCTACATCCTATATGATCCACTTCGCGTAAATTTATATTCAATATAGCATCTTTCATCATGATCCATGTCTGACATATCCAGCAATTTTGTTTCCATTATCAAGCGAGTTATATGCAGTGGTGAAGATTCACTTTGCAACAAAATCTTCGAGTTGAGAATTTATTGATTGGAAGTAAACCAATGACATTTGTGAGTTAGGTGTGTTTTCTTTGATCGAATCATACCTGAATTCCGTCGCATAAAAGTCAGATATTGAAAAACCCCAGAAGTTTAACAATAATATTTCTTCAATTGCCACATTCTTCTTGAAGGAAGGAATTGAACATCGATTCTCATCATAGTGTAGTATATTCATCACATCCTCGTGCCTTTGCTCCTTATTCTGGTTCTTAAAGTAAGGTCTAGATTACAGCCAATGAAAATCCACGAAATGCATGCAGCATCGCACAAATCATCAACGAAAGTGACTTCTTACGTTATTTAAAGATAAAGCAAGTTTGTTCAGTGTTTTAATTGTTACGCAGGTCGCCTTATAACCAAACGATGCACGTTGATTGTACTGAATAGCAACCCGAAGAAAATGGGTTTTCACAGTTATTTAGATCCAGGAGACCTCTTCTGCAAACCTTGTTCAACTCTATCCATGGTGACTCCTGGAGATAAATAGACCAAAGTTAAAGTCAATATATAGGAGCATCGCAAAAGCCATCAACGAAATTGACAGACGGCACAATTAATTTGTTAAATGATAAAGAATTTTTCCTTGATGTTTGAACTGACGTAGGCGCAAGTCGTTTGAACTGACGTAGGCGCAAGTCGACTTTTCAAGTGGATGCTGGTTGGTTGCACGTACGGAATTGCAACCCAAGAAATGCTTTCCACAGTTTTGTGGCTCCGGGAAACCTAACCTGCAACCTCAACTTTATCCACTGTGAGGCTCCGATCCTGAAGATTGATGTACAGCAATCCTGCTCCAACCTCCAGTTGGCCATGGAAACTAAGTGAACGCTGAAAGCCCAGGCGGTTTTGTTGTATGCCCATCTCGAGACGACGCAACGCTGTCGATCGATTCCCATGTCATGCAGCCACACAGGCATCACCAAGTAAACAAATCGAACAGAAAATCACACTTTACATGATAGAAAGCCATGCAGAGAGACAGACAAGCATGCATGCACCGAAGCCAACTAAATATTACGTCTCTCGGATTAAGATCAAAATGAAGAAGCAATAATATTAAGCCAGGCCATGCACTGATATTACAACCGGTGGCGCCGAAATGTGACTGACAATTGGACAAACATTAAAACAAAAAAGATTTTCTTTTAATTTCGAATAACTTGCTCAAGATGTGCATGAATGGGAGGATAACTCTGCGCATTTTGGATGTAATTCAAAGATGGCGCCACGAGAGGGACAGAGAGTTTCCGTCCTATTTTTAAGCAGCTGTGGAAAACGTATAAAGGAAAAAGAGTAGAAAGTGAAATAAAGAAGATACATTTAACTCTGAATACCTCTATTATTGACGATAAATGACGTCAACATTAGGCCGTCTTGCCCCATCCCCCACCCATCAGAATGTCCCGGCACCAACCTTGATCTGATTGGATGAGACAGTGAATGCCTCTTGTCGCCCAGAAAAAATAATCTAATTTTCCCAGTCTGTTCTGATAAAAATCATTACATAGGCGGATCCAGGGGGCTGAGGGGCCCGGGCCCCCCTATTGGCGGAGCAAAAAAAAAGAAAGGAAAGAAAGAAAAAAGGAAGGAAAAGAAAAAAAGAGGAGGAAGACGAGTGAATAAAATAAGATGAGAGGAACACTTTGAAAAAAATCTTTTATGTCACTATACAAAATTTTAGCTCGCGCTTTGCGCTCGCATTGCATGTTAGGTGATTCACATATCTTGTTCAACATGGAGCTTAAATATCAAGTTTGGAAGTCAATATACAAAACATATTTCTCCTCGGAAATCAAACTTTCATTTTTTTGTGTGAAAATTGATTTTTAAAAAGTGCCCTGTAAAATTTTATGGTATGAATGATAACCTTTTCTGCTCGCGCTGCGCGCTCGCAAATTTTGATTTATCTGGTACCTACTATTTTCATGTATACCATAAAAAGTTTTCAAAATGTCCCTTTTCAGGACTGATTGTCAAAACGTATCAGCTAGCGCTGCTATGCTTGCATTTTGATTGGCGGGTTATGTATGTCTCAAAATTGTAAATACAACAAAATACTTAAAATCCCCTTTTCATAACAGTTTATCAGAAATTTCGGCTCGCGATTTGCGCTCGCATTGATGGTTAAAAAATATATCATTGATTACTGATGCATCCTATTCATAATGATGAATAGGATGAAATGTGCAGTGTTGAGGCCATAATATCATCAGATTCTGCGCCCTCAATATGCATAAATGAAATAAGATATCAATTTAATAATTAAATTGTCCCTTTTGTTAATCTCGCGCTAAGCAAGATGAATAGGAACATAGTCATCACATTCATGTCCTAACGATGTCCCGGTCCTATGTCTTAAAGTAATAATAATGAAAAATATCAGCTCTTTATCAAGTGTGATTTATATATATCCACCTTACAATTTTCCTACAAAGTGCTTGAAATATAAAGCTGAAATTGATCCTCTTTCCAGATCGGAATATCAAATATTTTAAGCTTGCGCTTCGAGCTAGCTTTTATTTTCATGATAAAAGATGTATTTAGAATGCCTAGATTCTAGGTCTAAATCTGAAATACACGCACGCATATTCACTCAGTTATCCAGTATCAGATCAGAATATCAAAATTTTTCTGCTCGCCCTTTGTGCTCGCATTATTAATGTAGGAAGATCACCTCTTTCTCAACCTTTTCATGATTTACAAAACAAAATACAGTGCGTATCAAAAAAAGTTTACACTTTGAAAAAGCCCTGGGAATTTAAAAATATACAACATGTGGGTAATATTTTCACATACAATCCTGGGTTTGGGTCTCATCTATCCAATGAAAGTAAAAGTTTTGACAGAATGTTACAATTGAGCGAGCACTATCCATTTTTGTAAAGCTCGCAGAAATCTGTTTGCGCAGAAATGATCGTTTGTACGCTGTGTCAAGGGGAAAGGGTGAAATCAAACTTACCCTGCGAAACATTTCTCATATATTTCCCTTGCACCTTTTGTCAATTGAAATAAAACGGATACATTCAAACATTTTCTAACAATTTTGCCACCCAAATTGCAATTTTAACACTTAGTATACACAACTTTTACCCTTTTTGTGCCTGCTGGATCTGAGGACATAACTGAATCTGAACCACTAAAGTTTGTATCAGACATCTCTAGCATTTTTTCACTAAGTTTTTGTCATTTTAAGTGGGTTTACATTTAATTTTTTATTTAATACTTGTTTCTCCACACTTTTCCCAATCTTGACAATGATTGACAAAATGAAAATCAAGCCTAAGCCATGTCATGTAAATCACAGCTCAGTGTAAAGCAAATATCGTCCCGATGGCCTTGGTGTGTGGGGAGTGGGGTGGGGCGCAATGCACTCCTCGAAATGGTTTGGGCAAAGAAACAAGTTAAATAGGTGATATCTTCAAATCAATTTTACTAGCTAATTTGCACGTGTTATTCATGATTAAGGTCTACTTTTATTCACATAACTATTTCAAAGTTCTCCGCAAATCATTTTTCACTAACTTTTCAAAAGTAAGTGGTGCTCACTCAAGCGGAAATATTTTTCGACAGTTTTATCGTCATTTGCTTAAATGGACCTGTACCGATGTTTAAATGTGGAAAAATCTTCAGGATATTATAAATGTATATGATAATTTTACAGGATTTTTTCTAAGTGTAAACTTTTTTTTGATACGCACTGTAGAGTGTCCAGTTTTAGGTCTAAATCTCGAACTTTTCCACTCGCGCTCGCATCAATTGTGTAGTTATATCATATCTTGTTCACGATTACAAAAATTGATTAAAATTTTTCATTCTTTATGTAGAAATGTCAAAAATTTTCAGTTCGCGCTTCGCGCTCCCATTATTTGATTGTTGTATATATGTAACGTCTTCATGGCTCAGTGCAAGCAGTGCTTAAAGGCACTTTTCGGTCAGTTCAAAACGTATACAAAATTTTTTTTGTTCGCGCTTCGCGCTCGCATTATTAATGTAGGGAGATCCCCTCTTATTCATCCTTTTCATGATTTACAAAACATGAATAGAGTATATCGTTCTATGTCAATATCCAGAAAATTTTTCCGCTTGCGCTTTGCGCTCACATTAATTGTTTAGTTATATAGCTATTATTACAAAAATTGATTAAAATTTTCCATTCTTTATGTAGAAATGTCAAAATTTTTCAGCTCGCGCTTCGCGTTCGCATTATTTGATTGTTAAAATATGTAACATCTTTTTGGCTAACTGCAAGCAGTTTTATCAGGCAGGCCTACCTTTTCGATCAGTTCAAAACGTGTATAAAAAAATTCTGCTCGCTCTTCGCGTTTGTAGTAATTATTTAGTTGCAGGCTCATTTTTTCAGGATAAAAAATTTGCCCAGAATGTTCAAGTTTTAGGAAAAAAATCAATTAAAAAAAATTTGCTCGCGCTTCGCGCTCTCATAATGAATAAGGTTTATGATATTATATATTTGTGTTGATTCAGAGAATAAAGTTAAGAAGTGACTTATAGGACTACCCCCTTCAAAGAAACAAACAAAAAATCGAGCGGCCGATCGGGGAAAATATGGCTGAAAAATTCCGCCCCCCCCCCATTGGCGAAGGCTGGATCCACCCTGTCACTATGATTTATCTTATTAAGGGGGAAGGGACGATCTCAGTATGTACGTCAGTATTTTTCTCACCAATTATGTTTTCTTGTGAATTCTGTGTAATCCATTTTCGTTTCCTTGTCCTGTTTTGCCGTGTCCCAACAAGCTTTCTTTTACTTTTGTCTCCCGACACCCACATCTCCCATTATTTTCTTTTCCATTATTTTAAAACCAATTACAAGAATACTTCCTTGTACTTTTTTTCTATTGTAATATAATAATATAACATTTCATATTTTACAACGATATTTATATGTTTATAATTTTAAACAACTTGGCATTGTTATGTTTTTGCAGAAGAATTTTGGGTGCCCGTCAAAATAAAAACATCTCCGTACATATTATCTCTTTTGCTCGCTCTCAACATAATAGAGTATATTGCCCGATACATCATTACTTTGACTCGAGATTGTTTGGTTTATTACGCCATTAATATTGATCAGTGTCTGTTATCGCAATGTAAGTTCATCACCTTAGTTACATTAATTCCATTAATTTCAGCTCCCAAACAACGAAATACATCGATGAATTTGAAAAGCTGATTAAACACGTTTATTTGGTCAGCCGCTCATGATCTCCCTTTTCACACTTGAAGTTATTATATTTTGCATTTTGATAACGTGACTCTTGATCATGTACGAGGTTATGCACACATAACACGGTGCCGCCGTGATTATTATAATTGGAACCTGTCACGGGATCGCACATGATTTAAACAGAAAAATCTTCCTCTATACCGAGAAAATTGTAAAACAATTACACAGCACGAAAATTTCGTCGTGTACACTCTATCTGCTTCAAAAAAAAATTCGCGTCCAGCCCGTTTATGCATAATTTGTAATATAACTCAATGCGGTGTCGTATTGGGGGGGGGGGGGTGCAGCCATGTCCCAGTCCCCCCCCCCAAAAAAAAAGGGTTCCACGACCAAGAATTAAAAAGGAAAATGAAAGTTAAAAGGATGAAATATATTGTCAAAATATATAACAAAGTTAGTGTTCTGTATAAATACTAAATATTCTGAGATTTTTTTAATTGCTCGCTCCGCTCACTCGCGACTTCTCGGAAATATTGCTCCCTCGCTATTTCGATTGCGAAACTGCCGTTCTATCGTACATTGAGAAAGTATTTATTTATCTTGCTCACTATTACCCGTGATGGTTCTCAGACAAAGTCAAATGCATGTGGTAGGATATGCTAATTTCTTAAGAGGGGCCAGACAAGGCGAATGGGGAAAATAATAATAATAAAAAAGAAAATCTGCAAGCGAGTGAGTGAAGAAAGCGATAAAATTTTTTGTCTTTTCCACTGAAAACTCCAATTCGGTGATAGATTTGACATAACATCAAAAAGATTTTGCCCCTTCAATTCTTTAATCTCCTTTTCTTCTTTTACCTTGCCATACATGAAATTTTGCCCCCGATATTCTGTATGCCAGCGGGGGAGGGTTCATTGAAGACTGAAATTTAATTTAATTTAGTTTTTTTTACATACGACTAGGTAGATGATGTAAATAATACATACGACTAGATAAATGATGTAAGTGCGAAGAGCCTGAAAATTGTCCCATTTAAGGACCCCGATTTTCATGGTTCTTTTCCTTTAATCTTTTTTTTCAATTTTCATTTCTTTTTATCTTACTCACTTATTTTACATCATGAACATGAACAAAGAATACTAGAATAATTATATTCAAGAGGACTAGTAAAATTAACAGGGCAGTATGCCCCTTTTGTGGAATTTTGGTAAAACTAATAATTTAAGTTTGGAGGGATTCTATAATCGTCTAGTTTTAATTTATATCCACCCACCTTGAGTGAAAAAAAATCACTTCGCTAATAGCATTGCTTGTCTGTATCAGGGTCTGGTTCTGGCTCTCATGGCCGAAAATCTGGAAGAATATTTATCAATTTTTTTTTATAGTCGGTATAGTTTTTTATTTTGCCAATTTCATGCATGTCGATCGCCCAAAATAATGTTAAGTGGACAAATATATTTCTTATCGTTACTTTAAAGACACCGTACCGGGTAATAGATTTTCTGATATTATCCGAGAACGGAGAAGATTCGAACAACTGTTTCTACGGATTTCATTCTTTTCAAAATAACAGGAAAGATATTATCATCATGTCTGCTGGAATGACTACAATGAAATCAAAGATGCAAACAGAGTACGGTCCAGATTCAGGCGGTCGTATAAAGGTGAGTAAAAATGTATTTTTGTGAGAATATTCTTCGGCGTTGGATGTTCAGCCCAGCACTAGATCTTTGGCGGCCTAAGGCCGCTCAGCCTCCCCGATCTTAGGCGGTGGGGCGCCTGTGTTGTGCTGGCCATTGAACGCGTGCATTATTATTGGAGCCGGGGCTTTTTTGGGTCTTCTTTTCTTCTTGTTTTCCTATTTACTTGAAATTGAATATTTTCTCATGAATCATGACCTCTCACATATTATTTGTCATGCTATTTGACAAACAAATTTTATTTTCAATTGGCATGATTGGTATTATTTTTACTAAAACTTTGACTTGAGATAGATACTACTCACTAGATAGGCCCCCCCCCTTAAGTAGTTAGTATTTTTTGTAGACTCGACTAAATTTCACGAGTAAAGCACTCATATAAAGTGTAAGGGTTTACAAGCATACACAGTATTGTTTGCACTAGAAGCTTTCATATATATTATTACTGAGGACTGCTTGATACATGTAAGGGAGAGGAATGCGACTTTTGGGAAAGCTGCTAAAGCTTTTGGTCTTGGTCTTGATTATGAGTTATCTGTAGAATAAAGCCTTTTAATGTTATTGTGTGACTCTAAAACTATCCTGTCTGAAGTCTGGTTCTTGTTCAGGTATTCTACCCCTTTCAAATGAACAAGGCGTGCCCAAATATCGGACACTTAAGCATGATTAGACCAAAACAAAAATACAATAATTGAATCAAATAAAAATCATGTGTAGACCCTATTCCCGTTGTGAAAATGTTGAATATTTATGAATAATGTCATGACTCATGAAATATCTAGTAGAAGTGAAAAATACGGGGAACCGAAAAATACATCCATTAGACTTAATAGAGGATCTTTAATATGGTAAACGGAAATTATTTAGGCCTAGATTTAACAAGTTAGGGATGTACTTACTAGTATACTATATACTAGAAACTTGTTTTTTGCCAAATATTAGACGCAGTTTTAAAATCAATTTCGGCGATTCAAATTGCTCTCAAAAGCAAAACCCTAAAATAATTGCTTAATTGTTGAGAAAATTACTTATTTCATCTGCTCTAATTCGGAATTTAATTATCACTATCAATAATTTTGATATATAGAAATTGGTAAACAATGATTATTTACTCAACAAATGGACCTCTTTTGGCTCTTAACATTAGACGTCTTCGCTCAGCTGTGCATGACTTTGTTCTGAAAATGAGCACGTGCGCTTCAACACGCATTTCCAATTCAGGCGGCCGATATGTCCGATGTTTTGGTGAGGGCCATATTTGGAAGGGTGTCAAATTTCCCGCCGTGGGGTACCCCTGCAGCTTTCATTGCAGGTTTGTGTGTGATTGAACATGTGTGATCTCGACAGCAATATTTCCAGCAAAAATCACTTCCCCCTGAACAAGATTTTTTTGGGTCATTGATCTTTTGGGGACTATAATTAGCGAGGATCATAAGTAAATCTTTGAAAGTCAAAATCATGGATTTTATTCCCTGGATTTAAACCCTGATTTTTTTTTGAGCAGCAATCTGGTTCATGTACAGTATCTTACCTGTAGTACCTGTAGTTGTGGAGAGGGAGTTAAAGTCATTTTCATGTGATGTTTCATGCGATATATATGTATTTACTTTTTTTCTTTGCCAGGGTATTACAATAATCAAGCCCATTGTATATGGCAACATCTCGCGCTACTTTGGAAAGAAACGAGAGGAGGACGGACATACTCATCAGTGGACTATTTACGTCAAGCCTTACAGGAATGAGGTAAAAATCATGGGCAACTATTTTCTTTCAAAGAACAATAGGGACTTTTCACACAGTGACACGGAATGATCCTATAACAAAAGATTTCCTTTGAAAATGCAAGTCAAATCACAATGAATTCTTCGTCGGGTGTCAGTGAATCGAAACTGCAGTTTCGTCGATGTCTCCGGACATGCAACATATTTGCAATCTTTTGTCAGCTCTGAGACGTTGGATTAAACTGCTGTTCCGATTCACTGACACCCGACGAAGAATTCATTGTGATTTGACTTGCATTTTCAAAGGAAATGGTGCGTTGTAAGATTCATTCCGCGTTGCTGTGTGACAAAGTCCCTAGTGATCTTTCACAACTATAATTACATTGTTCTGAATGATTGTGTAGCATTACGTCATAATTGCACACTTAAAGATAAATTCCAGTTCTGGTAACGATCTCAAAATGACTTTTTACAGAATCTAATATAATGACCACCCAAGTGTCTGTTAGTATGAATAAAAAATATGTGCCAAATGATTCTGGAAGAAATTGTGTAATTGCTAAGAATTAAGCAAAATAAGCGCCGATTCGGTCACTTTTCGGGTCTTTATTCCAGCAATAATAATACACTGTCCCACGTGTGCCTATCTGTGTTGGTGATCTTCAGAGTGAACATTTTTCAGGGTAGATTTCAAGATTTCACAAAGTTAAGTTTATGTAACTGTACCAGATCTAGATCCTCGATGATATTCTGACAATTAAGTCTGGTTTTACAGACTTTCTCATGAAATCAGTGTTTACTGCAACTACTGGCAGTTCTCTTTAATAACTGGCTTTTCAGTTTTTTTTTTCTATCTTGCCTAAAAGATGCACTTTACATAGCATGATTAATTGCAATGCCTTCTTAAGAATATACATCAATTGATAAGTGTAGTTAAAGGACAAGTCAACCCCCACAAAATCAGTTTTATGCACATCCTTGGTGGTATGCAAATGAGGGGACTGATGAAGTCACTCACTCACTATTTCTTTTGTATTTTATTGTGTGAAATATGAAATGTTTTATTTTTCTCCTCGTTGGAAAGAGAAATAAGTTTTCTTCCTCCATGAAAATGGGGAATTACAATTGTTGTAACGTTTTTGGGGTCAGTAAAATTGGTCCTCATTGTCAAATCTGTAAAAATTGAAATATTGTATAATTCAAGCAATAAAAGACAAAAGAAATAGTAAGTTAGGGACATCGACTCTCTCATTTGCGTGTTGCCTAGTTGTGCATACATGTAACCGTTTTGTGAAAAATATAAGCAAAAGTTTAAAATGCCATGACTTTCTTATTCAACATCCGATTTGGATAAGTTTTCAATGTTATTCTTGTTTGATTTTTCTCTATTGATTTAAATCAACATTTTTCTAGGATGGACTTTACCTTTAATTAATACTAATTTAATTGATCATTCAATATGATCCTTATTTTTCAGCAGTCATGACACAAAAATGAATACTAAATAAGTATGAAGAAATATAGTTAACAATAACCAAAATAGATCAGAGTTGCTAATTTTCCGGATTTTTCCGGAATTCCGGTTTTTTTCCTTTGCTGAAAAATATTCCGGGAAAAAAATTCGATTGTCAAAGTGAAATCCGTAAAAATTTCCCCTCCAAATCTTGTCACGGAGTTCGCTACGGAGAGCGCAATTTCAATTTTGGATGGCCAATTTGCGCAGACGGAAAATTATTAGCGTTGTGCGCAGCATGAAGTTTAGCTGGTACTGTACTTGCACGGTACGCGCGAGCAATACATTGTAGCAGTTGCAAACGCCGCTCTATACCCTGCAGGGATACGGGTGTCAGCGCTATCCCAGTCGGGCGATCGCCCGGTAGAACCGCTCGAAGCACGGCCCGGTGTGGCTGCAATTGCCTGCTGCTGCGTGAGTGATTGGTTGTCTGCCGCGGGATTTCAGCTGAAAACCTATTTACTACCATGAAATATGTGTTCTCTGGTGCGTATTCATCAATTCATATGTGTGAACTATCCATCATTTTGATAGAAATTGTGATTTATGGATTTTCAATAGTATAGGATTGTCTTGTTGATGAGTACAGTGAGTGAAAAAGGGCACCCCAGCTGCTACATACACCCGTCCCGAGTCGCACCCATTGGCCGCAGCATATTAACCCGCAGCAGGTTAACCCGTACCGTAATGAGTACGGGTTACATGATTTTTTTTTTTGGAGCACCTTTCTTGCCTATGATATGAAGTTTATTATGTCATTAATTATTTGTTATGTACTACTGTAGATTAATGATTTCAGCCCTCTAAAGAATAAGAAAACGTTCCAGCTTCAGCTTCGCCCTTGACCCCGCCAGGGGCCCTGGGCGGGCCCCTGGACCCCGGCCTGGGTTTTCAGGATTTTTTTGAGCTATCAGTTAGCATCTCTGAATAGATGAATCATGAAGCAGATTGGGATTTTTCAAGTAAAGATCAAACACATTTTTGTTCTGAATAGTCAATGAAGGGTTCAATTATTGTTGACATTGATATCTGTTTTTTAATCTTGTTTTAAAGGATCTATCAACGTATGTGAAGAAAATTCAATTCAAACTGCACGAGAGCTACGCTAACCCTCTTCGTGGTAAGTTTCAGATAGGGGCTCCTTATCGCATAGGCTTGTGATAGACTGCAATAAGAAAGATCAAACCTGATTGGTTCCTGGTCAGTTGTTGGAATGAAATGCGCATGCAACAATGATCTTGATTGGTCATTAGCATTGAGCAAACAAGTACAAACCTAGTATGGAGACCAGGGTCCTGTCACACAAAGGTTTATAGCAATTAATCATATGCTTGATTTTTGCGATTGATTGTACATTGTAGTTAATGGAATCAATCGTAGAAAAATGTTCATTGCTAAGCTTTGTGTTATGGCCCCTAGGGCCCTATAACACAAAGGTTAGCAATCGATCACTACTTTGAATTCTGATTGTTTCCTAGTCAGTCTACAAGGCAAAATACGCATGCAAGGATGATCTTGATCTACATGTAGGCTATTTCAGTTATTGATTACCGGTAATTGCTATAAACCTTTGTATCAAGGGGCCCAGGTGGGTGTTTCATAAAGCTGTGTGTAAAGTCATTCGTATCTTACGAACAGCTTTATGAAACACCCACCAGAACTGAAGTTACATGTTCATTTGCTTTCTATTTTCAATTGTTATGTGTTAGTTTTTTTGTGTGAAAACTCCGGACAGACTTCTATGTGCAAACTTACAGTGTATTTCAATCTTTGTTCAACTTTGTTTTCTCCAGCAATTTGATTCAGGGAAAAATATTATCTTTTTTGTTTACTGGGTCACTTATGAGCTCACCAGCTCAAATTTGCCATATTTTATTAAATTTACATTGGACCCTAAGTGAATTTCAGGGGCTCTTCATTTAGTTTTTGAGTGGTCTTTATCGGGCATTTGGGGGCTAATTTGCCTGAGCCACCATGTAATCTTTTACCCTGATTTGGTTGGTCAACAATATTTTGTGCCCTTGTAACAAAACAAAATATTGTTTATTTCCGCAGTTTATTTTGTGCTCCATATCCTGATGATTTGTACACAAATATGATGCTGAACTGTATTGTGACTTGTCTGAATGAACCTTTCAAAGTCAGCATTTTAACCTGTTCATTTCTGTTGTTTTTATTTGCCAGTTGTCAGCAAACCACCCTATGAAGTAACAGAAACTGGCTGGGGAGAGTTTGAGATTACCATCAAGATCTTCTTTGTTGACCCAAATGAGAGACCAGTAAGTTTCCAGGGGCAGAGCTGCTAATTAGTAGGATTTTATCCTATTTATAACATTTTTTAAGGGGAAATTGACACTAAATAGGATTTCCCATCTCCCTGGAAATAAGATTTTTTAAACTGATTGAAAGAATGGTGTCTTATGTTTTTCAAAATTTTTAAGAAAAGCAGGATTTTTAGGCTTGAGATTTTTTTTCAATTAATGTTGGCAGTTCTGAAGGGGAGTAGTTCACAAAGCTTTAAGTGTGACTTAGAGTTGCATCTAAAACCCAGCTACTTGGGATGTGAAATGCATCATCGCATTGGCCAAATCAAAGTTGGACGCTTTTGCGCGTGTCAGCGTTTAAGCGTGACCATAAATCACTTGTACCTTTCTTTTAAACACCCCTTGTCAGATATTTTACCCAGGTTGATTAAAGATTTGATAGTATGGAGGATGGATCTCCAAGGCAGTAGAGTAAATAATTTTTGATAATGATTGAACATGTTCAAGGAGATGTCTCAGTTGACAATATAATAATAATAATAATAATAGAACAGCTTTTGTATAGCGCATTACACCTTACAAAGGTCTCAATGCGCTTTAGAAGAAAAAGAAAGATGAGGGGTAAGCTGCTGGTAATGCTTTGTTAATATTCTTTTCAGTGAAATAAATATGTTTTCAATGCAGTTTTAAATTGCCCAATTGTGTCAACTTGCCTTAAATTTTGTGGGATGATATTCCAGAGTTCCGGCGCAGCATGCGCAAACCCCCGTTCACCATAAAACTTTGTCTTAACAATCGGTACGTTATATAAATCCTTATGAAGTGATCTAAGATTTCGAACAGGTTCATATTTTACAAGTAACTCTGACAGATAAGTTGGAGCCATTTGTTGAAAACACTGAAAAGAGAGTAGTAAGATCTTGAACTTAATACGTGACCTGACAGGCAACCAATGCAAGGATCTTAATACAGATGATACAGATTCATTTCTTTTTCTTCTGGTAACAATCCTAGCAGCCGAGTTTTGAATGACCTGAAGTTTCTGGAGTTGAGTGTCTGGTACTCCATACAATAGACTATTGCAATAGTCTAAGTGGCACATGACAAAAGCATGCACCAGCCTTTCAGAGGTATCTCTATCAACATAAGGTCGAATTTTCCCAATCTTATGCAATGCATATGACGCAGATCGACATTTAGATTTTATATAATTTTGCATAGTAAAGTGATCATCAAATAGGACACCAAGATTTCTTACTGTTTTAACAGGAACAACCTCTACACCTTCAATTTCAAAAGGGCACAGCGGTACATGAGGTCGAAATCGAGATTTTATATGCATAACCTCTGTTTTGCTACTATTCAACTTAAGGCCATTCAATCTTGACCACTCTTTGATTTCCTTGATACAACTCTGCACTCTAGGAATCAGATCTTCTATATCCGATGATTTACATGTCATATACATCTGAGTATCGTCTGCATAAAACATTTTAGAAAATCCATAAGAATCAATAATATTTTCTAAAGGTGATGTATACATGGTGAAAACTAAGGGTCCGATAACAGACCCTTGAGGCACACCTTGTGTCGGTGTATAAGATGATGATTCTTCACCATTAATAAATACAGACTGAGTACGAGATGTTAGATATGTGCGAAACCAGTCCAATGCAAGGCCTTGGATTCCAAGAGGACTGCTTTTGTACAACATCACCTGACAATATTTTCTAGTAGCAAATTTAATCTTCATGATCTTTGGTCCCCTCATCAATTACCCATGGCAAATGGAAATTAAAAAATTTTAATTATTGATGTCATAATGATTTTAACTTAATTATCGTCATCGAGTATTTCTCTTTGTCACTTTCTTATCGTAGGTAACAGTGTACCACTTTCTAAAGCTGTTCCAGTCCAGTGCAGGTCTTGTTCTTGGGAAGAAGACCCTCTTTTCAGAGCATTATGATGAATTGGTAAGTCTATGGTGAAAAAGGTTGTAAAGGGACTCTCACGCTTGGGCTCTGTCTTACAAAGAGTTATGATTGATCAGATCAAGATCAACTTTGTGGAAATCCATCAATGTCATAACTTTTTTCTCCGGGGAATGTGCATAATGTCATTTGTGAACACACTGCACCCACACTAAGATTATCAAGAAAACAATGAATTTATGAATATACATCATACCCAGAAACAAACATGCAATTTAGATGTTGACGTTTCCGGCTTTCCATAGTTGTGGTTGATTGAATCAATCGCAAATCCTTGTAAGAGACTCTTGATATCGAGAAATCAAATTCTTATAAACAAGAAATAGGATATAGTGGCCGGTATTCTGAAGTCAGGCATAAGTTAGACCATGGTTTAGGTCAGTACTAAAATTATGAGAAGCCAAAAATGAAAAGATTCTTGATACATTGTATGTTTACTGAGTTCCGTACCCATGCATTAATATAAAGAATGTATTATTATTCTCACGCATTTTTGTATGGTTAGAGTGCCAAATAAGCTGATAAATTCAACGTCATCTAGAGACATTTGTTACAATTAGTTTTCCATAGTTTAATTACAACTTAAGACCAGAAATTAAATGAAACCCGAGTTCAGAATACAGGCCAAAGGATCAGCTTTCCATGCGTACGTTGGCATACTGAGGTTTACTCATCGAGGTGGGTATTTCGTAAAGCTGTTTGTTAGTTATGAGCTACTTAACTAACGACTGGTGATTCTTTCTCTGCCAATTTTAATTGTTGTTAATAGCTCCTAAGAATGGATCCCAGTTGTTCCTAACGTCACTGGTAACTTAAAAACAACTTTAAGAAACACCCACCAGGGGCCCGTTGCATAAAACTTTTTACCTGAGAAAACTCAGGTTGTTTTTACCAGAGTTTTTGCCCTGTGTTAAAGTCAATGGCAGAAATCAGACTAACCTTAGTTTTCAGTTTTTACCAGAGTTTTCTCAGGTAAAAATGTTTATGCAACAGGCCCCAGATATGACAGCCCCTTGCAGCTTGCTTCTTGTGAGACAATGCATTTTATTCTTCTTGCTGGAATACTATTGGAGGGGTTTGAGAGTTCAGCTCTGGGCTCTTTTCATGTATTTTAGGTTTTGATTTTCTGCTTCATTTCTGCCTATGTTAGCTTTCTTCTGTACCAAAGTTTGGGATCTCTTTCAGTTTCAGCTTTTTCAACACCTTTCAGCTTTTTAGATTTTAAAACACTCACATCCATATTGTAGCTAAGCTTTATAAATGGACCATATTATTATTATTTTCTATCCTTACAACAGATATTTCAAGACCCTACTGCCATGATGCAACAACTGTTAACAGGAACAAGAGCTTTGACGCTGGGATCGTATAAACACGAAACAGATTGTAAGTACATCAGAATTCTTGTAGATTACACAGATTTTACTGCACTACACGTGTGCATCTAATCAATGACAGACATATGCGGACAATTATAATGATGGACATCCTTGTCAAAGTTATGAAGCAACATTTTCGGACTTGGACGCACTGTTTGCGGATGTGGATGTACCCTTTTCGGACTTTGATGCACCAAGGTATCTGGAGTGACTGACATTGACGCACCCCAAAGGCTATGTTGTGACGCACCAAATGGGTAAAATAACTGGACCCTACATTACTAATTTGATGTAAATGACCCACCCATGACTCACCATTCCCGGGGGTCGCACAATGACAGGTGTCCCATGAATGTATGTGTATTGTACGAGTTGTGGGTTTATAAAGGTTAAGTAGCAGCTACATGCAGCTTTGTAAAAAAAAAAGAAATATATGACATTCTTGATTTATTGGAGACTGGCCAATAATGCTATAACAAATTAACATTAATTTTTTTCATTTTGTTGCATAGCATCTGTAAATTTGTTTTACTTCTGTAAATTAATGCCACATCTTTTATTAGGTTTATACATATCCCAATTTAATAATTACCCATTGTGTTTTCAGATTGAAACAGAAAGTTCTGTTTTTTTTTCATTCATTACTGGGCAGCATTTTGTATTTTTTAAGTATTTTGAGTTGAAAATTAAGCAATGCAACACTAATTACCATTGAAGATTGAAGTAATATGTTAAAAATAGTGGGTATATTTATGTCCATGCAAGTAATTATCACTTCACAAGGTAATAAATTTTGTTTAGTGCTTGTTTAGTTGAATTTGGATGATCAATTAGTTTTCATTGAAATGCAGAAGCGCATAGCTGCTCTACTGAAGCCAGGGGCTTATTATGCACTGTTGTAGACTGCACCACTTAGGCCTGGCTAACAGTCCAAGCTAACACCTTTGTTTTTTGGGCTGTATCTTGCTGTGGTAGCCAGGAAAAGCAATATACAGCCTTATGCAGCATACTACAAAATATTCAGTTGCAAATTGAACTTTTGCCGAAGAGGTTGTCTGAGCAAGTACGAAGTTGCACATAGTGTGGCGATGGGAGCTAAAGCGAAGTAATTTGAGGTAAATTGCGCACTCATGCTGCATAAATGCCAGTGGAAGTCACTCGCCGTTGCTTGTTGTTGTTTGTTTATGCGCGTTCTTGCTCGCATTTGCTCCAATTGTCATTGCTAGTATAAATTATGATTGCTTTCAGTTGCTTTTTGTTGTGGATATTTGAAAAATTAAACTTTCTAGCTAGAATGCAAGGCCTCATCATTAGTTTGTGTATTGACCTTGAATTAGCTTGTTTGATTGCGTTGTGTTGCATTGACTGCATCTGTCTGTGTTGAAGCAATTTCAGCTAAATGCAAGCCCAAAACGCAAAGGTGTGAGCCAGGCTTTAGAGACTTCTGATGAAGTGAATGATAAACAATTTATGTTAAAGCAAATATATGTATTTTTATCATTAAGATGATACCCATGGTATATGAAGTTCAACAAGTAATGACTTTGTTTATGTTAGCTTCTGATGGCATCACTGATTATAATTTTTCTATCTCGTTTTTCTTTCTTTCTTTAGTTGAAGAGAATGAAGGCAAGACGGTGGCATCTTTGCAGTCGGCGCGGAAGAAGATCCGCCACGAGATCCAAGACCTCAACGAAAGATTAAAACAGAGCAAGGAGGCCATCGCTCACTTCAAGGAGGAGATCCGAAAACTGGAGGAGTCTGAAATGAGCAAAGACAGAGATTGATTACTCCGTAATGGAGGACAAACTGAAAGACATGAACAGAATGAACACAGAGCATTGTGACCCAGTGTTCCCATCCTTGTGATAAGGACAGTAGCTCTTACTGCACCAGCCAGGTCTTTTCCATGTGCAAGGTTTTCAGGCAGGTGTAATTTGCCTTCTTCTGTGTGGTCTCCTTCCTTCAGTCCTGAAGATTCTTGCAGAACTTGGTGGAGTGTGTGTCACAAGGATCATAGAGTGGATATGCCAATTACATACATGCTGCAAAGTACGAACTGGAATGGATCTAGATGTTGTTGACTTTCATCAGTTGGAGACGAAAGACTTGGCTGATTGTGCTGTCACAATATTTGCTGGGAGAGTTCCACACCTACCTTTATGGTTCTGGGGAAGGATTATTGATATTGTTGGGTCCGCGATTATGGCAGCCCTCATCGTAAGACATCAGAAGGACAGGGCCATAGGTGAATTTCTGCAAGGTTCTGTTAGTCAATACCCAAGTCCCAAATCATTAGATTTACAATAATGGTAACCTCGCCATTAGGGAAACTGATGGGAATCTCGGTTGTGTTTTTCTATTGAGCCCTGTGACCAACATTAAATACCATTATATCAGACTTATGAAATGGACCCCCAATGTTTTGGCATCTCATAAATTTTTATCATACCCAATTAGGTTTTTCTGGGTCTCACACAAGGCGCTCTTTTGTGAGCAGTCACATCGGCCATACTGACTCCAGGCTGACAAATTTTTTAACATAATTTCCAATGAAATACCATCGGTTGGTCACCAGACAGTATAGTTGGTATCACCGTAGCATTAATACCCTGTGACTTTCAAGCCCTCTTGAGTTGCTGTGTCGCATCTCGACCCCTCCTTGTCACATGATTATACCATCTGATAGAGTCTTGCAAGACAATCTTTGCATTTACAAAGAGTTGCAATTGATCTGATCATCCACAACTATGGAAAGCCAGCATTGTCATTGTCTAAATTTGTTCAAAATGTTTTCTAATAATTATGGTGAATATACATACACTCACCATTGCAAATTCAGTGTCCTCCTCTTTGTTTACAAAAGGTTATTGTGCGAATTTCCTGTTGGAAAAATTGTGACATTGATAAATTTCTATATATTGTGAGGTCGTTCAGATTAGTCCTAACTCTTTGTAGGATGAGACCCTTGTGTGCACCCATGGGTATAGCTTTCCTTGTCTTAGATTAACACAAGCAAGCCCAGGTAGTTATTAGGCATCAGGATTCGAGCATGCCATATGAGGTCCTTGTGACTCTGCTCTGAAGATCATTTTACAGTTCTTTGGGTTAAGGAATAACATCAAATCTTGAGTTGTAATGAAGGACATGCACTACACGAGAGAGAGATATTAATTGCATTCCACTTCACAGAATTTCCTATTACAGTCAGCCAATGGTATAATGCGTGGTTTGTACTCGTGTCCCTGTAAATTCTCCAAAGTATGTAGTAAGCTAGGGAGAAAGATGAAGGCTTAAACGATTCAAGAGATATAATCTAACTGTTCTTCGTTTTATATGCCTCTCCATTGATGGTGATACAGCTGGTATATTACTTTTGCAACTTTCCATTCTTGCAACAACTTGAGAATCATTTGATGTACATTATCTGGCTTACCTTAATTCACCTCATTTCAAAGAGGTGTTTGCCAATTTATTATCCTGTGCAAGTCATTACAATGCTGTAATGAAAAAGTGTCCCAAAATGATTTTGTAATAAAATAGCAAAATGATATGATAATGAACTGTGTTTCCTTTAAGTCTTTGAATCTTCATCCTGTTATCTACAGGTGAACTATGAACCACAAGGTCCGGGATTCGCATTCCATGGTAGCACTCGCGCCATTTGGTTAGGCATTTATTTACCTTTGCCACTCTCCAGCCATGTGTAGTAAATGAATAGCCAGTAGAAAAACATTTTTGAAAGGACAAGTCCACCCCAACAAAAACTTAATTTGAATAAAAAGAGAAAACCCTCAAGCATAACACTGAAAAATTCATCAAATTCGTATGTAAAATAAGAAAGTTATGACATTTTAAAGTTTCACTTCATTTCACAAAACAGTTATATGCACATCTCGGTCAGTATGCAAATAAGGGAACTGATGACATCACTCACCATTTCTTTTGTATTTTATTTGATTTTCTCATCGTCATGTGAAATGAAGTTTCATTCCTCCCTGAACACGTAGAATTCCATTATTTTAACATTTTGTGGTTCAGGCAAGGAGGTCCAATAATTCAAATAATAAAAAACTAAATAAAGAGTGAGTGAGTGACATCATCGATTCTCTCATTTTTTATGTAACTGGCTCGTTCATACAACTATTTTGTTAAAAATAAGCGAAACTTTGAGATGTCATAACTTTCTTATTTTACATCCGATTTTGATGAAATTTTCAGCATTGTGCTTTTCTGATTTTTCTCTATTGATTCAAATCAACATTTTCTGAGCTGGACTTGACCTTTAAACAAATTTTTGAGAACCAAGGCAGACCAGCTAAAGCTGGGGGTAATAATAATTTATCATGTTAACACTTCCAATACTGGGCTATTTTGATGTCTCAGAGGATGGGGAGGGGCAGATTCAGCCCGACCCCCGAAATTTTTTTCGGCCATTGACCAACATGCATGTTACCCATGAGCTTACCTACAAAACTTAATTCCTCGAGAAATTTCATTACAACTATATTGCTAATTTATGCACAAAATCAAAGGTTTTCTGATTCTGGTTCTCAAACTGCTTGTGTTTTTGTCTCACCTGCATAGCAGAGTGAGAATATAGGCGGTGCTTTTCTGACGGCGGCGCTTTTCCGACGGCCGTGTCAACATCAAATCTTAACCTGAGGTCAAGTTTTTGAAATGACATCATAACTTAGAAAGTATATGGACCTAGTTCATGAAACTTGGTCATAAGGTTAATCAAGTATTGCTGAACATCCAATCAAAGTTTGATGTCACATGACCAAAGTCAAAGGTCATTTAGGGTCAATAACTTAGACCATGTTGGGGGAATCAACATCAAAATCTTAACCTGAGGTTAAGTTTTTGAAATGTCATCATAACTTAGAAAATATATTGACCTAGTTCATTAAACTTGGACATAAGGTTAATCAAGTATCACCAAATATCCTGCATGAGTTTCATGTCACATGACCAAGGTCAAAGGTCATTTAGGGTCAGTGAACTTTGGCCGATTTCGGGGTATCTGTTGAATTACAATAAAAACTTCAAAGTTTTTGGATTAGATTCATGAAACGTGGACATAATAGTAATCAAGTATCACTGAACACTCTGTGCAAGTTTCAGGTCACATGATCAAGGTCAAAGGTCATTTAGGGTCAATGAACTTTTTTCCGAATTGGGGGTATTTGTTGAATTACCATCATAACTTTAAAAGTATGTTGGTCTAGTTCATAAAAGTTGGACATAAGAGTAATCAAGTATCACTGAACATCTTGTGCACATGTTAGGTCACATGATCAAGGTCAAAGGTCAATGAACTGTGGCCATAATGGGGGTATCTGTTGAATTACCATCAGACCTTCACAAGTTTTTTATCTGACTTTTGAAACTTGGACATAAGAGTAATCAAGTATCACTACATATCCTGTGCAAGTTTCAGGTGTTACGATACTGCAACAAATAACAAGTAGATTTTAAATTTAATTTTCCCTTTTTTTATTACAGGAAATTGATCATGTACTTAAACAAAATAAAACCAAATAATCTTACATTAATCTCTTGAAGTGTCCGATGTAAAATCCCGAAGTGATGATACTATATCCAAGTAATAATCCAAATGATAAAATCCCAGTTGACTGGCGAAAATTCACAATGATGGCGATGATGAAACTGATGTTGAAGTCCGATGAATAATAAGAGTCACTGTAACGAGTTGAAATGTCCGTGAAGACGATGTTGATGATGATTAACAATCAATTTCAGCAATCCATGAGTTGAAACGTGTTCATTGAACAGGTTGATGATGTTGATGATCTCGATGAGAACTGATAATTTCTCTCTCAAAATAACTGCAAACAGGTCATTGATGGTGGGCAAATAATTCCACACAATATAGATATTCCAGGTGGAAATAAACTGATATGATCTGGTGAAGTGATCTCATATGATGTGATGTGATCTCCTGCTCTCATATGATGTGATGATCCTTGGAAAATCTGCCAGCCTTAAATACTAATTACAAGTATTCTAGATCATTCTCAAATTTCAACTAATCTACAAGCTTCTAGAATTCACTCTTCTGGAAGCTTCTTTATTTCTAAAACATTCTTGAATGACCTCATTGAAATCAACATGTGTAAACAAAATACCTAAGCCTATTCATTTCCACTACCAATACAATTCTATTGTTTGGCTTTTCCCTATTCAACAATAAAACTCCTTGGCCTTTAAATAGGCAAGGCCTGCATAATAAAACGACATCCTGGAATGTTCTTTACAATTCTTGGCTATCCTTAAAGGGAAATAACTAATAGATGAATGTAATTGCTTTTAAAATTCTCTTACAATTATTCTTATATATATAACACAGGTCACATGATCAAGGTCAAAGGTCATGTGAGGTCAATGAACTTTGGCCACATTGGGGGTATTTGTTGAATTACCATCCTATCTCTGTAAAGTGTATTGGTCGAGTTCATAAAACATGGAAATAAGAGTAACCAAGTATCACTGAACATCTTGTGTGAGTTATAGTAGTTTTCAAAGTCAGCACTGCTGCTATGTTGAATCGCGTGATGCAGGTGAGATGGTCAGAGGCATTCCACTTTTTTAATCACAGACTCTGATCAAATATCCCCCCCCCCATTAAAAAAACTTTTGTGGTTCTTAGTTTTTCATTTTTTATTGTTTTTATTCTTTTTTTTAATGGAAATCCTCAGCAACTTTATTTTGATTTTCATAGACAGTAATAAATTAATCGAGTGTACTCAGCAAGAGTTGAATTGATGGAATGAATTTTGGCTAAAAATACTATGAAGGTAATATCGGTACATAAATTCAAAGTTTTGAGAAAATTTTGGTCTGACATACTGTGCATGTTTGGTCTCAAAACTAGTTGCGTGAGACTCGGAAAAATAAAATCTTGGAACAGCGCATCAGATTTATCGCGAATAAATTGGAGGGGGGTACCTTTCATAGTGTCTCCAACAGGCCTGGGTGAGGCACCTCATTGGAAGGTTCTGAGATACGGTGCACAATCCAGTGGCGCAATGAGGCAGAAATTTTGAGGGAGCTCGATATGGCATGTCGGGCAATTTTTTTAAAAGATGTGAGCGAGCAACTTAAAATTTTGATATTTTTTTTCTAAAATTAAATTTTGTGATAGAATTCGACAAGATATTCAGAAAATAATATATTTCACCTTTCCCTCTTTCCTTCTGTTTTTTTTTTCTTGGTCGTGAAAAGTTTGGGGGTAAGCACCCCCAAGCCCCCCCCCCCCTCCATCTGTACGCCACTACTACAAATAGTTTCTTAGTAGATTAGGTAAATGTATCATTTTTTATGTGAAAATATACTTTCTTTTTATTGGGGGCCATAAGGATAAAATACCTTAAGCATGATGTATAGCATACCCCAAACTATCTCAAAATCAAGTAAAAGGTCACTTTGAAAAGGAAAAAAAAAGAGGAGCTTCCTGTTGTAATGGAACGGCAGAATGGTAATATGCTGATGGATTCGAAATTTTGTTATGAAAAATGTTGCAAAACCAATAAATGAAATGAAATTAGACCGCCTATAGAGCGTTTATTCTTTTTTTTCCCGGAGGGGGGGGGTAGAAGCTAGCTTTTAGTCTTGTAGAGAGAAATAGCAGCTACAGTGATGTACCAAGGGGGCACGCCCCCTGGCACTCGTTTTGTTTTAATACGAAAAAGAAACAGACTAAAAGAAGAGAAAGTAAAGAAAACCAAGGAAAACCCCCTGGAAATCTAATTTTGTGATCAACCAAAGAAGCTACGAGTGTGAAAATCTAGAAGGGTTGCATGTTTGTTTTTGTTTTACCTACCGGGCGCTGGTACAAGTAGTTCACCAGTTAGCAAAAAAGATGGCATAGAAAATTAGGATGCTTGAACTGGATGGAAAGATGTTGGTTCATTTCTGCCAGTCCGCCACCCCTCTGTCTGATATTCGCTTCACCCCCCACTTATATATATATACATATATATATATATATATATATATATATATATATATATATATATATATATATATATATATATATATATATATATATATATATATATATGTCATTGATGCGATTTAGCGCTTTGTCGTATCGAGGATTATGGAATAGAGGGGGCGCAAAAGACATCATAAAATAGGCTGATCAATGAGCAATTCTAAAAAAAATAACAAGGGGCGTGTGCCCCTGCATGGATCGTCCCCGCTGGGATCCGCAACGATTTTGTGTGAGGGGTGTTTTGGACAAGGGCAATCATGACGATTGGAGGAAAAGCGGGCCCAGTAAGTCTATGCAATCGCTACTGCTTTGGTGCCTCTATATTACAGACATTTCGACCTTCCCCTTTTCCAGGAGTTAACCCGTTTTAAAGGTTTTTTTTGCCAACCATTGTATATTTAAGATTTTGGTTTAATCAAATCAGCCAATATATGTATTTGTGCGGTGGGATATGAGTGTGTGCATAGGTGTGAGAGTAATGTAGACTTTCAACACTTGTAATTTCTCAATGTTTAAATAGAACCCTAAACATGTCTTAATTTAAAAAAAAAATGGGAAATACGATTAGGACTATTTTCTTTTTTCCATTTTCAAATGTTGGCAGGCCTGAATTAGGGTCATGGCTGAGAAATATATATATCGAACCCGTTTGCAGCCGAGAGGTGAAATCGCCCTCTCTTGAACACTGAATTTTGGTTCCATGTCATTTGCTGAAGCCACAATAATATTGCTCCGATGGAAAATATGTAGGCCTACATTAAGCCAAACAGAAAACCTTACTTCCAAAACTTATCACAATCTTTACCATTCTGAACTAAAAATTTATGACAATCCTAACCCTAATGCTATGTCCTCTGAGATACTAAGAACGAAGCAAATGTCGCAGAAGATATGTCAATAACTAAAGTCACCTGAAATTCTCTAAAAAAAAAACCTTTTTGAAAATAAGTGTGACTTAATTCCAATGCATATAGATTTGTCATATATATTAGAAATAATTCCATTGCTCTCCTTCCCTCCCTCCCTCTCCCTCTCTCCTGAAAAGAAATCTCAGTGTAGGATCAGCTATGGGCGATCAGCCATGAAAACAAAATTCACATTGAAAACCAATATGATTATGAAGCATTCGTAGAAGCAAATACACGACTATCAACGTCACCATGTCAAGGTTGTGATTGTTCCAAAGTGAGGAAGGTGTGGTAATGATATACCACCAATACATCATTGTATGAGACCGAGCTCAGATCACAGCAAAGAGGTCCAACTTCACAGTCGCTCCCATGAGTTGTTCGGAATTTATATATTATAATGCCTTTCTCATGACTTTGGTGTTTGGAAACATAGGCCAACTGTATGGTCAGGCTGATCGACGGCAACTCGGGCATTTGTTTTTGTTTTGCTTCATATACCAGAAAAAAGAAGAGATTTTCTAACTTGCGCATTTACGGTTACGTGTTCTGATGTTCGGACTTGGGAATAACAAAGCTTGTTTGATTTTCGTACTGATCTTCAAAATATAACGAGAATTAATTTCATGTTGGATTAACGAATCCTCGGATTAACCAACTGCCACAGCTTTTATTTTCGGACTGACGAACATCAGTGGTCAAACCCGCCGGGGGGGGGGGGCACTCGACCCCAAAAGTGGGTGTGCCGCGGGCGAGACAAAAAAGCGGGGGCCTAAAGGAGGGACCAGAGTGGCGTAACGAAAAATATGCGAAGCTTTGGAGCGGCTTTCTTTGTTCTTTTTCTCAATAAGACAAAATTGCTAGGCCTTGGAACAGAAATTTGAGTGAAAAATTGGGGTCCCCTCCGCTGCACATACCCACCTTGCATTATATACTGAGCGCCCCCCCCCCCGGGGGTCAAACGCGCAATTTGCATGTTTCGGATTAAAGAACCTTTGCAATAACTACTGTAGGAAGTTCAGATAATCATTCAGCACAAAAGGAATGTTGTGTTATGTTTGCCAGCTGATGTATTCCTGTTGTATTCTGAGTTGCTGAATGATTATTTAGACTAACATAATGTCACATCGACCACTTTATAAACCACTCTACATTATTTTCGGGTTACCGAGGGCCCACTGATCATATACATGTGTAATCTCATCAATAATATAGATGAGATTACACATGAAAAAATATAGTTTACCAAAAAAGTTCCATATTATGGAACGTTTTGGAAGAATATATATTTTTCAGTGGGAGGCCAACAGTCGGGATTCTATAGGGCTGAGGATAATGCATTGTCATACGGCGCAAAAGACCAGTCTTTTGTAGAAAATTGGAGAGCCGGAACGGTAGTTGCCCTAGCGTGATGAAAGTGCTATTGTCCTATATCATGAATACAGACGAAGAGCGAACCATATGCCACATGTTCCTCAATGATCTTATATATGTCGTTGTGTATGATCCGCCATTCTGAGAGAACCACTGATCTGTATTAGGCATGCCGACTGATCAGTGGTAAACAGAATTCAGTGTCTGCGACGGAAGGTGTCTCTTTAGAAGACAATTTTAACCATGTCAATGTTTTTTTTTATCGGCAACAACGTTGATTTGATTTGAATTGGCAGCCATCCTCCAAATTAAAGCCGTCTTCACCGAGTTGAAACTTTAATTGAAACAGACGCAACGAACTTGTATGGACACGATAACTTTTTGAGTTTGCGTTGTATTCATACACGCAATCGAGCTGATCCATTGTTGACTGAAAGTGGTAGAACTGTCCCCTGCACTAGCTACTTCTACTTCTATGAAGACACTCGGCATGATCAATAGGTCAGGATGTAGTGCTTTAAGGAATGAACTTGGATGCTGATAAAGCCATCTTGAAGACATCTTGAATAAGTGTACTTGCTCTTGTTTGCCGTGATGTCACAGACCGATATTTTGATCGACACCTTGGAGGACACATTAAAAACCTAAGTAATGCGTGATGATGATGACACGATGACTCGGTACACTTGCGGAAAAACTCTGAAAATTGTGTTCGGGGCATCGTATGTCCTGATGGTGTTTCTTGTAATCAAACACCAGCTTCGTGCCTATCCTGGAGTGAAACCCAGGAGCGTGTATGACGATGATCTACGGCCCCCTTCCCGCGGGGCGGACCGTGCGCCACTTAGCCATGGACGGTCGCGTGATGAGATGTCGGGCAACCGCTTAGGCTACGATGACGGTGGCGTTGACAACATCCGTGTCAACGGAGGTGCGTACACTGTTAAAAAAACTGATTTTACAGAAAAAAGAAGAAAGATTTTGCAGAAAGCAATAACAGAATCATTCTGTAAATTCATAAAACAGGATTTTTTCTGCAATTTAACAGAACAGTTCTGTTTAAAAAGGGGAAAAGCGTGTTTTATTAAAGGAAATTTGTAAGGTTCCATACACCAAATACCATTTTCCTGTAAGATTACATGTGTTCTCGAGACTCTGCTGCAGGAACTTCTTTTATTTTAAGGATAAATTTTCTAACAGTGTATATAATTTGTGTTGAATTCAAAAAGGGAAGCTCATGCGCCGTGATGACAAAATGGTCGTAATAAAAGCAGACATTGGAGGAAAAATATTGGTGAAAGTTCGATAAGAACGACGAATTTTTTTCAATGTTTGAACTTTTGATTTGTGAAAAGTTGTGACGTCACAGATCGAAGAGCAGCTCCTCCATGACCATGTCTAAATTCCAAATAATGTCATTTTCTAAAATATTGAAAGCGATTACCATCAGGCATGCACATAACCCCTTCTGTAGTATTTTCATTCATCATGCTCAATTTAAAAAAATAGGAATTTTCTATCACGTCTTTATTTATTACAAGTAATGGGGAAGCTTTTGCATAATATGACGTCACAAATCAAAAGTAAAAATCATGATTTATTCTTTGACGGATTTCATCAAACCACCAAACACATTTTTCTCTATTTTTTCTGCTTTTATCAAAACCAACTTACCGTGCGGGTAAACTTCCCCTTTTAAATATTGACAAATATTGACAAATATCAATCTGTTTACAAATACGAATTCAAGCGAATAATGATTTAATATGCAATGCCATTTAAAACAAGTGAACAAATTATAACTTCGGTTTATAACCGAGTCATCTATTAATTAAAAGCACACTATAATAGATCACGTTTTACTAAATCATATTATACTGACACTGGAACATGTAGATGGAAGAAATGCATGCCGGGAAAATTACATTGGCCGAAAGGCTTTAGGGGGGAAGAAGGAGAAGAAGAAAAAAAGGAGAAGGGAGAAGAAGAATAAGAAGGAGAAGAAGAAGAAGGAGGAGGAGAAAGAGAAGAGGGGAGGGGAAGAATAGGAGAAGGAGAATGATTAGGAAAAACTAAGAAGGAAGAGGAGAAGAACGAGAGGGAGAAAGAGTGTGTGTAAAGGGGTTACAGAGAAACAAAGGGTGGGGGAGAAATTGTATACCTGTATATATTTCACACAATACTAGTAGTAGTTAGTATTATTATCATTATGCTGCAATTTTGTTCACTGATTCAACATAGATATAATACAAGGCAAAAGGAAGACGAGAATCTGTATGTACCAAAGGTTAGGACAAGCTTGGGAAAGGAGTGTTTATCTTATGTAGGCACAACTTCTTGGAATGAGCTACCAACCAAAATCAGAAAGAAACCATCAAGATCAAGTTTTCGCAAAGCTATTGTCGAACATCTGTTGGAAAAATGAGTTTTGATACCATCTATATTTGTTATCATCTAGATATCTTTCATATGTAAATACTGTTAACTAATTTTGTTAAATTGTTATGTAGTCATTGCTAGAGTGTATTAGTAGACTCACGATTTTCATTCTTAAAAACATGTTTCTATCTGTCTAGACTAGAAGGGGCCAGACTTGACTAGCATTCATGCTATTTTCTGGTTCCTATTATCCTTGCTTTTTTATGTATTCATAAATTATTGTCTGTAAACTTGTAAATTGGTATTATCATTGCATTGGATAATAATTTTGATACCATCTATATTTGTTATTATCTAGATATTTTTCATATGTAAATACTGTTAACTAACTTCATTATTATTATCATTATCATTTTATTGTTATTGTTATTATTATCATTATTATTGATGTATTTTTCATTTCCCAAAGGTGTTCGTGAATCCACACGAATGAAGATTCAAACTACTAATGAAGAGGATGCCGTATGGGACAAACTTCTGCTTGGCCCAGCGAAGTCTCCTTCGAAATCAAATTCCTCTTCGGGGAAACCTGGCAAGGGGGTTTATATCTCGCCAAAGCTGCCAGATTACAGACCCACAGATATATCGGATCTGTTCATCGGCGTTAAGACGACCGGGGCGTACCACAGCAGCCGGGTCCAGCTCATTCTGGACACCTGGCATTCGTTTGCTCCAGAGCAGGTATTTGACCAAAGAGCCTGGTTCTCTTGTGATGATGATGATGAGGGTGGTGGTGGTGACGATGACGATGATGGTGTTGCATGATGATGATGATGGTGGTGGTGATAATGATGATGATAAAGATGAGGATGAAGATGGTGATGATGGTGATGACGATAATGATGAAGATGATGAAGATGATGGGGATGATGATGCTGACGATGATGACGATGTTGGTGGTGGTGATGATGATGATTGTGATGATGAGGAGGAGGATGGTGGTGGTGGTGATGATGGTGCTGATGATGATGATGAAGATGACGATGGTGTTGGTGATGATGATGATGATGACGATGGTGGTAATGATGATGATGATGATGATGATGATGATAATGATGATGATGAGGATGATGGTGATGACGATAATGATGAAGATGGTGGGGATGACGATGATGGGGATGATGCTGACGATGTTGGTGATGATGATGAGGAGGAGGAGGAGGATGGTGGTGGTGGTGACGATGACAATGGTGCTGATGATGATGATGACGATGGTGGTGGTGGTGATGACGATAATGATGAAGATGGTGGGGATGACGATGATGATGCTGGTGGTGATGATGATGATCAAGGATAAGGAAACGATTGTACATGTAAATAGATATTAACAAAATAGATGGACATGATGATGCTAATAGAATAGCAATGATGGTAATGAAAGTTGACATACAATAATAAAGCTCCTAGACCTGCACTCACTTTCTTGGTATCGATTCATTTTTCACAACGCTTTAAAAAGACAGATCAAAATGTCAAAAACCTTCATTCTCTCCTTTAGATAAATCAAAAATTTGTTTAAAAACATTTCAAGGATTTTAAAAACATTTCAACCCCCCCCCAAAAAAAAAACGAACAAAGAGCAGAATAATTTACATTGAATTTCTTTTATAACTAATTTCACAATCATCAATTATTAGTTCAAACCACTTGCTGTTTTAATTTTATCGGCGCTCTGTAAAATTATATAATTCTATTTTTAATGATTTTTATCAGAATATAAGACCGCAAGTATTGCGGAAAATGGAGGAATACTACTTCTACTACTACTACTACTACTACTACTACTACTACTACTACTACTACTACTACTACTACTACTACTACTACTACTAATACTACTACTACTACTACTACTACTACTACTACTACTACTACTACTACTACTACTACTACTACTACTACTACTACTACTACTACTACTACTACTACTACTACTACTACTACTACTACTACTACTACTACTACTACTACTACTACTACATGTGCTACTACTACTACTTCTTCATGTACTTCTACTACTACTACGTCATGTACTACTACTACTTCATGTACTACTACTAGCTACTACTACTACTACTACTACTACTACTACTACTACTACTAGCTACTACTACATACTACTACTACTACCACTACTAACAATAATAATGATATTACTTATAAAACACACAACTACCATGAAAATTATGTAGACAAACAAGTTGGTTAGTGTTTTTTTTTCAATGCGCTTGAATATGACTCCACGGTTTAACAAATGACATTACACTATTTTTTCTCTGATATTTTAAGAGAACATTATGACCGACCTCATACCCGTTATCGTTTATACAGTACCAGCATATTATAGACTGCAGATGTTTTTCCAACTTTGACTTTTTTCCCCTAAACATAAAGAGTGACTGATATTAGCTTTCATCGATTCGACCTAGTTCGTTTAATATGTGCGGACTGACTGAAACCGCTCAACAGGGCTCTGCCTATTCACTGGTATAATTCATGAACAATAGTTGCTACTCCTTGCACGGTTAACGCCCCAAATCCCAAAGATTTTCTTTGTCTCGTCTGAAAAGAATTTTTTTTTTAGAAGGCCAATATCGATTGGCAGATAGAGTAAATAAATAAAGCAAATTCAGAGTTAATAAATCGTTTAAATTTGGAGTATGTTTTGTAAAAAAATGTGTTTCACATTTTATGCCTATAAGCATCAGTCTGTCCCAGAATCATTAAACCAGGGCAGGATGTATGTAGAATAGTGCGTATCAGTACCACTTTGAACAAATCCCATATGATAAAAATGCATATATTTTATATCTTGAAGCCATTTCCACCCCGTTTTCCACATTTACATCGGTACAAGTCTCCAAGCGAATGAAATTATGCATGACTGTCAACATAAGTTCCGCTTGCAATTACATGTATGAAGTGAGCAACACTTAAAAAGAAAGTTCGTGGAAACAAAAAGGGACTCGGTCATTCATTGTAAAGAGTTACATGGATGAAAGCTGACATAAATCATGAAGCCTTATCTTAGAGTAGGCCTACTTGCAATTTAAAAAGAACATAGATTGACTTGAAGTTACTTTTCCATTTTCACTTTTCTGTTTTCCTAAGAATATATGTGAAAAATATCCCCATGTCCGTCTAAAATTTCCTACTCGCGAGGGGGGCCGTTTCTTAAAGCTGTTCGTCAGTTAAGAGTGATCCTTTTTTGTGGTTAATGATATTAACATTATGTCCGTTTGATGCATTATTCAGCGCGTAAGAAAGGTTCAACAGTCGTTTTCAAAGTCACTCTCATTACGAACAGCCTTGTGAATCACCCACCCGGAATATTACAAAGTATAAACTATGTAGTGATAATTTGACAAGACCGTCACTTATTATTATTGGATACGGAACACATGAAAGCTTTTACCAGTAATTTGGTGATCCTGTTCACATCGGCTCTTATGTTTGCTAAAGGTTACAAATTTTGAGAGGAAATGATTTTAAAAAATTAAGTAACTGATTTTTTTTTCTTTACAGATATATTTTTTCACCGACGTGAAAGATCCTGTTTATCAGGAGAAAACGAGTAAGTATTATTTTCGTTTCATTCATTTCCATTTTAATTGAACTACATACGAACAGGAAAATTTTTTTTTTTAGAAGTGATGAAATCACTTGTTGAGTAATAATTTTCTTTCCTTGTCGATTGTTTTCAAAAATTCTGTACAGTGATATGATGATGATAGTAATGATGATGTTGATGATGATAATGATGATGATGGTGATGACGTTGTTGATGATGATGATACTGATGATGGTGATGATGATAAACCCATATTCTGCAAACACCATTCAGCGTCCATTATATAACGGTCGGTTAAGGAGGTTATGAGTGTCTAACACAAGGAGTTGCCATGCCAGATTATGGCAATTCTTTAGTACGATACCTGATCATGATATAGATGTATAATTGAATATAATTAATATATTTCTTTTGTTATAAAAACATTTTATTTTTCAGATGGTCACATGGTCAACACTGATTGTCCAGATACGCACAAATTGTAAGACTTTTCCCAACTTTTAATTTTGCTCATTTTTTACATATTTTCTTCATAATACTTACGGCTTAATGTGTTTACAGCATTTCTTATTCCAAGAAAATTAAGTTGATGTACCTTTTCATTCATTTCATCTAATTATTTTTTTGTGATGAAAGTTTGTTTCTAATATTTTGTGGGAGATTGAGTTGATTTGAGTTTTAATATCTACACGCATGCTATGCAGTGATGTTAATTATTTACCTTCAAAAACAAATTAATTTACTTCTCTCATTTCTTTCAGGACCGCCCTTGCCTGTAAAACATCAAGCATATTCACCATGTTTGAAAAGATAAAAGACAAAAGGTATGAACCACGATTTGCATAAATACACCCTTACACAAACCTACATGCAAATACCCACCCGTACACCCAGTGGCGTACCGTGGGTCACGGCATTGGGGGAGCACCAGCAAAAATTTTGAGTCACTTAGTGAGCGCGCAAAGCGCGCTCAGTTGTCAGGTATACTGACCTAATGGAGACATTTTAAGGAAGCACTTATAGTCATTGTAATCACGAATGAAAATACACATCTCAGCAATCAAATAATGCGAGCGCGAAGCGCGAGCTGAAATTTTTTTATATTCAGACCTAAAAAGGGACATTATAATCGATTTTGTAATCATGATACGTACTTGTCTCGCTATACAATGCGAGCGCGAAGCGCGAGCCGAAATTTTTGTATATATTGACCCCAAACAGGGAGCTCTTAAGGACTATATTAGGAATCCCTTAATAGTATACATATCTCACCAAGAGTGCCAAGCGCTTGCTGATTTTGTTAGAATTACATCTGAAGACATGAAGCACTTTTTGAAGTCATTTTAATCATGATTACTATACGCATCTCACTAATCAAATATTGCGAGTGCGAAGCGCGAGCTGAAAATTTAGATAATTCAGACCTGAAGCGGGCATTCTAAGGCTTACTAGTAGGAATTCACTAAGACCATACGTATTTCACTAACCAAATGATGCGAGCGCGAAGCGCGAGCTGAAAATTTTTTATATTCAGATCAGAAAAAGGGACATTTCAAGGACTGATTTTAGGAATTATCTCACCACTCCACTGATGCGAACGTAATTATGGACAGGAAATGTTTCATATTAAGACCTTGACATGGGGCAATCATTTTAAGTAGTCATGAAAAAAGAAGCATATGTCACATCATAAAACAATAATATATTTGGTGTATATTAACTTGAAACGGGATTTTTTCGTACAACATGTTTATATATCTCTTTAAACTGACAATGCGAGCACCAGGAACAATGACAACATAGGCCCTGAGCAAATTATGTTTCATAAAGTTATGATAAAAAAATTTCCTATGTAATATAACATAACATTATAATGAATAATAATTTCTTCTTTCCCACTACATTCCTCTTCCTTTCTCCCTCTTTTTCTCCTTTTTCTCCTTTTCCCCGTTTTTTTTTTTGGTCAGCCGATTGGGGGGGCACGTGCCCCCCATGCCCCCCCCCGTAGTTACGCCACTGCGTACACCCACCCACACACTTACACACAAACGGGTATATATTATAGACAAACATTCATAACTTACCTCCATATTTCATAAACCTCAATTATGATAAATGCAACATCCTTCAGTTTGGATAGTACAACATGTTCATTTTTGCAGCAATATGGTGTATTTTTAAGAATGAATTATTAATGGTATTACAGGGGCCGCGGAAACGGGGGAGGGGCGCTGGGTGGAATTCAGCTCCCCACTTTATTTTTCTAAAAAACCGTGTACAAAAACGTAAAAATGACTATTATGATTGTGATTTTTTGCATGGTCACTCCCCACTTTTGGCTCAGCCCCCCCCCCCCCCACTTTCAATTTTTATGTAATGAATATTTCTATTATCACCTTCAGAAATGGGTTTTTTGGCGTGAAAAGTGTCAATATTGACTAAAAGATATTTTCTGATCTGGCACTTTCAGTGGAATCCTTTGCTTTGATTGGCAAAGAATCACTGCAAGATTGGCAGTACTGACAAGCTTACTCAGAGTTTGGTACAGCTGCCCCCCCCCCGCCCCACTCTCCCCCACCTTTCCCCGCGGTACCCTATCCCCTCTACCTTGACGTACTGCTCGACTTTAATTTCGACCTTTTTTATATATATATTTATATATTTGATTTGTAACTCTGCGTCTCACTTTAATTGTCCATGATAATGATACAATATGTGTAGATTTTGATCAATAAATTTTGAAAATTGAAACTTAATTTCAAACAATCGTCAATGTCAAACCATCGTCACTGGATGTGTTTGAGATGATTTTATTTTATTATGGAACGCGTCCTTTTGTTTAGGTGGCTGTGCCACGTTGATGACGACAACTATCTAAATGTTCCAGAGCTGTTAAGGTTCCTGAACCATTTCGATCACCACCAAGAGCTTTACTTCGGGCGAGAAAGCATCAATTACCGGACGCTCGCAATAGATAGAGATACAAATGAGGTAAGAATCAATTAGTAAATTCTTACCACAATCCGATAAGGGATTGTCGTTGATTCAAGTAGTTTTGTAACATTCTAAAATATGAGTAGTAAGAGTAGCGGCAGTAGCAGAAGTAATGAAGTAGTAGTAATAGTAGTAGTAGTATAGTAGTAGTAGTGGTAGTAGTAGTAATAGTAGTAGTAGTGGTAGTAGTTGTAGTAGTAGTAGTGGTGGTAGTAGTAGTAGTAGTGGTAGTAGAAGTAATAGTAGTAGTAGTGGTAGTAATAGTAGTAGTGGTAGTAGTGGTAGTAGTAGTAGTAGTAGTGGTAGTAGTAGTAGTAGTAGTAGTAGTAAAAGTAGTAGTGGTAGTAGTAGTAGTAGTGGTAGTGGTAGTAGTAGTAGTAATAGTAGTGGTGGTAGTAGTAATAGTAGTGGTGGTAGTAGTAGTAGTAGTAGTGGTGGTGGTAGTAGTAGTAGTAGTGGTAGTAGTAGTTGTAGTAGTGGTAGTAGTAGTAGTGGTAGTGGTAGTAGTAGTAGTAGTAGTAGTAGTAGTAGTAATGGTAGTAGTAGTAGTGGTAGTGGTAGTAGTGGTAGTAGTAGTAGTAGTAGTGGTAGTAGTAGTAGTAGTAGTAGTAAAAGTAGTGGTAGTAGTAGTAGTAGTGGTAGTGGTAGTAGTAGTAGTAATAGTAGTGGTGGTAGTAGTAATAGTAGTGGTGGTAGTAGTAGTAGTAGTAGTAGTAGTAGTGGTGGTGGTAGTAGTAGTAGTAGTGGTAGTAGTAGTTGTAGTAGTAATAGTAGTAGTGGTAGTAGTAGTAGTGGTAGTGGTAGTAGTAGTAGTAGTAGTAGTAGTAGTAGTAATGGTAGTAGTAGTAGTGGTAGTGGTAGTAGTGGTAGTGGTAGTAGTAGTAGTAGTAGTAGTAGTAGTAGTAGTAGTAGTAGTAGTAGTAGTAGTAATGGTAGTAGTAGTAGTGGTAGTGGTAGTGGTAGTGGTAGTAGTAGTAGTAGTAGTAGTGGTGGTAGTAGTAGTAGTAGTGGTAGTGGTAGTGCAGTAGTAATAGTGGTAGTGGTAGTGCAGTAGTAGTAGTGGTAGTGGTAGTAGTAGTAGTGGTAGTGGTAGTGGTAGTGGTAGTAGTAGTAGTAGTAGTGCTAGTAGTAGAATTAGTAGTTAGTATTTAAAATCTAATCATGCATATATCTTAGAAAGTACATAAACCTCGAACATGAAACCAATTATAAGCGTATTCAATATCACAGATAAATCTTGCATGAGTTTCTGGTCACATAACCAAGGTCAACGCTAATTTAGGATCAAATAACTTTGTTTTGGTATCATCACTGAAATCTTAACCAAGGTTAACTTTTTGAAATGTCTTCAAAACATTCGAAGGTATATGGATATATTTCATGAAACTTGAAGATAAGAGTAATCAAATATTATCGATCACCCTGCCCGAGTTTTAGGTCACCTGATTAAGGTCAAAGGTCATTAAGGATCATTGAACTTTAGGATCATTGTATTTATTTTAGGGTCATTGTATTTTATTATCATATGAGTGGTATATTCCTTAAAGATTATTCATTTTATTTGTTTCAAAGTTTTCACTGCTGTTATGTTTAATCTCGTAATGCTGGCGAGACTACCAGAAGCGTTCCACTTGTTTTTTGTTTTTTAAGAATTCTAAATGGATCATTATGTTTCCTTTTACTTTATTTTGCAGACATATAGGTTCTGGTTTGCAACAGGAGGGGGAGGAGTTTGCTTCAGCCAGCCTCTAACTTACAGGATGATGAAGTATACAAGGTATGGTATTCTTCCCAAAGACTTGGGGTCTTGCAAGAAAATATTAGCAATCAATTGCAAATTTACAAGTGATAGAACAAATTTAACTAGAGCAAATCAATTTATAGTTAATAGTTATTGATTGATACAACAAGCAGACCAGCAATCAACACTTATGATTGATTTGGGGACCTGAAATTGACTTGCAATCAATTGCAAGTTTCGTGCATTTTAATTGGGAGCGACGGGGGGGGGGTTAAATTATTGCATATACGTTTCTAGAAATGCGTTTCTATAGAAACATACATATTATAACATTTGGTATTTGGTCTCGCGGGTGGGGGTATACCACCGTAATAAGGTATACTGTACTAAAATATGTCACTCTCAAGAATGACCTTTTCGCCAATGATCTTTCTAAACCTGGCATATGCCCCCTTTTATATATATATATATATATAAATATATATATAATGTATATATTTGGGGGGGTGGATAGTCGCTTAATATTGGAAGTGATTCCAATTTGTATTTCGTTGTGGGATGTGATTTCGGCATTTCGTTGCTTACACGAGGCATTCTTTAGTCCTTTAGCTTTTTGATGAATACATATCTCTCATGAAAATCCCCCCAAATGGGTATATTTGCTAGACTAAAAATAATATAGTGACATCAAGTTTATTATGATGGGCAACTTTCCCCTTAAACAACGTAGGTCTGTAACCGTTTCTATGCTTATTTTTTTTCTTTTTCAAAGAAAGTCTTTATTCAATATTTCTCCACAACGCATATAAACAAATGCAAAATGTATGTGATACATCAAATTCAATATCATACATATACACAATACATAATTTAAATAAGCTCGATGTGCCTCGATTCATCAAGATATACAATAACCTTATTTTGTTGCATGTGCATAGTTCGTTCTATCTCATGCTGATACTTTAATTTCTTTTGAAATGATGAGAATGATAAGTTTCCTTTTAAACATTTAGTTGAAAAGATATAATATTTGGCATATAAAATATCAAAATTAAAAGAAGAATTTCCAGCCGGTATGCCAAATACAAAGTCATTGAAAGATAATTTTATTTCACTTTTAAGAGTGTATTTTTCAAAAACATCTAAAAATCGACGAGTAAGGGGACATTCCCAAAATAAATGAGCAATAGTTTCCGTGTGTGCTGAACAAAAGGAACATAAATCAGAATGTGATATACCAACAATTTTCAAGTACTTGTTAACGCCAAGAATAATATGAAAAATTTTGTACTGAAAATATCTAAGCTTTGTTGAAAAAGTACATTTAAAAGGAATCATATAGATTTTGTCCCAAGTAACTCTTGGATCTGAAATAATACTTTTCCAATTGTTTTGTGAAATAGGAATTTAAAAAATTTTCTCAACACACGTTTTATGAATATATTTACACACTTTTGTTACCTTGTTTATGTTATATATAATTTCCTCTTGGTAATTCACTTTTTTTAGGAGGTTCTTTGCAAACCATTTTCCATTCAATTGGTATGGCAGATATAACAGAATAATAATCAAGAATGCTTATTGGTCTTTTTTTGTGTGCGTGTGTGAGCATGTATATAGATTTACGTACATCTGATTTTTGTTATGACATTATAGAAAAAAGGTCTTTCATATTGATTATTTCATATGTGATAAAAATCAAATTAACATTGCAAAAAACTTCTTTATTTTTATTTATTTATTTATTTTTATTTATTTATTTTTTGGGGAAGGGGGTATGTATTCAGGGTAATTTGAATCTAACACCCCACGAAAAATATTCATTTCTTTAATGTTTTTGTCGGTGTTTTTTTTTCTTGTCAAATTATCGTCCCTTAGCAAAGGTAATTTGGCAAAAACTGCCGAGAAGATAGGTCGACCGGATGACATCACTATTGGATTTATTGTAGGTGAGTAATGGATCCATTTTCTACGCACCCTCCCCCTTTCCTGAAAAATAGCAATTAAGCATATATTGGGGCAGAAGTCACTGTTAAAAAGAAAATCTCCTTAAAACACACAAGAGAAGTTCCTGCAGTCTCGAGAACACCTGTAATCTTACATCGTACAAGGTTACAGAAAATTGTTAAATGCGGTTTGAAAACTTTTTTTCTTTGAAAGTGGACCTTGGGCCCGTTGCAGAAAGAGCCGAGTTTAAAACGCAAGTCAAAAAATCAATCGCAAGTCCCAAATGCGCGCTGTTGATTGGTTGAAAATCAAGTTACGCATGATTTTTTAGAGTTGCGACTGATTGGAACTCTTTCTGCAACGGGCCCCTGTTCCGTTAAATTGCAGAAAAAATACTGCTTTTAAGATTTACAGGATCTGATCCCCTCCCCCCCTCCCGTAACAGTTAATACGCGCATTCAATCTTATCAACCGCCCATGCATGCCACCGTTGCACTGAAAAAACTATGATTGATGATCTCAACTGTATGGAAATCCATCAATTTTATAATTTTTCCTGCAAATATTTATACAATATCCAATGTAAACAAAGAGACGCTCACTGAATTTTCAACAAGATCTAGAAAATATTTTGAACAAATTACATGCATGTCAGATGTTGACGTTGCTGACTTTCCATAGTTGTGGTTGATCGGACCAATGGCAACTCTTTGTAAGACGGGATCCTGAGTTTGTTCCAACTGAGTAACTGTGGCATCAGCTTCTGTTCAGGGGCTTTGGTGTCATCCAATGTTGCTTTGGTAGTCTCATATTTGTTTTCGATAATCCATGATCTCAAACATATAGGCCTATACTTAAAGGAAAAAATTCTATTATCTTTAAAACTACAGCTGTGGATAATAGACCCTTGATGCACAAACTACACGCAAATTTTTATGATATAGGACATAAATGCACTTTCTATAAAGTAAAAAAATCTATATAATGCACTTCTTTATTGCTATACCGTAAGACTGTAGAATTAAATTGGCTAACATGTTTTTACTGAATTTCTGTAGAATAGGCCTAATGCCCCCCCCCCACTATCCGGTCATTATTTGATTTATCATACATACTGAATTATCTAACAATTATTTACACAGGGTAGTCACTTTAGCTCTGATGAACTGTTCTCCCACTGGGCCTGCATGCGTACATGGCATATCATAATGTTTTTATCATACTCTTCTCCATATTGAATGTCGAGCATTTTGACAAGAAGAGAGAAGGTCCCATTTTCTTTGTCTTTGATATATGACTCTGCCGGGAATCGTACCCACGACCTCCCGTTCAACAGATGGACATCCTACCACTGAGCCAACATGTCCGGTTTGAGTAAAAATCACAATCTATAATTTCATAACCTTTGTATCCATTCTCTTTATTTCTAATTTTCATTTCAGAAATCTTATTGGGGAAGTCCTTGACGAGAGTTCGCAAATTCAATTCTCATATCCAGAAGATGTCCGACATTCCAACGCGTGATCTCATAAAGCAGGTACTTATTTCATTTTATTTCATATCGAAATCTTTTTATTCATTGCGTTGGATTTATTCAACCTTTGTTAAACTTGTCATAGAGCTCACTTTAGCAATATTTTATCACTTCTTGTATTTTGATACGACACATTATTTTGGATGGTCTTTTACTAGATTGCGCGTAGAATTTGATGAAATTTTACATTGGGCATGGTTTAGTTTTAATACTTAATCACCCCTGGGTGTGGGAAGTATATTTAATTTGGTACAAGCTAGCAAGTAAAAACACATTACACGAAATTGATATAAATAACATGCATATAGTTGGACTCGTAACTGTAGGCCTTCTTGTTAATTGGCTCTGAATATCTCTTTGGAAATATCAGGGTGCCACAAGGATCATCCCTTGTACCATTTCTATTCATACTTTATGTGGGATGGGGGGTATAACTTACAACTGTGATATTCCTTGTCAGTGAACATACATGATACTCTCTGCATGCAGAGTGTTAAATAATTTATTCATCGAATAAATCACGTTCTTCTAAATTAACGCAAGGTTTCTCTCTCACTTTTATTCTCGTATTCAATAGTGATCAATTATGATTTAATTCGCACGCAAATGTTATCAAGTAATGATTTATTATTTAGAAGTTGTACTGGCACCGGCACGGACATACTTTAACTTTAACATTTTACACACTTATCTAAAGTAAGATCTACAAAGTACAGGTAATAGAAAGCGAGACAAAGGGAAGGTACAAACTGTAGCACAAAATGTCAAACACTGTATATTTTTTTCTGGCTATGATTACAAACTGATTTAGTTTTCAATTTTCTTTTAATACAGATTACCCTGAGTTACTGTCTTAATGATAGGAGAGAGCTAGGACCCAATGTGATCGATTTTCGACCGATAATGGAAGACGATCCTACCAGGTATGGAATACTTTCTACCCCAAAACCGAATGTTTGTTTGTTTGTTTTATTTCCGATTTCATAAAAACACTATAAAACATACACAATACAAAACAATAACAATAATAATATGATACGATTGGATAGCCCATTTTAGAGCTGTTGAGCATAACAGCTCTGTTCTTCCATAATAATAATAATAATAATAAAAATAGGCATTTATATAGCGCCATCTATCTAGAAATATTCTATTCCGCGGCGTGTTGTTATCATTATTACCCCGGCTTTAGCTCGAGCTGCCTTTCAGCGCTCATGCATTCAAGGAATTAATCCTGCCGGGTAACCTTTCACCTCACCTGGGTCGAGTGCAGGACAATGTGGATAAATTTCTTGCTGAAGGAAATTACACCATGGGGTCATGGGGGCTTCCATGGGGTCCGATGTGATAATGATTATACAATAAGCAATGGTATAACGAAAAGACCTAATGTGAACTGTCCTCACTTAGAATTTCTTTACTACGCTTTTTACTACAAGAATTTGACTGCAGTTAAGTTTTGATACTCAATGATTTAAAATCTCGTCAACCAATTTAGTCAAATATCTATTTGGCCTACACGTCACAGCAGGTAATTTTTCTCTTTATACTAAATTTTTGCTGTCGACGGTTTCAAATTCCAGGGGCCTTTCATCCGTCTATGATCCAAACTGTCTTGCTTTGTTTCGTCTGTTTATAAAAGTTCCCATTCGGTCGACACAATCATTCTGCTAGAAACTATAAGGCTATCGACTTATTGCCAGGACACAATCATGATAGCGATTATGGCGATGAATATCCAATTTGGAATGGGGCATTGATGATTTCTTCTTGCACAAGTCACGTAGTGCAGATGTATCGGTATGACACTAACTGATAGTTTTCACTTGATATTTTTCCCGCTTCCTGTATGCTCAAGTTTGCAATTATGTCTGTCCTTACAATTTCTTCATTTTTTTAAATATGCGGGGTACTCCCACGGCGCCGAGGGTCCCCGAGACCAGGGGCCCGTTGCAGAAAGAGTTGCAATCGATCGCAACTATAAAAATCATGCGCAACTTGATTCTCAACCAATCAACAGCGCGCATTTGGACTTGCGTTTGATTTTTTGACTTGCGTTTAAACGCAGCTCTTTTTGCAACAGGCCCCTTGATAGATATATACAATATGTGAAAAATCGGCCTCGTGGACCCTCCGCCTTGTGGCGAAATCCTCTTGACTCGTTGAACCTTCCCAAATGTTTATGATTAAATTCCCAAAGTGATTTACCTAAGCTAATCGAATGTTGATTCGATAACTGTATTTTCTTTTGTTTTCTTGTTTGGTGTCCTTTTACAGATTTAAGTCATTCCACTGTTCCTACTACCGTAAATTTGGCGGTACCTGCCCTTACGACTAATCATTTGGGCAAGGCCCGGCAAGGACTGACCAAGGATTGACTAGTCACTGATTGTATCTGCTGTCCTGAAAGAGACAGCTATTCCAGGAGGGACTGCTGGAAAGCTAATAGAAATCATTGGTATACGCTCTCATTTTTTTAAAACCAACCTATAAGTTGGTTAAACAACTGTTGCCTAAAACAAGATCGCATGCAAAATACATTGGGATATTTTTTGCACACCATTGGTAGGTTCATGTTTTAATCACCTTTTAGGTTGGTTTAAAAAATATTAAGAGTGTAGGCCTGTAGCTGGCTTGTACTGGTCATTGTATCGATTCGTCAAGTCATTATAATAAAGATTTCTCTTGTATTCAATTGACAAGAATTGTGAGGGGAGAAAAATCAGATTTATGCAAGTTAGATAGTCTAGAAAATGTTAAGTCGAAGGAGAAGCAATTAAGAAGTGACAAGATTTTTCTCTATTGGAGGGATTTATTCAATACTGACAATTACAATCGAACATTCAATATCGACACAAATAAAAAAAATCAAGAATACATCATAAGTTGTAACAAAAAAAGAAAGTGACTTTGATACAAAATGGTCTCCGGTCTCGTATGGGTTGGGAAAGTAGATATACATGTAGGCCCTATAGTCAAAGATGACCTGCATGGGGCCGTCTTACAAAGAGTTACGATAGATCCGATCAACCTCAGGTGTATATAAATCCATCACCGTCATAATTTTTCTACCTTAAATTTAGCTAATGTCTTTTGTAAGCAAAAAGAATTACATTGAATTTTTAAGAAAAACGATGCGTGTATGAATACATCCCTTTATCTAGAAAATATTTTGAACAAATGTGCATTTTAGATATTGACGTTGCTGGCTTTCCATAGTTGCGATTGATCGGGTCAATGGTAAATCTTCGTAAAACGGGACCCAGATATTATATCAAGGAGTTTTCGTAACGCGACGAAGAACGGATTCAATAACACAGCAAATGTCTTGAACATGCCCGCAAAATGACAAGGAATAGCTGGGAGGTCTTTGTCGAAAATTGGTGGACCGGAGCAGCAGTTGTGTCCCCCAAGTTTCGGAGCTGAGGGAAAAAATGCAATTCTGATGTTTTCCCAGAGTCCAAGACAGTAACTGCTGTTCTGATTTAACAATTTCCGACAAAGACTCCTTGGTTGCTCTTTGTCATGAAGGGCTTTTGGTAATACATTATCCATGTTGTCAAATCCGTTCGGCGTCGCGGTGCAAAACTCCCTGGTCCAACTAAAGTGTATTCATAGCATATCATTAAACTTAGAGGCCTTATCCATGCTACATTTGAAGCGTTGCCATTCATTTACGGAACGTACAATGGGATACATTTTTCAAACACACAATAAGATATACCTGCTGTTGGAAACACACACTGCTCTAACAGGGCTGGGGCCATTACATAAAGCTGTTATGGTTTTATCGCTACGAGCGTCTTTAAGAACGAATGGTGAACCTTTCTTACGGCGCTAAACCATCGCGAATCCGTTATAACAGTTACCACAATAAAGGGTCACCAGTCATTCTTAAAGGCGCTCTTAACTGCGAACAGCTTAAGAAACACCCACCAGGCCCTATTATATAGGGAAAGGGGTATGAAATGCCAAAGTGTCGTATCTCGTTTGTTTGCATTTATTTAGCTTGTAAATATTCGCTGACATCAATAGAATACTTCTGTTTGATTTACGTGCGGTGACCTCATCAGTCCACAAAATTACATTTGCAAAATGATTCATTATATTACGAAAAAGATGATCACCTGATGTTTGTATGACATTTTAAAGGTAGAAGTATCAGTGCATTTAGATGGTTGGATTTGCCATTGATTGTTTATCTTAAGAAACGTAGTTAAGTGCCTTTATTCTACGGTCATGTGCGGAAATTTAATTTGCCTTTCATGTTATAATCGTGTTATATATTGTCTCATGTCTCTTTCAAACTTAGAGTTGTATTAGGAAAATTAGGTGGATATTAAATATAATCATAGTATCGTTGACATAAGCTGAAATACTAGTACATGCATAAATAATGAATAACACCCTCTTGGAAACAACACTGGTGTCTGTATGACAAAATAAACAAAAGGTGAATAAGATTATAATGGTAATTTATGTATATACTGTTCCTTACTTTGTAACTTCTGTGGATTATATTATTTGATTCTTCATTTCGGTCAACGTAGACAGGGGCGGATCCAGGATTTCCATGAACAAGACCCCATCCCCCAAAAGGTCTTCACCCCCAATTAATGGGTACTTTGTAATGTCTGTAAAAAGTTGACAACCAACAAAAAAATTTTTCAGAAGAGAATGGTGGTGATTATCTCCCTGTAAAAAAATTGACAAAAAACAACAACCAACAAACAAAGGTACTCACTTGCGGAGGCATGACAATTCCCCTAATAATATTTGTGTGCCTCTCAGAAGGGGGAGGGGGCACGGGGCAGATATCCCCCCCATCTGGATCCGCCACTGTAGATTTAGTTAAAAATTGTCTTCCATTTACAGTGACAGAACATTGTTGTTATATGTTTTCAAAATTTCTTTCAACTCATTTTGTTTATCATTTATTACAGTGTATTAGCAAAGATTGAATTTGAATAAAACAATTTAGAAATGATTAGAAATTTATCCTTTTCTCTCGATTTATTACCTGTGGATGTTGTGAAGGAGGAATTACATAGACCAAGGAAAAGGGGCTTGTTCAACCCACACCACAGAAAGGGTTTTACACCGTTTTACACTGCTAGGTAGGGTCTGAAATTGTGATATCATTATATCTACAATCGAAAGACGATGTAAAATAGCACCCCCCAAAATCAACAACCTTTAATAGGAAGAAGAAATACAATTTTTACAATAATTGTATCCATATATGTGTGTGTATATATATATGTGTGTGTGTGTATATATATATATATATATAAAATATATAATACATATGTATATATAATATATAATACATATGTATATCATATATATTACATATGTATGCATATATATATGGATATATAATAAATAAGTCAGTGAAGAATAAAAAAATTGCAAATATTGCTTGGTGATAGCTTTAATGATACAGCAATTTTTCGAAGTGAAATTTCGAACCGCCAAACTAGGGATACATCCATGGCCAAGTTCAATTTTCATCTCAAGTAGATATGAACAAATTGAGATGACAAATTTATTTTGCATAGTTCAACATATGGTGCTCTATAACACTATTGTGGGATTGGGCTACTATTTACAATCCTGTATTGTCGTTGCTGGCGATACCATCTGATCTCAATAAAAAAAATACCATTGGCGGAAAGAACCGAAAGAAAATTAAAGGGGCAAAATATCTTTGAAAAAGCCTGCGAGCTAGAGAAGCAAGTGAGCAAATCATTGGCGAGCTAATACAAAAAAAATCTGTTAGACTTTGACTTGAAATCAAGAAAATGGTACCATATTTCACAATTTTCCTTTTTTTTTCTTATAACCCCATTTTTGTCTTAACCGTTACTTAACGAGGGAGGGGTCAATTTGTTCCCCTCAACGAATTCCGTCACTACGCCTCTGCGCGATTTTTTTGTTACTTTTTACTTTTTCAAGCCTTGCGAATTTTTAGACCAAAATTGCGACGCCCGGGTACGCGGTTCCGAAATAATGCACCATTATAGTAAGCCAAGATCCCACATTGCTATTAAAAGAAAGTCAATGCAAATTTTGTTTTTCAACCAAAAATCATAAATGTATAATTATTATTCACTTTTTGTTTAAATGGATTTATTTCATGTTATTTATGATCGGAAAAGGGTCCTCCACAAAATTCATGGAAAAAAACGATTAAAAACAAAGGTTTGAAAAAAGAAATATATAAGAATTTAAAAATGAAATCAGTTGTTTTTGGATTGTTTAATATATATATATATATATATATATATATATTTAGAAATGTAAAGATTGATATTGTCTCCAAAGATTAGCGTTTTACAAGCTATATAAAGTATGTTGATCTCCGCCACTTCAATATAACGTATCAAAATGATACCATATGACAGTTCTTATGATACAAGTTTTCAAACTGTGGTATCGCTTACAGTTGAATTTATCAATAATAAGCAAAATGTCAAATAGACATGTATTTTAATGGGTAGGTCAAGAGTAACTTGCCACATCTCCGATTCTATAAACTAGGCGTATTGGCAGAGACAATAAAAACATGAGTTTTATTGTCTAAGCCGTTACACTTTGTTTTACCCTTAGGTCAGGATATCAATTCAAAACTGATTAATAGTGCTTCTATTTGTGACGACACAGGTCAGTTGAAATACCTGTATTGACTTGTTTATGAACCCTGTTATTTTCAAAAGATGTGTATTTACATTTTGTTGTGCATTGTGTGGTGGATGTAATATGATAAAAAATGAAATTAAGTGCATGATAGCCAATCCCTTTCAACAAAATTTTTACGTTATACTTAGGTGGTGGTAGATCTTCTTAACACGCTTACTGACACGTCAAATTTTAGTCTTTGTTTATTTGATCAAAATGTATAAATCAATACAAGTATAAGCACTGAGCATAAAAACCGATATTTGTAGGCCTACAGGATAAAAACGATTCAGTTCCAAAGGTTTCATAGTCTAAAAATGAATTAAATTTCTTATAGTTCAATGGTTATGTTTGTACTATAAGAACCCTCATTTAGTTTTCAGAATTTCGAAACATAGCAATAACATTCATTGATTTTCGGACCAACGATTCTAATTTCATTTTCAGAGTAATGAACATTTTGAATTGCGCCACAAAAAAATGAATAATTTGCAAATCCTCAGCCTATTTGGGGGCTAATAGTATGATATGCGTGTTTCGGTTGAACGAAACATTTTGGAAAATGGACCTAATTCGGTATCAAGATCGTTCGGAATTATGAACCAAATTTGGTACAAAGAAGTTGAAAGAACCTTCAGAATTATAAACCAGTTTGGTATCACGATTCTTTGGAATCATGAACCTAATTCGGTATAATGAGCCTTTGGAATCAGGAACTTGATTCGGAACGACGAACCTTCAGAATCTTTATGATTAGCCTAATTCAGTGGCGTAGCTAAGATTTTTTTCCCGGGGGGGGGGGGGCACTGGGGGGTCCTTGCTTTTTCAGGGGGGGGGGCACCGGCCATTTTTCCGGTGTGTGTGTATGTGTCCACAAGGGCGGATCCGACTTTCGCCAATAGGGGACGGGGCCCGAAATTATCTTCACCTATATCAGTCACTTCTTAGTTTTATTCTTATAAAACAACATAAACATACAATAATCTCATAAGCCTTATAAAAAATGCGAGCGCGAAGCGCGAGCGATTTTTTTTTTTCTTTAATGTATTTTTTCCTGAAAATTTAATTTTCTGGGCAATGTTATGTGTGATCCTGAACAAGATTCGTATGTACCCCCAAGCGCGAACAGAAATTTTTATCAACTGTTCTAGCATTATCGAAAAGGGACCTGTTAAGGACTGCTTACAGTTACCCACGAAGACGGTATATATTTCAATAATGCGAGCGCGAAGCGCGAGCAAATTTTTTGAAATTCCGACCTAAAAAAATGGTCATTCTAAGCACTTTTTGTATTAATTAATGGGATAGGTATGTAACTAAACAATTGATGCGAGCGCGAAGCGCGAGAGGAAGAAAATTGAGATTTTAGACCTAAAAGTGGGACACTCTATTCATATTTTGTAAGTCATAAATAGGATAGTCAATTGGGTATCATTAATAATGCGATCGTGAAGCGTGAGCAGACAATTATTGATATTCTGATGTAAAACTGGATTAAGTACATTTTAAATAAAGAACATGCAGGCCCTATCGCGCATGTTTTAGATTTAGAATCTGGGCATTCTGAATAAACATTTGTTTAATGGAACAATATGAACTTGGCAAATCAAACAATGTGACCATTGCGTGAGCGTGAGCTTAAAATGCTGATATGTAGACCATAAAACGGACATTTTACAGAGCACTTAAATTTGTAAATGAAAAAAAAAATAATGAAAGCTCGATGTCCGAGCTAAAATATGTTTTGCATATTGACTTCAAAACTTGCTCCACATCAGCAGGATATGAATCCCATCGAACAGGCAATTATGGCGCGAAGCGCCAGCAAAAATTTTATATACTAACATGAAAAGATTTTTTTTTAATTGCAAGTCTTCCCCTCACATTATGTCATTCACTCGTCTTCCTCCTCTTATTTTCCTCTTCTTTTTTCTTCTGTCTTTCTTCTTCTTTTCCTTTTTCTGTCTTCTTTCTCCCTTTTTTCTTTTCTTTTTTTTGCTCTACCAATTTTTTTTCTGGGGGGCACACCAAATCTCGGGGGGGGGGCACGTGCCCCCGTAGCTACGCCACTGGCCTAACAATAGGAATAACGAACCTTCGGAATGATGAGCATAATTTGGAATAACAAACCTTTGGAAAATAACCTAATTCGATATAACGAACCTCCGGCATACCGATTTTTTACCGTCTACGGAGGAGCCTCCTAATAACCTGTGTACTCTGATGCTTGAACCGTCTGCTCATGAGAGTGTAGATGAACACGTTGACGATATGGTTGATGTTGCGGAGAGCATATCCTACGATCACAAGGAGATTGTTGACAACGCTCTTCCGGAAGACCCTGAGCGCCGGACTTGGTATGTGAGTGGTGATGACTCCTGGTATCCAAGATACAAAGAAGATGATGGTGATGACGAGGAGCATGGCTGTCGTCTGGCGTTCTTTACCTCCACCTGATAGTGAGGGCGTCGTTTTCTTCCTCTGTTTAGTATGTCTTGGTGAAGATGCTCTCTTCGTGCCAGGCTGTAGGAGACCGTTATGTTGCCGCCCTTCGCTTGTGGATTGGTCTCCCGCGGGAGGTTGGTTAGCCGACTGCAGGTCGCTTGGTTGTTCATCTTGGTTGGCCGTCCAGGGATTTCTCAAGACCAACCTCAGTGGTCGTCTTTCCGGCACCTCGGCTGTCCGAAGCACTTCCGACCCTTCCTGCACAGATTTTCTACCAGATACTGTGCTGATTTCCTGGACCCCATTGTGGGTTAAGGTGCTGTTGTCTGAATACTCATCGGCAGCAGTGGTGTTCGCAATACGAGATGAAGGGGGTGCCGTCATGGTCGCTCTGATACGATTCTGCTTACGTATGACACGAACTACCTTCAGGTACAGAGCACCAGTAACAAACAATGCGGCGAAGAATAACGCCGTAGTGACGATAGGGTAGATTTCATCAAAGAAAGGAAATTGGTTGACAGATCGGACGCATCGTACTCCGTTCACTAAATTGTGTGGAACCGTCACTAGAGCGTTGGGAAAGCTAATTGCGATCCCCAAGAGGTTGCACAAAGTCACCAATATAATGATGTGAAGGGTCTTCCAGGACCATCGCTGATCGAGTGCGTGGCATACAACTCGGAAACGATCAAGAGCAATCGCAGCCATGAGAAACAGGGAGGTATAGCGAACGTACCGAAGAGAAAACGCCTTTACCTTGCAGAAGGAATCGTTGACGTGATCAGGTCCTGTTAGCATGACGATGGAGTAGAAGGCTGGGATAGCCGCGAGGAGGTCGATCACGGCCTGGACGCCTATGAGGAGATCGGTGGTCGACTTCCGGGCGTAGAGACAAGAGACGACGATGATCATCAGGTTACCTGGAATTCCGAAGACAACCAGAATGATCTCCATGAAAAGATTCACACTGTTGGCAACATTCATCGTGGCTTTAATCTCTTTAATGAATAGTTGTCAGAAGTGCATGATATTTACAATTGAAATTATATGGATAAAGTCGGAAAATGGAAAACAGTCATGTCTTTACAGAATTCGAGAGATTGGTTCTTCTGAAAACGAGAATTGTGACAAAGTACACAATCCTTCCGGTAATCGTTATGATCGCAGAGATCATTTACTAATCTTGTTGACAAAGCTCAAAATATGACTGCGAACAGTCGATATATCCGTCAGAATTTGTTTGATATTGAAATAATCGGTGAACAATACCGCTTTGGTAGCAAATATGAAGACGATCACTCTGAGTCTAGTTTGACTTTGTTGGCATGGTAACGGGCGGTAATTACAATGAATATAATGACAGCCTTCCTGAAATGGGAATGGTGTTCAAACGTCCGACTTCACCATTAACATATCAGCAATTTCATTAAGGATGAATGTTCCCTGCCACAATAAGATATAGGTCTGTACACAAACTTAATGCCTGAAAATGTGCGAGAAAAAAAAAATCTCCCCTTCTTTGATATTTGCAATAGTGATAGTCTCTCCTTCGTCTCGAGTTCGTTTACTTTGTCTTGTAGGTAACGACTTTATACCCAAATGTGTTCCCTTTTCAAATGGAAACACGAACCAACGCGGTTTGTCTGATATTTACATACGTTTGCAACCTCGGTGCAACGAATCGAAAACATGCAGTGAGAGAAAAAAAAATTCAGATCAGGAATATACAAAGTTAAAAAAAAAAAAAAAATTGAGGTGAGTCTACCCTTACAAAAGCTCGGAAATGAGATAACTTGCAATTTCTTCATCTTTCTCATTCGCTATTTTTCTGCTTCAACGAGTCCTTGATGTCAAGAAGTTGAAATTCTTGTGTGATCGATAAGAGATAACATTGGTTAATCCGTGCTGTTCATATTGGTTTCTGACATTGGCGGCGGAAGCCAAAAAAATTGGGGGGGGGGGTCTACCTTAAATTTTGTGATGGACACATGTAAAAAAAATTTGACAAGCAAAAAAAAAAATTTAGGGGGGGACAAGATCCATTTTAAGAGGGGTCTACCAGAATTTAGGTGGGGACGCAGAAAAAAAGGGTATCAACCAAAAATTTAGGGGGGGGGGCCGTCCCCCCCACCTCAATTTTTTTTGGTGGGGTCTGTCCCCCGTCCCCCCACTTCCGCCGCCTATGGTTTCTGAGATTTGATATATTCTGTTCAACCAAACTTCATTTACTGATGTCGTTTCTGTTCAAGGTCGAATCGCGCCGGGATCACGTAAAGATATTATAAAAATAGATAATTAAGGTCGCGGAGAACTTCCTGATTGAATTTGAGTTTTATTAAAGGGTGAATTAAATTTGATTTCATTATGGATTCAGCGAGATATCACAAAATACGTTTGATTCGCTAATGAGGGTATAATGATGTTTTTTTTTTCCTGAAATTATTACCCTTTTCATTCTTGAAACTTCCATCGACACATATCTCTGAAACTAAAGAAAATGGGTCTGTATCAAAACCTTTAAAGGCTTGATGATTTTTCACAAATTGCATAATTTAAACGCTGAAAAATAAGAGTATATAACTGTAAGATATTTATGGAATTAACTGCATGAATGATTGATTATTTTCGCCACTAGAATCCCTTTCTGATCCTATGTAAGATATAACTATGATTTGCTTCAAGAGTACTTAGTTGAACTAAAACAGTATTGGAAAAGCACAGTTGTAGTTTTATAAAGTTCACTCTCTGTAATTGTCTCTTGCTATTTTTTCTTTCCCTTTTCTAGTTTTTTGTTCCATTAGATAAGATCAATTAATGTTCCTTGATCAATCGCAGTGGGCTTGCACAGTTTTTTTTTATTCATTTAACTTCGACCCATATCGTTTGCTTGAAAAAATAGAGATAAAGTTAAACCCGAGCGATAGTTGGTAATTCATAATCTATTTATAATATCCTTGGCCGCGGAACCATTATTCATTAAGTTATGTAATAAGAAATATCAAAGATATTAAAGACAACATTGTTGGTTATGCAAACGACAAAGTTTGTCTTTTACATAACCAACATGCAAAATACTTTAAAAGTACAATTGATCAAAAAGGAGACAACTGTAAACGATTGATAAATAAGAAACTAATTTGATTCGCGATTTAATTCTTGTCTATATGGAACTTATCATTAATGATGAAGAAATATGAGAAAAAAAAACATGTATTTTTTTATTTTACATCTTTATACAGGGTAACAAATTCGGTTACACTTCGTATTTCCGAAGCTTCGTAATTCCGAAGGTTCTTTATTCCGAAGGTTCGTAATTCCGAAACACGTAAATTGCCTATACCTCGATGTTCGTTAATCCGAAAACGAAAAAGGGTTCGTTAATCCGAACATTTGTGGCGTAATTCCGACGATTCGTTATTCCGAAGGTTCGATAATCCGAAAACGAAATAAGGTTCGTTGTTCCGAAGGTTCGTTAATCCGAAAACGAAATAAGGTTCGTTGTTCCGAAGGTTCGTTAATCCGAAAACGAAAAAAGGTTCGTTATTCCGAAGGTTCGTTGATCCGAAAACGAAATAAGGTTCGTTTTTCCGAAGGTTCGTTAATCCGAAAACGAAATAAGGTTCGTTTTTCCGAAGGTTCGTTAATCCGAAAACGAAATAAGGTTCGTTAATCCGAAAACAAAATAAGGTTCGTTAATCCGAAAACAAAATAAGGTTCGTTAATCCGAAAACAAAATAAGGTTCGTTAATCCGAAAAATGAAAACCGGGAAAGCAGAGGCAGAGGCAAGGGGAGGGGGCGGGGGACACTGTTGCCGTTCAATTATCATATGAGGATGGGAAGGCAAGGGCGGCCGAACGAATTTTCGTTGGGGGTAAAGCCAAAAAATGAAACTCATACGTCAAAATTGGGACTGTGGTGATATTTTCACCTTAAGATTATCATCTGCTTGAAGTCATTGTCTGTTTGATAGTGATTAAGTAGAGAATAACTTTTTTGAAGTGACTTCTTATTATGGCAAAATGTATATTTAGGCTTTATTTTTCGGGAGAGAGTATAATGAGCGAGCGGCTTGGTAAAAAAAATTCAAAGGTGAAGTTGTATAACGTTTTTTGTGGTCAGATATTCTTAAAATGGCATTATTGCGAGGTGTTGCGAGCGTGAATCACAAGCTAAACTTTAGGTTATTTCAATAAAAAATGAAAATTATTTTTTAAAAATCCGAGCAGATTTCTGCTGTCATTAAAAAGATGTGCATCTAACTAAAGAATTAACACGAGCGCAAAACGCGAGCTTAAACATACTGACCAGAAAAGGAACCTGTTAAAGAAAGCATTTAGTGACCTCTTTAGGATGCATATTTCACCAATCGAATGAGAGTGCGAAGCGCAAGCTGAAATTTTTCAATATTCCAGCCTGAAAACTTAACTTAACTTGTATACTTTAAAAAGAGTATTTTATTTCGAAAAAACATGAAAAACGGCATATTTATTTTTGAAAAAGGAACTTTCCCATTTTGGAAAATATTAATTCCCCTGTTCTTTATTCCATTTTTTATGCCCCCTGCCTCCCTCCCGGCGGATCCAACTTTCGTCAAATAGAGGGGGGGGGGGGGTAGCCATATTTTCCTTGATCGGCAGTTTAAAGTTGATTTTTGTTTGTTTCTTTGAAAGGGTAGTCCTAACAGTCAATAATTATCCTTATAAAATAAAGTAAATATGTAATAACATGATAAACCCTTTTTAAATAATGCGAGCGCGAGCTATATTTTTGTTAATATGATGGGCAATATGTTTGTGATCTTCAAAGCGAGATGTCTATGTAACTAAATTTAGATAATAACTGCTAGCAAGAAGCACGAACAGAATTTTTAAATATATAAGCTCTGATCTGATCTAAAGGGGACATTTTAAGAACTTTTTGCAGTTAGCCATGAAGACGATGCGTGTTTTAGCCAATGGCGGCGGAACGTATTTTTTTTTTGGGGGGGGGGGCAAAGTAAAAAAAAGGGGGGCCAATAGGGGCAATTTGGTGCAAACGGATATTTTCACCATTAGATTATCATCTGTGTAAAGAGGTTGTGTGTTTTTGTAGTAACTAAATTGAGCTCAATTTTTTAAGTGATCACTAAACATGCTAAAGTTATATATTTACGTTTCATTTCTGCGAGCGTAGAGAGCAAGCGGTTTGGGGGAAAAAGTCAAATCTGAAGATGTAAAATTCACCTTTTGGTCAATACTGTGAAAAGGGCATCCTTGTGAGATGTTGCGAGCGAATCACGTGCTCAAACTTTTGGAAATTTCATGTGGGCTTAGAATGATGATATTGATATAGATATCATTTACCCAGGGAAGCCACTTCAGTTCTGAAAACTATTCTCCCAGCTATTATTATTTTTTTTTACAAAAATGCTATAGAATGTCCAGTTTTCCGGTTGGAAAATCGGAAAAATTTGGCTCACGTTTCTCGCTCGCATCAAGTATTGTTTATTGAGGAACTCATTCTATTCCTGGTTACAAAAAAGAAGTATGAAATGTCCAGTTTTCAGGTTGGAAAATCACAAATTTTAAGCTTGCGGTTCGCGCTCTCATTATATAGTTCGTGAGATATATATTCTATTCATGAGTCACTAAATGCAGTCCTTAAAAGATTACTTTCTGAAGCCTGTTGCATAAAACTTTTTACCTGAGAAAACTCTGGTAAAAACTGAAAACTAAGGTTAGTCTGATTTCCGCCAATTACTTTAGCACAGGGCAAAAACTCCTGTAAAAACAACCTGAGTTTTCTCAGGTAAAAAGTTTCATGCAACGGGCCCCAGGTCAGTATATAAACAAATTACAACTCGCCCTCGCATTAATTCTTTAGAAAGATACACATCTTTCTCACGATTACAAAAAATGCTCCGAATGCTCACTTCACGTCTTGTTACATGAAATGTCTACTAGTTTCAGCTTGCGATTCGCGCTTTCAACATCTCACAAGGATCATTATTAGTATTATTTTTATTTTTATTACCAGCAGAAGCTGTTATTAAAAATGACATCCCCTCCAATACAAATCCTATTATCTAGAGGTTGCTCGCACGCTTCCAACACACTTGATCGTTATCGTTATTATTATCATTGCATAATATCGTGTAATCTTGTAATGACAACATCGTTTTTGTTACCAAAATGAATTATTTTCATTTTCGGAAATACGAACCTTATTTAATTTTCGGATTAACGAACCTTATTTCGTTTTCGGATTAACGAACCTTCGGAATTACGAACCTTATTTCGTTTTCGGATTAACGAACCTTATTTTGTTTTCGGATAAACGAACCTTCGGAATTACGAACCTTATTTCGTTTTCGGATTAACGAACCTTATTTTGTTTTCGGATAAACGAACCTTCGGAATTACGAATCTTATTTCGTTTTCGGATTAACGAACCTTCGGAATTACGAACCTTATTTCGTTTTCGGATTGACGAACCTTCGGAATTACGAACCTTCGGAATTACGAACCTTCGGAATAACCGAACCTTCGGAATTACGAAGCTTCGGAATTACGAATGTATGTGACAAATTCAGCTATATACGCTAAAAACATTAACAAAGATAAAAAGCCGGTTTGCAATCGGGCCTGTTAATCAAAATACATACAAATTATACAATAAATAATGTGCAAAATATTGACTAGAAATACATCTTTAAAATCCCAAACATCTGTGCCGTCATCAGATTCATCAGAAACACACAAACACACGGAAGCTGCCAAACCCACACACCCACACAAGCACTCCCTCACATACAATGGCACATTCTGCAGACTCGTTACTTTCTTGTCTTATTATCTTTCTCAAGTTACCTTGACTGGACCTCTAGGAATATCAATGGCTCTGAATAAAGTGATCCATCCGTATATTTTTATGTGCATGTTTATATATTTATATTTGATATCATATCTTGTGCAATGTATTTTATTGTGATTTTATATGGTAAATAAAACCAAACCAAACCAAACATAGTAATTGATTTAACATTTTGATTGCATATTTACCTGAGCGAAAATAAAATTATGCAATTAAGATATGTGAATATTTTTCGGAATTCAGAAGTCGTTTGTGTATTACTAATGATTGAGCAGATCGAGCATCTGGAGATAAACAGTTCCATTCACTTATGCCTAATAATAATAATAATAATCCGCTTTTATATAGCGCTTAATCCATCGGAACGATGGTTTCTAAGTGCTTTACAGATATATTATTACCCCGGTCATCGGATTCAATCAGTCATTCCCGCACACAATGTGTGCACATCCTCCACTCCCTGGGGAGTATTCCAGTCAGTCGCCTGTGAGGCGCACACTGGACAAGCTACAATGACTTTCACATCCTACCGGGTACCCATTTAGCACCTGGGTCGAGAGTAGCAAAGTGTGGATAAACGCCTTGCCAAAGGACGCCAGACCGCGGTGGGATTCGAACACACGACCCTCTGTTTACAAGGCGAGTCAGAACCACTACACCACGGCTCCTCCACTTATGCCTACCGGTATAAATGTGTTTTTTTGTAATACTGCGCTTTGAATTTCGGGGCTTGTAGCATTAATCTGTTAGTTCTTCGTGTTATAAATTTGATACTTAAAGGTCAAGTCCACCTCAAAAAAAAGTTGATTTGAATCAATAGAGAAAAATCAGACAAGCACAATGCTGAAGATTTCATCAAAATCGGATGTAAAATAAGAAAGTTATGACATTTCAAAGTTTCGCTTCATCTCACAAAATTAGTTTTATGAACGAGCCTGCTACATCCAAAGAGAGAGTCGATGATGTCATTCACTCACTATTTCTTTTGTTTTTTTATTGTTTGAAATATGAAATATTTTGATTTTCTCGTCATTGTCATGTGAAACTGAAGTTTCATTCCTCCATGAACACGTGGAAATCCATTATTTTAACATTTTGTGCTTCAGGCAAGGAGGTCCTAATCGTCAAATTCATCAAAACTGAAATATTGTATAATTCAAACAATAAAAAGCAAAAGAAATAGTGAGTGAGTGACATCATCAACTCTCTCATTTGGATGTAACTGGCTCGTTCATATAACTATTTTGTTAAAAATAAGCAAAACTTTGAAATGTCATAACTTTCTTATTTTACATCCGATTTTGATGAAATTTTCAGTGTTATGCTTGTTGATTTTTTCTCTTTTTATTCAAATCAAGTTTTTGTTGGGGTGGACTTGTCCTTTAATAAATGTGGAGCTAATCTATTTACACACTTATATACCGTACATAATGTAGATTTCCTGTACAATTCTTTTAAAAGAAGACTAAGAGGATTTGAAAAAAAATGCTCTGATTGGGGTTTCCTATGTATGTACCGCTCACGGTGTATGCTGCACGTTTATGGAGTTTTTGCACCGACAAAACAAGAGCAGCGGAGATAATGTCCCGGGGGGCCACTTCCATTCACAAGTGGATACCATGCGCGACCATGGGGTCTCGAAAAGCACCCTAAACACGTAATTTCCATATTCTGAAAATGCACCCCTTAACAAGTATTTGCGTGTGAAACCCTACCTTTAACAAGTATTGGAAACAAAACGATATACTCTTGGCAAATATTCCCTGAAATGAACCCCTAAACAAGTACAGGAATGTTTTATTGTTACGGGTCCTTCGGTCGTCGGCTTTACCTTATTTGGTTTAGTACGACCCCTTCTTCTACACCTCGCGTAAATGGGACTCTAAACACGAAGTGTTGGGGCAAAAAAGACATCCTTTTATTCCTTTATAAAACATTTTAATTTTGTTTTATCATCCCTGCAAATTCGACCCTAAACACGTAATTTTCCTAGCGAAATAGATACCCTTTTTTCATTATTTTTGTGTTTTTGACACCCTTATCACGTTACGTGCGTAACGTGCCCTATCGTGAAAAAGGCATCCTTTTTACGTGTTTTTTTGGTCGCGCATGGTATCCACTCGTCAATGTAAGTGGCCCTCCGGGGATAATGTAAAAGCTAACACCATGCGATTTATGTAACAGAAATCAGTTTGATAAAAAAACCATTCAATATATTTCATAGCTGCACGAATATCAAAGGGTCAGTCATTAAAGATAAAGTTAATGCGCTTTGTGCATATTCATTACCGCGGTAATTCATGTTTGTGATTCTTCGTTGTTGTAATTGTCTTCACGATTTCAACAATCTGTAAATTTTCATTCTTTTGATCGTAATAAAACAAGTAAAACATAACTATCAAGAAACGAAAGCATTTTAAAGCTAGTGACAAACACCTATCATCCAAAAGTGCACAATTGCGTAATAACTGAAGAGTATGATCTTCTCTGCCATTTTCTGCCGGATTTGAGATTGAAAAATTGTATTTTTCTTTGACGATCGTGTAGGTCTATCTCTAATTTTTCCTCAATTCTCCATCATTCATGCATGGCGATCATGATGATTATTGCTACATTAATGTAGCCTACATGATAATATCAGCTCAGCTCTTTAACCCCCCCCCCCCCCCCTCTCTCTTTCTCTCTCTCCTCCATACTACCCCTCTTTCCCAATATTTTCGTCATCTTCTTTCAACTGACAAAGTAAAGCCCACACTTTTAAAATGTTGGGCAACATAATTTGTCCACACAACAATTGGTTAAAAATTATTCAACTCTGGGTAGTTTTCAATCAATTTTGTGTATATTTCACCCAAAGCACACACTATTGGTTCAAAACTACCCAGAATTGGATAAAGTTTGAACCAATATTGTTGTGTGCACAGGGGCGGCGATCCTGGGGGGGGGGGCACAGTGCCCCCACACTTTGGAAAAATGCCCCAGTTTTTACGCAAGAAAGAAGCCCCCTCACGAACCTGTACTGCGCCACATTCCTCGGAAGAGGACCCTTATTAGGTGTTACCAAATGCCCTTCATAAGTGCCAAGTAAAAAAATGCCCCCTCACGGACTAGCTGTTCTGTGCCCTTTTTATCTCAGAAGTACTCGTTTATGCCGTTAGCAAGTGCCCTTTAGCCATATATAGGTGCCCTTTCTTGTATCAGTGCCCCTTTTTACCCAAAAAAAGTTCCCTTCAAGAAAAAGTATACCCTTTGATATGAAAAGGACATGTTTTATGTCTGAGCAAGTGCTCCCTTGCCTTATTGTCAGTAAATCAGTGCCCCTTTTTACCCAAGAAAGTGCCCCTTACGATTATCTCCTGTATGCCCCTTTCAACTGAGAATGATCCTATTATGCCGTTAGCAAGTGCCCATTTGCCTTCTTATTGGTGCCCTTTCTCGTATCAGTGCCCCTTTTTACCTAAGAAAAGTGCCCCCTCACGAACGTGTTCTGTGCCCCTTTCACATGAGAAGGACCTGTTATGTGTTAGCGAGTGTATATTTGCCTTCTCATGTATACATGTAGGTGCCTATTCATATCAGACAAGCTGTCCTGAAAACTGTTCTTTTCATACGCACGGTTTCTTTATTCAGCGCCGTTCTGCATCCTTTTGCAAGTGCATAATGAATTTAACTCACCAAGGTATGCAAAAAATCCATCAATTTCACTTAACAAAATGCAAAAGCGCCTCAATGATAAGCTCAGTCGCTTCTCTCCCTCGCTTTCGATTTTTCCCCAAAAAATGTTTATGCATGCTACCCATACCCCAGCGGAAAAATTCTGCATATGGCCATTTTTAAGATAGTGCCCTTTTCAAAAGAAATGGTGCCATTTTCCCCTGTGCCCTCCCCCCCCCCCACTTTCAAATTCGCTCCGCAGCCCCTGGGACAGTATGTTGCCCGTCATTTTTAAGAGTGAGCGCATGTAATATCCTCCGAATTTCCTAAAATCATTAAACATTCGTTGTTTTTTCTTAATACCACATAGAATAGGAAATATGTTTCCTTTCTTCATAAATCTCACAATCCGCTATTGATAGCAACACAGATGCCTATAACTATCTGTCTGTCATTCGTGATATCATCTCATCTTGCATGATTTACAATGTGTTTCTCGTGAATTTAGGGGCGTTATTGTGTAACTTTCTATCATTGCGTAACGTTTATTTTCTATTTTTGTCATGCAGCATGTCCCCCCCCCCGGGGCAGATTTCAGATTACTTGGTTTCCTATATTGCTAACAGGCGTGACAAAGCTATATGTTTGTGGAAGCGCACTGATTCTTACTACTAGTCAGTATTCGCTCGCTTCGCTCTCTATAATTATGTAACTTACCCAAGCAATGCTGGGTGTAGGCCCCATAGCTTTCATTACAACAAAAGTGAGTTTTACTTTATATTCACCATACTGCTATATAAATATCATTTTCTACTCATAAATATAAACTCAAAGGAACTATTCAGACGACAATTAAGGGCCTGTAAGTAATTTTGGATATACATTTGCTGGGAAAACGTCACCTTATAGCAGGGGCATGGCGGATCAAGCTGTGGCAATAGGGGGTGGAAAAACATTTTTATCCACATCTCTGATCGGCATCTAAAAGTTATTTTTTGCTTTTTGGTGGGTAGAGTTATAACTAAAGTTTTGAGTCCACCTTAATGTATTCTTACGAACAGGATATTGTAGGCTATACGTCATAGGCCTGAATAAATAGTGCGGGCTCGGTGCATGAGCTCAATTTTTAGATATTTTTGTTTTATATTTCATGAATCTAGACATAGAAATAGAATATCTCAGAAGTTTTTGTAAGCATAAACAAGATTAAACAATGTTACAGGCTCGAAAACTGAACAGCCACCTGTACTCGAATAAAGGGTTCGCACAATGCGACCCCCCACCAGAATCGTTCATTCACATTGAAGGTACACTTTTAAGTTTTTGACTTGTGACGTCATAGTGCCCCAATTATGTTATGTAATATAAGTTCATTTCATTATTGGAGGCTGCTCGCATATGACGTCACAAAAATAGAATTGTAGTAAATCTTTTCATCTTTGATGGATTCTCTTCAAGCCTTCACAAATATATTTTTCTGCAATATTTACAATTAACTTTTTGTCAGGGTGAAGTTCCTCTTTCAGTGCATATTTTTCTTCAGAGACGCGAATTACAAAATTCTTTCCACAAATATTGTTTGAAATGGTCACAAAGAAAGCTTAACCACAGTACATGTGGGTTGGCTTTATTGCTAAAGCAGTCTGAATTGTTATCCAACATCATTTAGACCATCAGCAATACAAAATACTTTTCACCCACGCTTGGATACACACTTTCCATTTGATTTGTGGTTCTAAAGATTGTTACAGCTAGTTTTTATTGCAAAATATAAAATACTGACGTCAAATATTATATTGATGATTTAGAGTGAATTGTGATGAATGTTGTTTTTTAGGGGAAATCGCAATCACGTATGAAATATAGCAACTAATCGAACCAAGAATGCTTTATTTTTAGCTACTTCAGCAATGAAACTGCTCTACCAGGGACATCTTGATATTTTCCATTAGTCTCGAGTAATAAGCGCTTAAATCAAATATAATATGGTCCCGTTTTCCATTTTCGTATCGTCTTCCAGAGACGGCGGAGCGAAGTCGAAAGTGTGGGGGGGGGGCACAGGGAAAAGGGGACATTTTTTCGAAAAGGGCACAATCATAAAAAAATACTTATCTACAGTAACGTAATGGGCAGCAATTTTGAGGAGTGAGATTCGTCATATGATATAAATTTCATAAGAAAAATTGTGACATTTTTACAAAGTTCAAGTTCAATTCATTTATTTCCAATGAAAATCGCAATATAAAAATTCATAAAAATGCATAATTGAGCAAATGTAAAACATATTCATGTATGTATTACAAAAGTCTTCCACATAAAATATATATTTATACAATAATTTATGTTAACATTTTAAACAACAGGGAAATAGGGAAATTATAAAAACCCCAAAATAGGATTTGTCTCGAAAATCCATTTCTGTGATAGATTTTGACATAATTTATTCAGAAAACAATATTATCTTTCACCCTTCTCTCTTTCCTTTTCTTTCCCTTTCTCTTTTTCTTGGTCTTTAAAACTGATTTTTTTTTTTGGGGCCGGGGCAATAGCTCCCCAGGCCCCCACTCATAATGTAGGCGTATACGCCACTGCTTATCTACCCCACCCACATGACTCATGAAACTCAAGGCACATAGGATTGGTATTAAAAGTATTTTTCCTTCATAAGTAGTAACAAAATTGAGAAGATCATGAATATTGTTTTTTATCTCAAGGGGACACTAGTTAATACATAAAACGGGTCTTTCTCAGGTAAAAGGGCACAGAAAACGTTCGTGAGGGGCACTCTTCTTGGGTACAAAGGGGCACTGATACGAGAAAGGACACCTATAGGAAGGCAAAGGGGACTAGTTGTTCACACATTGAACGCTTTTCCTTTTCAGGTGAAAGGGGTACAGTACAGTACAGAACACGTTCGTAAGTGGCAGGCACTTAATTTATTGTGTGAAAAGGAGCACTGATTTGAACAAAGGGCACTTATAAGAAGGCAAGGGGGCACTTGTTCACACATAAAATGCATGGGTCCTCCTCAGGTGAAAGGGGCACAGCTAGAACACGTTTGAGAGGATTTTTTGTAAGAATTGGCACTTATACGAGAAAGGGCCCTTGGTAATTCCTAAAACGGGTCCTTAGGTAAAAGGGGCACATTACACGTTTGTGTAGGGGCATTTTCTTGCGTAAAAAGGGCACTTTTCAGTGCTTAAAAGAGCCGGGGCACTGTGCGCCCCCCATGATTACCGCCCCTGTCGTCTTCCGTATGATTCGACCAGATCCTCGAATCCACAACCCCAAAATAGCGACCTACTGAAATTTTAAAGATTAATTTCTCTCACGACTACATGGACGCAGGGGTCGATAGGACAGTTAATATCCAGGCTTACTAATTAATTCTAAAAAAAAACACTAACAAATCATCAATGCTCTTTTGCAGGACACATGCTAGCCAGGACCCTGGGACGGATTTCTTTTTCACAAAGGGTGCTGGTTTAAATTTGACGAGCAAAAAAAAAAAATAGCACACCTAGCATATGTGGGGGTGCTGCTTGTACGCAGTGGCGTACCCAGGATTTTCCAAGGGGGGGGGGGGGCAAATTCGTCCACCAAAAAAAATGTCAAAAAATAGGTCTTCAACCACAAATAAATTATTTCGTATCAGAAAAAATAATTAACAAGCACAAAAAGGTCTGCAACTGCAAATAAAGACATTTCGCACAAGGAAAAAAAAGACAAGCAAAAAAAAAATCAAGTCGTCAAGTTCAAAAAGAGGGGGCCACTTTTGGCTCGTCAGGGATCAGTTGTTACTCGATTGTCGGGGGGGGGGCAGGGGTACGTCCCTTGCATGCATTGTGACTCGTCAGGGGGAGTCTGCATGGCCCCTGGCCCCCTGCCCCCCCCTTGATACGCTAGTGCTTGTACGCTGTAAATAATGCACTCGGCACCCCCATGCAGGGGGGGGGGTGCACCCCCGCTTCCCAGGGCAATGATGCTAGCCCGCCATATAGCTCACTAAACCTTAATAAATACAGGTATATGGGTTTAAATCAATTGTACAACAATATACCTGTCCATATTATTTACATGTGTTTACAATCACCAAAGAAATGTCACCATACTTGAAATTCAAAATTAGATCTGATTTGAAATTATGCAGGGCACCACCACTTTTAAATGACTACCTATGATACACACCCTATATAAATCAACGAATAGTAAAATATTAAAAAAGGGCCTAATTAAGATAAATAAAATGAAATAGATAGATAGGGAAATAGATACTAGAGATAGATAAATAGATACTAGATAGATGGATACTGTATACAGTTAGATAGAATGAGTAGATGAATAAATAAATAATCAAATAAATAAATAAATAAATACATAAAGTAGATAAATGAATAAATAAATGAACAAATAATGAATGAATGAATAAATAAATAATAATAAATAAATAGATAGATAAATGAATAAATAAATAAGTTAATAATTGAAATCGGATCGAAGTCTTTAATCATATTGACCACATGAATGTTCAAAAAAGGGTCAGCTTATTCATTATCATTTTTTTGTTATTGTTTTAATTTGACCTCTCAGGCTGACCTAGATTTTGCATTGCCTTGTCAACATGACGCTATCCCAATCCGCTTCGTACCGTGGTCAAAGATTTTTGACTTTTCTGGGAAGAAATATTGAATAGTATAAGGTAAGGTATCAGAATTTGTCCCATGTATGTCTTCTATCTTGGAAAAGATTTATTCGTTTGTCTGTTGTGAAGAGTATATTACTGAAAGTGATGAACTTTTGAGTTACTCTCTAGGAATTGGAGTGATGACGAGACGGAATTTTGTTTATGTTTAGTCCCACATATTGAGCGGCATGAAGTATTTTTTTTCGACAGATCCGGTCTTGGCTTCGATTCGTCGCGTGGAAAGAATAAGGGAAATAAAGTAGATGTATGCAGTATAGGTCTAATTGAAGTGGTAATCTGTAATAAAGCACTGTTGATTTATTGTGCCATTGCATTGTCAAGCCTCGAGTCAAACTTCAAATACTTTGTTTCGCCCAGGAAGTTTACCCTGACACAAAGATGATTGTAAAAATAGTAGAAAGCCAGAAGTTAATCTGGTCACTCATTCAATGAACAAGGTTATAATATAACCTTGTTCTCAGTTATATCTCGATGTGTGGCAAAATAAGGGTGGCAATGTTTGGCTAATTTTCTCTTTTTGTTTGGGGCAAATGCTTGATGTTTTTACACTGACAGTTTCCATTACACCTATTATTCATACAACTTGGCTCTTATTTAAATTTGATACTTTAAATCATTTTTTTCTTAATTAAAATTAGAGATCAAAAAATGAAAATTTTCTTGCCATATTACTTTCCACCAATAGAGGGCGTACACAAAAATATGCCCAAAATTCAAGTTTTTGAGCGCTCTGGTGAATACAAAAATTATTCCCAAGTTACTAATGAAAAATAAATTGCAACTGTACGGAAATTAGTAATTTTGGTCACAAAAGTGATATTTTAATGAATTTTTAAAGTATGTGGTCTGGAAAACATTGGCATACCATAGTCCTACCTGTAGATTCCCCACAGGCAGGGTGGTAGCAGTGAACAAGTGATACTGGTAATGAAAAAAAAATTGCTGAAGATGTGGGAAAATCCTTCAAAGGGACAAAGAATAAAAGCTTTATTTGATTTTTGACGACACATGCAAGCAGCTTTCCGGCATTATCCTTATTCCTGGTTTAATTTGATCACCACTCTATTCACTGCCGTTTATTTCGTCAGCGGCGGTGACTTCTTTTATCTCCCATTGACTTTGAGAATTTGTACACAACGAGCGCATACACACTCACTGACACACACGAGAAGAAAGATGACTTATATCAGGATAAGGCCAGCTTTCCTATAGTGTGGTAGCTGCGCTGCTCGTTTATGAACATGACATCACAAATCCAAAAACTTAACCCTTTGAACCCTAAATATTAGGGGCGATGGTGACCTATACCCTGAATTATTTGTACATATCGACCACATTCACAAACTCCCATGATTCGAGACCCAATGGCATCTTCCCCCCGCTAGTACCCGGACTGAGCTGGCTGAAGTTGTTTACCTTCTCGTAGAGCTACTCTACAAGCAGAAATATTAACTTCAGTGTCTGTTTTGGGCTCAAAATCACTGTTTTTATTTCAGATATATGAATTGCTTCCCCATAGTAAACACATGACTCGCCTCGTATTACGTTGCACATACGACACAAGCAACTGCAGAAAAGTGTCATGTTTTGGTCATTTTTTATGCGAAATCCTTCCGAAATCATTGCTATTCTTGACTGAAATTATCGACTAAATATTCCTACACATATACGTACTAGAAAGATGACGTCATTTTTAAAAGATCACCTGACATTTTAAAGTCACATGGCTGTAGGCCGTACCAGCCTATCGGCTATATGCGCGTTCACTGGTAGGTCGGTATTCCGGCCTGTCGGGTTCAAAGGGTTAAAATTCTATAAAAGTGTAACTATTTTGATGTTTAGTCTGCATGTAGATCTAATGGATTTTCCTCATTCCACCAATTTTTTTAATTAAATATTTAGTATTTTTTCATCTATTTGTACAATTAATTTTACTTCAGGGTGAACTCCCTCTTCAAAAAGGCCTAGGTCCTAACTTAGTTAGGACCTAGTAAGTTAGTAACTAGACTTGACTTTGAAATGCCAGCCTAGGTGCAAATGTGTATTTTCTGGTGCTGTCACTACATGTATGAATGTGGTTCTGTTCTAAATTCTCTTTTTTTTTTGGAGCAGGGGGGGGGGGGGGGGGCATGATTGATGTTACAATACAAATGATATTACTCAATGAACTGATTCATATCAAATGAATACCCCCCCCAAAAAAAAAAAATATATACAAATACATTGATTGTGCTTTCCTTGAGTTACTACATGTAATAAATTTTATTCTCTTACTTAACTCTGCATTGGCTGATATCTATTCTACAATATGTAGTTTATCACCGGGATTCCTATATGTTTTAAAGGTCTAGAAAATGATTTTAACACTGGCAGAAAAATTCTGAAACTTAAAGTCTTGTAGAAGGAAAATGCATGGAAGGTGAAAACTTGCAGATGTTTAACAATGTCATCTTCTAATTGAATTTAATGGAAAGAAGTTATACGATGTTGCACTAGTGATATGTCTGATTTTAATGCAAGGCAATCAAATCCATGCAATGCTTGAATTGTCTCACCTTATTGCTACATGTAGAGTGACATTGCACAATGCTGTTTTCCATCTATACACCTGAAGGCGACAAACATTAGGACGGCATTCTATTTACAAGCATGTGGGAATTAGAAATGTTGGTGATGTTTCTCATTTAATGATTAATTCCCCCCTTTTCTGAATTGTTTTCTCTCCAGATTTGCATGCGGAGTCCTGGGTGAACTCAACCAGGTTTCTCAGATTGACAGGATGTTGCAGTATCCTTCCAGGTAAAACAAACTGGAAGCACTAAGGTGACTGATCACATTTCCCAATTCTAAAGTGTAAGCTATAATGTAAGGAACCACTCTTTTAAGAGAACAGAAGGAATGACAATGGCTTCCAAGAAGAGAGAGAATCATAAACCACCACTTGAGATGCGGGATAGCGGTGTTTCCTGCTACACCCCATCTCCTCCGCCCAAGAAGTCCTCTTTACCAAGGGCGTCTGAAGGAAGCACCAGATCCATCCACAAGGAACTTTGCCACCACCATCCTTCCTTGGAAAGTTTTGATGAGATCAAGTCTCATAGCAGCCCAGAACAATCACAGAGGGAGATGGTGCTGCCACCAAGGCTAGACCTGAGCAGCATTATTGGAGATGATTCGGATAGTGATGTCTCATCATCTGGGGTTGCGTCAACCGAAAGAACTAGTCAGTCTCATGATGAACACTACCCAGAGCTTGGCTTTGATACTCCTTCCACAGAGGCTCAAATGAGCCCAGCTGATTGGTTGCATCCCGACTACCGTAGTGATTCTGCCTCCCCTTCACCTGCTCCGTCCAGGTCTTCCAGTCAAAGTTCTGCAGGGTACCACAAACTTAGAGGATTCGGAAGCGGAGAACTTGAGGATGAGAGCGAAGGCAGCGTCTTGAAAGTCAAGTTGAAATTAAAATCAACCCGTCCGTTATCTTCTAGTGGAGGGAGAAAGAGCAAATTCACTGTAACTAAGGTCAGAACCCCTCCGAGTTCTTCCAATGAGTTGTTACATGTAGGAAAGGATCAAGGGCATAAGGAGACCAAGGATGATGTGCTTGGTTCAAGGTATGTACCACTTCCTGGTATTGGAGTTCAAGGGGCTGAGCAACATGCCAATAAATCACATGGAGAGAGTGAACAAAAGCATTCTGAGATCAAGGAACATGTGGGAATTCCAGCGGCTCGTGATGAGGTGGATATAAGAGAGCAGAGACTAAAAGCTCTAGAACGTTCGGCATCTCAAGGTGAAATCTGTAGGAAGTTCCCAACGCCGCCTCCTCATTCTGCCAAAATGATTTCAAGACGGGCGATGAGGATGCAACAGTTTGCCAGGAGGAAGAGTGCAAGTCATGCGGAGTCCACCTCAAAACAGGGCTTAAGAACAAGTTCCAAGGAAAGTGATTCCTCAGAAAGCATACTTCTTGCCATTCGCTTGCCCAACGGATCCAGGGTTCAAAACCTTTTTGATCACACCAAATCCTTACAAAGTGTTGCTGACTTTGCTCTGAAACAAGGAAAACATTCTCCCGGTAGGAGCGGCATTTGTTTGATCACAAACGAACTGCCTAAGAGAGAATTAACAGATTTGTCTCAGACTATTGCGGAAGCAAAACTTGGTGACAGGACCCTGTTGAATCTTGATGTGGTAGACTGAAAGATGATAGTTACTTGCAAAGTACATGTGGTAGAGTGCATACATGTTCATCACAGGCTGACAAGAGCAGGGGAATTAAAATATTTACAAATATTTACATATTTGGGTTTGTGTTCAGTAGGACTGTACATGTATGACAATAATATTGTGACATTGAAACTTCTATCAATAGATAACTGTGTCCACCATTATATAGAGCCTAACACAATATAAACAATTGAGGTGTAACCATGTTTCTGACAAGGGATCTACATCAAAATGGTAAAAAAAAACACATTCTTATTTCTCCGATCCACAAACCAGGGTCCCAGGGAAGGGCTATAGAAATATCATTACCAATTTCTTTATTACGGATCCAGTGGGGCCCTGTGTCTCATTTTTTGGGTGGGCTTGGTCGGATTATTTTAGAGCAAAAAATGTCCCACACCCTTTACTTGGTAAATCCTTGATCCGCCCCTGGCTTCATCTCCATTTTCTAAATCTTTAAAGAAATGGTACATACATGTATGTGATAATTATTTGACATTATTGGAAATATTTGGACGATTCTTATTACTAAATAGGTTCATAATTGCGGATTGAAATAATCGTGAGGGTATTCATTTGTCTCGCAATCTACTATGGATTCTTATTGTTATCATTTTCATTGGTCTTGCTTTTGCAATTTTGTGACTATAGATTCTGAAACCAATTGATGTGAGGGGCTACACTCTAAAGCATCTTCGTGATTAAATCTCTTAATTATTGGCATGTGCTTAGTAATGATTATTGAAGCTAACCTGTGTAAAAATGTTGTTCATATTGACTGAGTGGAATTTGTGCAGTGCCCTTGTAACATTTGATCAGTTTCGTTTGGAACCCAGTTTACATACTTTATCAAACAAATAGGGGTAACAATTTGTATAAATGTGCATTCAAAATTCAAAAGCTAATAGAATGATACATATAAATGTAGGTCCCTATTTTCATCCTATAATTTATGAATGTGTTAGATTTTTGCGAATCTATATCCAAAATGCTGCAATAATGATTTTCATAGTCTTCCAATTACATTGATTTTATGGCTTTATTATTTTTTTTTTTACTTTTCTAGCTTCTATAATTACAAAATGTATTTTTGTATTTTGTAAAGATATGAATTGACATTTTGTCCAGCTCTAAAGATATTTAGATGTAGAATTCAACCTTTGAAAAGTAGACATTCATTATTTTTTCATTTATATAAAAAAATGAAATTCAGCTATTGAATTTTAGCCCAGTCATGGAAATAACTTTCATAGATCTCTACTACCCACATAATTCTTTTCATTTGAATCTGTTGGAGCTGTAACCCTTCCTTGAAAGACCACATGTGTCCTGACACACCGTTGTTGAAGCAACCAGTACATAACGAGTAAAACAAAAATTTACAGAATAAAATTTAATGATTTAGAGTAAAAGGACAAAAGTACTGGTATACAAGCAAAATGTAAACTTAAAAAAAAACAATCTGCTGAAAAGAGGGAAATTATGGAGCGTTGTGGTCTAAGTGGTTATTACTTTCGTCTTTCAATCTGAGGGACGTGCGTTCGATTCCTAGTCATGGTGTGTTTTCCTTCAACAATAAATTCTCCCACATTGTGCTGCACTCAACCCAGGTGAAGTGAATGGGTACCCAGTAGGAAGATTTTCCTTGAATGCTTGAGCTCCCATACATGTACAGTAGGTAGCCAAGCTCAAGCCAGGGTAATAAGAATAGCAGGGCCCGCTGGAGGAACGGAACGGCAACCCTGGGTATAGACATTATTATTATTAATTCAAAGATTTGAATTACTTTTATGTATTGCAATGATAAATTTATGGCTAGATTAATTGTGATTATTCAGTGATTGAGTTGAAAATGTCAAAGTGCCCTTTTTCATTTTTTTTTTAATTTTAATATATGGAAATAATGATCTACTCCATAAATATTAAATAGTATTGACACTGTGTTGAATTCATCATGTCTCCCCTTGTCAGTTGTTACAAGTGAGGTATTTTTATATTGTATACATATAAAAAAGAGATTTTAAGATAAACAGATAAGGAAAGATCGGGATGCAATATCATCAGTTCATTTTTTTCAAATTTCAGGGCTTTATCACTTTACTAACATGATTCTTTTGAATGTTCTTCGCTGGTTTCTTGAAGTTATTGAAGTGGAAGTGTGCCTTTACTATCCCCCTTTTGCTGTTACAGTAATATATCGTTGATTGAAATGGAAAGGATTATTGACAATCAGTTCAAGACATTGTGTGCTTGCTTTCGACATGTGCCATATTGTAGATAGAAACTTACATCACCTGTCTTTAAGAAATCCTATTAAAAGTGGTATTAAAAATGGAAACCCAAATTTCAGGATTTTATATTTCATGAGGATCATAATTATAACATTTACATCGCCAACTTATCTCGATAACACTTCTAAGACCTTACAGCATTAGCTACTTTTGTTCTAAAAGGTTGCACGTTAAAAGAGATGTAATTATTTGTATATAGCTACATATTTTTTTGTTCAATAAATTTCCCTGGAATTGAGAGGAAATTTGGGTTTCCCTTTTATATACCCAGTACAAGTCTTTCATGGTGTGTGTGATACCTTAACTTTCAAAATTCTTTTTTTAAAGATAAGTTTTATGAACAATGAAAACGAAACATTCAATTAATGTATGTAGATGAATATTGGTTTTTGTGTTATATTTTTACATTTCTTTAAATGCAGATATGCATTTTTTTCCAAGCAGTGACCAATAATTATTGCGTGCAAAGCTTGTTTTTTATCAAAACCAAATTATGGTTGTTTACGGTTTTTAAATGAACAAGATAAAAAATATATACATGTATAGAGAGTATATTGCAAAAAACGATTACTGTAGTGCATTTGGAATCGACTGATTAAATTGTCATTTTTTTCACTTGATGATTTTTCATATTGTTTTGTTTTTTTGCATAATACTAACCCCACCATCTTTTCCCAGTAATATTTTGTAATGAAGTGAGAGTATATACATTTAAATATCATCAAAATGAGGTGTGAATAATTAAAGGTGTGAGAGATCGGCGAGTTTTTTTTTTAAGTTTAGAAAGCCATGAGTGATATACTTGAGAGAGTCAATGACACGACACACTCAATATTTCTTTTGAAATTTGATTGTATTTAATAAATTAAAGCTTTGATGATAAATTTTTGACTGACCTTGTACGAAAAAAAGACAGATTTTTACATAATATTTAGACTATGATATCACATTTCACTCCATTCCTTTTTTTTCTCTCTCTCTCTCTCCCTCTCTCTCTCTTTTTTTTTTTGCTTGGTTGTGAAAATCACTTAGCAGACGCTTTTTATGATGCTGATGATCTTTGTCAGTTGCCCTTCATAACAAAGAAGCCTTTGTCGAAAATCGGTGAATCAAAACTTCCTTGTCGGCCTGGACTCCGAACAATTAAAATAACATATTTGCATTTTTTTCTTCCAGTCCGAATGTAAAAGCGATGCGCTGTCCCGGTCCATTTTGACAATGACCTCTAATCTGTCCACTGTGATTTGACGGGCATTTTCAATAGATTCTCAACGTTTCAAAAAGCGTTTGTGAAGTGATGCTAAACACGCTATCGACTCGTAAAACCCGCACATATGATTTTCTTTTGCTATGATAGTATGTCAGTTTTCATCTGATTGTTCTCGTTTTCAATATCTATGATTTTTTTTTAAATTAACGAGAAAATAACTTTAGTCATTTATAAATATGGATTGTAAAAAATAATTGCTTGCATCTATAGGTCTTACGCTTCATCTTTTTCATCAAAATCTTTTTGCCCCTAATTTGTTTTTCTTTCACCACAAGATATTTAAAAGGCTTGGCTATCCACCTTTTTATTACTTAATCAAATTCACTCTATTGAGCCTAACCTCTACGACATTGAGAATTATTCATGATACGTTGGGCGTATTTCATGCATGAAAATCGAATCTATAGACCCCTCATATACTAGCTGTGGTACAATTTAGTGAAGAAAAATAAAAATTACATAAGTTTCTCAATGCTACAAATCAAACGTGATCAATAAATCCATGGACCCATGATAAATCAGAGTATTTTATATCGGCATAATATAGTCTGCAGGCACATCAGACCCTGAATTGATTTTTTGCAATCGCATTGTGCATGCAGAGTAGTGAGACGAGGTTCACTATGTACTGTGCAATAGCGTACCTACGGGGGGGGGGGGGCAGGGGTGGCAGTCTGCCCCCCACGTGACGAGTCACAACCCATGCAAAGGACGTATCCCTGCCCCCCCCCCCTTCCTGACGAGCTTGAAAACCTTTTGGGCGGTCGAATTTACCCCCTCCCCCTCCTGTAAAAAAATCCTAGGTACGCCACTCTTTGACACAGATAGCCTTTGGCGTCTTCGTCTCGTCACTCACTCACCTGGGGCCCGTTGCAGAAAGAGTTGCAATCAATCGCAACTCTAAAGATCACGCGCAACTTGATTTTCAACCAATCAACAGCGCGCATTTGGGACTTGCGTTTGATTTTTTGACTTGCGTTTAAACGCAACTCTTTCTGCATTGGACCCCTGAACTTACAATGTCAAATATGAGTCTGTTCTTGCAGACTAGCGTTTCTCACCTCTCCTTTTGATAATACCTCTCAAGTCTCTGATCATAACCTTTCGAATTACCGCTGTGCGATATCCCCCATTTATACTTCATAATTCTTGATCGGTGCATATCAAGCGAGTGATCCTTACGTCCACCATTATTTTGCCTCACCAGACAAATTGAACAAATATTTCTTGCAACTTGAAATTTGTAGCTGCAAGTGTGCAAACTGTTCAAGATGGCAATGAATATGATTAAAAAAAAAATCCTTATGTTAAGATTTTATGACCGTTATTAAGTGAATCAATAGATTATCTGCGCGGGGATCTATCGTTTAATTTCCACTGGAGTATTAATGTAAAGCATATAACATATTCGTTTACTTTATTTTTTTAAAATAAATTTTCTCTGGAATCCCGAAGAGGGCAATTCGATTAGGTTCCAATTTTAGAATAAATATGCCCAAACACCATTTTATTAAATTGAAAGTTTCTTCGTGGGAAATTTGGGAACCTGTCATTATGCATGGAGCCACAATTTCACTACAACTCTGAAAGTCTTTGAGGTGTCAGCACTTTCTGTGAAAGCAACAAAATAATTATTGTGTTTTCACCAATATTGATATAAACATATAGTGACAAAAGGATGCGAAACTATTTTTGTTCGCTTTTCTCATTGGTTTAATATAGACTGGCTCCCCACTCGGTCCGATTCCATTATTGCCAGACATCTCATCCCCCCCCCCAAAAAAAAAGGAGAGAGAGAGAAAAAAGTGTAGAAAATGTAATTTTCACAAAAAAGTAGTCGTCATTCAACACCACTTGCAATTTTGTCGTCCGTTCCGAATCTTAAGATGATATGCTATCCGGGGTGGTGTTTCATAAAGCTGTTTGTAAAGTTACACACAACTGGAACCTGTTCTTATGGTGCTTAATCAGTTACATAGAGATATCAGTTAGAAAAAGAAATGGTCACCAGCTAGTCGTGCGTAACGGACAGCTTTATGAAACGGGCCCCTGCGGTCCACAAACTTTCGACAAAGACTTCTAATTTGTCCATCGTGATTTGACGGGCTTTTCATTTCTCGAGGTTCCAAAAGCATCTGGGAAGTGGATGCTAAAATACACTCTCTTGCCATGCCAGAATTAGGCCCAGTGTTATGTTCAAATTAAAGTGTAACAATAATGTTTCCCATTCGGTGTTGACGCATTACACTGCAAAAACTCCGGTGTTGATTTAACACCAGCCTGGAATCTCATTATGTCCACATCAGAGAAGTATTGAAACAACACCAGTTTGGAATCGAACCGATGCTGTTTTAGTATAAACACCATAGGCGGATCCAGGGGGGCCCGAGGGGCCCGGCCCCCCCCCCCCTATTGGCGGAGCAAAAAAAAAGAAAAAAGGGAAAAAGAAAGGAAAAAAAGAAAAGGAAGGGAAAAGAGAGGAGAAAAGAAGAAATGCAAACATAAGAGGAGGAACATGATTGAATAAAATTACATGAGGGGAAAAATCTGTTTGTTAGGATATAAAATTTTCGCTCGCGCTTTGCGCTGTTATTGACTTTTAGGGGATTTGCATATCTTGCTCAATATGGAGCTTGAAATATCAAACTTTGAAGTCAATATACAAAACATATTTCAGCTGGGAAATTGAACTTTCATTATTTGTTTGATTTACAAATTGATTTTAAAAAGGTGCTCTGTAAAAATGTCTGTGTTATGGTCTGAATATTATCATTTGTCAGGTATCTATTATTTTCCTGTATTCCATAAAGTTCTCAAAAAGTTCCCTATTCAGGTCAGTTGTCAAAACGTATCAGCTAGCGCTGCACGCTAGCATTTTGATTAGTGAGTTATGTATATCCCAATATTAATTCTAAATCAAACTACTTTGATGACAGTTTATCAAAAATTTCGGCTCGCAATTTCCGCTCGCATTGATAGATATCATGCATCTTATGCATAATTACAAAAGTGCTTTAAATTTCTAGTTTTCAGGCCATTATATTTTATTTCGCGCTCTCATGCTTAGGAAGAGAAATAGGAAGATAGTCATCATTTTCTTATGATAACATAATGCCCTTATAGAATGTCCCGGTCCTATGTAAAAACTCAAAGTAATAATGATAAAATACATTAGCTCTTTTTTAACTGTGATCCATCACAATTCACAATTTTCCCACAAAGTGTTTGCCTTTGTTAGATCGGAATATCATATATTTTTAGCTCGCGCTTTGCGCTCGCTTTATTGATTTTCATGATAAGAAAGGTACTTAGAATACCCAAATTCTAGGTCGAAATCTAAAACACACGTTGATTCAGATACGCAGATTGTTCTGTATTTAAATCATTATCCAGTTTCAGATCACAATATCAAAAAGTGTCTGCTCGCGGATAAATAACTTTTATCCTTTTCATGACTACAAAACATGAACAGAGTGTCCAGAACTTTTTCCGCTCGCGCTTCGTGCTCGCATCAATAAAGTTTAGTTTATATACTTAGAGTCCTTCCAAGATTACAAAAAGTGCTTAGCATTTCCATTATTCAGGTAAAAAGGTCAATTTTTTTTTCAGCTCGCGCTTCGCGCTCGCAATATATGAATGTTGAAAAATGTCTTCATGGCTAAATGCAAGCAGTCCATAACAGGTACAATTTCGAGCAGTTCAAAACGTATACAAAAATTTTCTGCTCGCGCTCTGCGCTCGCATTATTAATGTAGTGAAGATCCCTACTTACTCATCTTTTTCGTGATTTACAAAACTAATTGAATAGCGTGTCTTGTTCAGTAGGTCTAAATCTCTATTTTTTTTTTGCTCACGCTTCGTGCTCGCATGTTTAATTATATACCTATTCTGTTAAGTTACAAAACGTGCTAAGAATTTCCATTCCTTAGGACTGTGAAAATGTCAAAAAAATTCGGCTCGCGCTTCGCGCTCGCATTATTTGATTTTTAAAATGTATAACGTCTTCATGGCTAATTGCAAGCAAGTATTTAACAGTACCTTTTCCATCACTTCATTTCTGCTCACTCTTTACGTTCTAGTAATTATTAAGTTGCATATACACATCTTTTTTTTTCAGAAAAACAAAAATTTCCCAGAATGTTCAAAATTTTAGGAAAAAGTACATAAGATTTCCAAAAAAAATAGCTCACGCTTCGCGCTCGCATTATATAAATAAGGGTTACGGTATTATACATTTATGTTTCATAAGAATAAAGCTAAAAAGTGACCATTAGGATTACCCCTTCAAAGAAACAAAAAATCCCGGCAAAAATCATATTCGAGCGGCCGATCGGGGAAAATATGGCTGAAAAAAATTCCGGGCCCCCCTATTGGCGAAGGCTGGATCCGCCCCTGAAACACCTATGGTGTTCGACCAAAACGAAACTGGTGTTAATTGTTTAACACTTCTCTGATGTGGACATATACAGATTTCGGGCTGGTGTTAAATCAACACCAGAGTTTTTGCAGTGTGATGTTAAAAGGGGAAGTTCCCCCTGACGATAAGTTTGTTGTAAAAACACCCCCCCCCCCCAAATAAGAAAATCCGTCAACGATTAAGAAAGTTATTAGAACTTTAAATTTTTGATTTGTGACGTCATAAATGAGCAGCTGCCCCATTATTGTGTACGTTAAAATTCATGAACATCAATATTTTCCATAGATCATGATGACTAAAATTTATTTATTTATTATTTGGGCATTCAGGAGCGGATGTTAAATGATTTGCTTTTTGATACACCGAAGGTACAACAAAATTCATGCACAAAGTCTTTATAAAACTCAAAACTTTGAATATAACTGATTTTATATCAGTATCAAAAACAGCAGTGTTGGGTTACTTGTATTTTCACAATCTACTTCCATATGATATTTCCACTATGTTCTCTTTAAATCTTAATGTGCAACAATTACAATACAAGAAATCGATATAATTTTCATCGTTGGAAAGTTTTATTTATGTATGAAGAAAAGCGTCCTCGATGTAGTATACCAATCATTTGGAATTCATTACCAAATTATATTTCTCTTTGTAATAATCAAAACTTATTTAAAAAAACATTTGAAAATATTCTTTTTATCCAAATACTAACATGTACATGTATATACCCCAAGTAGTGCATGTATTGCCATATTTTTGTTTGTCGATGTTCCTCTGACAAATTTCATGTTTGTTTATTTTTTGTAAACATGTCTTTCAGTAACACATAATATATTTTTATTGTATTAGATATAAGGGAACTTATTTTACAGGGCCACATGGCCTTATTTTGGTTTCCCTGTTTTCATTTTCAAATAATTTAGCATGTATTCCCTTTCTTGTTTTCATTGAAAGGCATTCTGTAAATTGTTTATATGTATTTTACTTTTATGAATGTATATTATTGCATGTATTTAATTTGTATTGTAATGAACTGTTTTCATATGATTATGGAAAATAAATGATCAAACAAACAGAAACTGGCATTTAATTGATTTTTTAAGCCGCTCGCATATCATCACAAATGAAAAAGAACAAACTACTGATAACGTTTTTTTAAATCTTTGATGGGCTTCCCACAAACCTTCATCAATATTTTTTAATTATTTGTTTTCTTTTTTTTACAATAAATTATTTGTCAGGGTGAACTTTAGAACCACTTGCAAAAAAAAGAAAGAGAGAATATAAATATAGTTGCTGCTGAAAAACTCCTCTAGAGCTTTTCGAATTCCAAATTAATTTCAAAGTGTTTAGATAAGGAGCCAACAAAACCCATTTAAAACCTCACATTTAAAAACACATTAAATGAAAATAAAAATATCAGTGTATAGATTAAAGAAACAAAAAAATATATATTTTCAACTTCAAATAAAAGTTCTTGAAAACATTTGAAAAATTACATATGATAGTAAAATACGCGAAAGTTTCCCCCATCTCATTTTTCAAAGAACATTTCTCAAGATGCGTGGCCCATCCCAGGGGGCCCCACTCATATGTAAGTCCGGCTAAGACCCCCCCCCCTCTCCGGCCCCCTCTTCTAATTCTCTTCCACTTATTATAGCTGGCCGGCCATGACCTCTGTCTCTGATGGGTCGCTCCGATCCGATCAGGGAAGTTTGGGACTCCGCCTCCTTGACTACAACACGTCAACAATACGAAGTATAATAAAGCAGGGGGTGGAAACTCCGCTTCTGCATCCGGTCAGACATGGGGAAATTTTGGAAGGTCAAAAGTGCACACTGCTCCCATTTTTCGCGTACTAGGCTATGGACACCGCAACTTCATGGCACACCAGCGAAACAGAGGCGTGGTCATAAATTGGCCTGCGCGCACAGCGTAAAAATATGCAAATAAGCAAACTGTCACAAATTAGCATAATACGCGACGTGATTGAATATGAAATGTATTCATAGAGCTGCGTCTTTGGTAAATTCATGTCATTGATCATTCCCCGTTCACCCCCCCCCCCTCAAGGTATTCAGTTGTTTATTCATCTTTTCTTGTTTACATATTTTTAATTCTTTCGCGATTATTACTACATCAATTAATTCACTTATTTATTTGCTAGATATTTCCCTGGAAGACATTTTGGAAGCTTACAATAGATTCATTAGTAGGATTGAACTTAGGGATCTGCTTGCTCTATTCATCAGGTGTTCATCACTGCCCATTATTTTCATTTATACACATCATGAATAGCCACAAATATTTGTTTATTATTTTTGGGGGTGGGGTAAATACTTAAAATGATGAGAAAAATCTGAGCAAGAGAGCAATCAGGTCATTTTGTCTTTATTTTGAAATTGAAATGAACAATCTGGTGCAAATCTTATGAAGATTTGTTTTTTAAAGTCTGAGTTTGGGATGGGAACAAGAGAGCCCAGTACCCCCCCCCCCCCATGTATTTGCTCTCATCAAGGCTATCTTAAAGGTCACTTCCAAATAAAATAAAAATTTTGTACCTGCCCACCCCCTATATTTCTATATCGATTCCACCCCCCCCCCTCTCTTTCTTCCACACACACACATTCCACATAATCATGCGAGCAAACAATTATTCTCATTTCATTTTAATTTCTATCCCACTTTTAAAATCAAACTCATTCATGTCTTTAATTCAGCTGCACCTGAATGTCACAGTATGCCATGTTGCAATGGCTTTTATGGGCTATCTTGCCACGCATGTTATTTTGATACTAACTACCTGTTGTATTAGTATTATACCCATGCATGGATACTCGACATACAGAATCAATCAATCAATCAATCAGTAGCACCATCATATTCCAGTCATATAGAAGTAATCTTCAGTGCCATTTCATCACAACACAGTTTGGTAGCAATAACATCATCATCACATATCTTTCACGGAATATAAATTGGTGGATTAATTAAATCACGAATATCAAGATTAGAAAGTAATATTTCAAATCAAAATGTTTATTAATTAATAAATTTTTGAATACATGATAAAAATATTTTTTCTCTTTTTTCTCACCAAAGCATCAAATTACATCAGCAAAATGCCTATAATGAGTGCAACAGAAATTGCAAGGATATTACAAGAGAGGGGATGTATTTTTTGGGTAAAATCTAGAGAAAAAAATTTGAAAAAAATAAGTACGTATATTCACTTACAGCATTTGCTGACAAGAAATAGCATGCTAATCTAATCGGGGACACTTCATAAAAAAAGGGGAGCACATTGCCACATTTCTCTAAAGAGTGCCTTCCCAAATCTGCACATTAGAAAATCAGTAACAAAGTTGCTTATTGTCTATTGTTGTGAAGTGCTGCTAGAGCTGTGTTCTATTTCCAACAAATTCTTTTATTTCCAGAGCTAATCTAGTTCATTATATGGGACATCGACAATACAGTGTTACAAAAACAAAGAGATTAAAAACGAAAAAAAAATAGTGCAACTTTTCACTTCCCCCAGAAAATGAATTCAACAGCTTAATGTCCAGCAATACATAGAGGTTCTTGTTTCATAAGGACTTCAATTGTGGTAAATTGGCCCCAAATGTAACTAGCAACTAGCATGGGAACCCCAATTTTGATCTGTTGCTTTAATGTTTCCATAGTAATTACCAGAATTTCAAAGTTAGAATAGTGGTTAGTCTTAAAGGGGAAGTTTACCCTGACAAAAAGTTTATTGTAAAAATAGCAGAAAAAATAATAAAAAATATTTCCAAAAGTTTGAGAAAAATTCATCAAATAATTAAAAAGTTATTAGAATTTCAATTATTTGATTTGTGACGTCATATGCGAGCAGCATTCATACATAGCGAATGGTAAAAAATCAAATAAGTATCATTTTTACAGAAAATTGAAAATGGTTTTCACTCTACCTTTTGTGTATCAATAGACAAATCATTTCATACCCGATCATGAATAGAAAACAAAATTAAGTCATCAGGAACCATACAAAATTTGAAATTCATGCATGTTATATTACATAACACATGGGGCAGCTGCTCGTCTATAACGTCACAAATCCAAAACTTTGAACTCTAATAACTTTCTTACTTTTTAACGGATTTTCCTGAAACCTTCACCAATATTTTTTACTAATTTTTCTGCTATTTTTACAACAAAGTTTTCTTCAGGGTGAACTTCCCCTTTAATGAATTGGGGTCCAGGACTGAGAGTGATTTCTTCGCCCTTTGTTCTGTCACATTGTTTTTATTATGCAAATTTTTTTCAATGAAAATCCATTATTTCTTATCACCTTTTATATGTCTGTAGGCATGTATGTTACATAGCCCAGACCTCAGTAAAGGCCCTTTCTGCATTGTTTAGATTACCAGAATACAACCTATCCCTTTCAAACTACTAATATTATTCAAAGTGCTTTCACTACTATAAGTACTACATGTAGATGATTAGAACATTAAAATTAATCTTTTTTTCAACAGATGTGTAGTTTAAGCAGCATTCAATATGTATTGACACATTTATTTAAATTCATTCAAGTTTTTAAATCTGTAATTGCAATGAAGAAACTGCTTTTTATGAACCTGGCCTTCATATTTCTTCTTGATCTGCCCTGGTGATACTCAAACAGCTTGTGAAACCTGCATAGTAAACAAAAAGAGAAAGGAACCAAATGAGCTGCTGATATAAATTATTCTTACTCATCTAGTCCAGTTTATTTAGAAGTTTTAAACTTTTTATGAGCCCCTACTCTTCCATGCAATATTATTTAGAAAATGCACATGTAGTAACTTATGTTGCCAGATAAAAATCATAGATCACTATTATAGATCATTATTCATATAACTTTTTTTATTAAGTGTGAAAACCCATTCAAATATATATCGAAAGATTAATCTCAATATTTTGTCCTTTTTTATTTCTGTCTTCAGAGTAACTGAGTTTTAAAGTGATTTTATGTATGATTAATATAGCTAAGAGACATGGACAATAAGTATGCATTGATGATAATGGAAATACTGGTGAATTTGAATCCAAAAGAATATTATCTCATCATGGAGCTTTACTTTATGGGATAACATGATTCAGAAAAAATAGTTTTTTTTATATTTTTATGAAAACAAGCATACCTGGCAAGCTTTTAGATCAGATATCCTGTTACTCATCAGATTGTACCTCTTGGTGATGTGCAAATGGTATTTGACTTTGTACTTCTGACTAGGCTGGGACTGCTAAGAACTGGATCCCATTGGATCTGCAATTCAATATACATACAATACTTTACAGTTAAAAATTTCAAAAGTGATAAACAAAATTCCTCTCTTAAAACAATTTTTTCAGAGTTTCCAGCTTTCACAATTCCCAACTAGAAAAAAGCAGGTCTTGACCAAAAACTAAATGGTTCAAGCATACGTGGCCTACTATAGTGAGGTCTTTTGTCAATCTTCAATATGTATATACACCAAGCCAGCTTTGACAGATGTAGGATAATTATCATTTGTGTGATAATATGGCTCTCGCTCATTCATCAGTGCGATACAATCATTAAATTTTTTGCACTAGTCTATAAACATGTCTGATTTGAATCTCTACGTTAAGTGAGTTCCTCTTTAAGTTTGATTTTTATTTTAAAATAGGGTTAGCTCACTTGCTGGCAGGTTTAAATGACCCTTTGCCTTTCACCACACATAACACCAAGTGAGGACAATAAAGATAAATCAATTGGATCAGCTGCTCTCTTTGCTTAGCCTTATACTTAAACAATTCAAAATAGGGCACTATAAATTTTCTCAACCCTTCCAAAAACAATTGAGCAGTTTGAACCCTGACAAAGAAATGTTGCCCCCCCCCGAAAAAAAAATCATTAAACTCCGTTGCTAGGCTAATTATATTTTAGTCCAATGGTCCAGCCAGGAATTAAAATAAAGTTAACTTAAATCTTTGTAGAAAAAAAGTGAAACCAGACAGGTCTAGAATTTTATTTTTAAAAATCTATATCTAAGTTAGACCTATCCTAGGGCCTTACTTTTATTTTAAAAAAGAAAAACATTAACATCTGTCTCAAATCATTCCATGAGCATGGCAAAATCTACCAATATCATTCCAAACAGATTCAGTTCATTTAGATTTAATTTCATTTAATTTTAAATGCAGATAATTATATTGAAATAGCGGTACTAGGTCAGTACTAGGCCCATGGCCTATAACTTCAAATTTCAACTCAAGCTTGTTTGACAATTAATTTCCAACACGCTAATGACCTCGCCAATTTCGCAGCCGGCTGACACCGGCGATATCAAAGTCCGCATCCCGCTCTGGCTATAATACGGTATTTGGCTTAATTTTGATGCAGCTTTGCCGTAAACAAGTCCACATCTACCCCTGATATTTGACAATAAGAACTGAAATACAGATTTAATAAGGGCGGACATGAAGCATCCCAATTAACCAACTTAGTTCTACGAAAAACTATGTTATTTTCTGAGAAAATATGTCAGTCAGATTTCAGACTTATTTAGGATCAGACAGGAAAAAGAAATGGAAATATGGAAATTGTGGTTTGCGTTGTAAACTGCACATAAAGCCATGCATGCGACGCCGAACCCCAGCAAACACATTACAATTTCAACTAAGATCAAAGTAAGGAATTGAACTTAACTTACTTTTATTCCTATGGAATGTCATTAGATTGATATTAATGTTTCCTCCAAGATTTTCTGCTCCTTTGAAGTTCACTCAGAAATCATGATTTCAAACATCAATTCTAAAAACAGATAATTAGACTTGCTATTGTATTTCAAAAAGTTGAATTTCGCAGAATCAAAAAGAACGACACTTCGCACAGATATCGTAGGGAATTGTGGGACGGAAAAAAATGTTTAATGCATGAGGACATGAATAAAACATTAGCGTTTTATCCAATCATACAAGTTCATTGTGCGTATTTTGACGTCATTACTCATGAATTAAACATTGACCTTCCAAAATCAACCTTCAAATTGGACAAATGGCAGCCATGTTTGTTATGTACAAAACCTATGGAAAATCAAAAACGCGCGAAAAGAGTTGCCTCTCTAGCTCCCTTCGGGAGCTTACGTATACGTAAGATCGTATCTCTGTGATAATAAAGGTGGTATCCCCGTACACGTACACAAACAATACACGTGTTTACGTGGTATCGCGGCGCCTTTCTGCATTTCTCTCGATCACACACAGACTGAAAATCGGGGCGTAGGAACTAGGAAGGATCCCCATTTTTAACAACACAACCCCAACACAAACAACTTCTATAAAATGGCTCACGGTGACCCGAAGAAATGGAATCTGCCAGGATGGAGGATAGAGCAGAGATATGCGGGAAAAGTGCTCATCGGGAATTGGTCCGAGGAAAGACACAAGGTAAGTTTTGCAATTTCTTTCCCCCATTTTTTCCGCAGGTTGCTGCACACCGGCAGCCGAAAACACCTGTTGCACACCAGCGGTCTTGAAACGGCCGCCTCCAGCCCGCTATGCTCCCTTAGTTACCGACTCCTGCGCGGGATTGCATGCGGCCTACTGCTGGTTTTATTGTGGCGGACAGGAGAGGAGTACACAAGTCAGAAAATAAATTATTTAAATTGAAAATGGCCAAGTAAAACCTAGGCCCTATGATAAATTTTAAAGTCAGAAAGTTCTAGATCTTGCATGTATTTATGTAAATAGACATCGAGGATTCTAGTCTAGGCTCGAGCTAGAAAACACACTTTAAAATATGATTATTGATTAGGCCTAGAATTTAAAGTAGAATGCTAGATCTAGGCCTTTCGTTTTGGGGGTTGGTGTACTAACACTTTATTTTTTCATTTTGAATCCATCTTTTTTGCCTTTGGATTACACTAAAATATGAATTCAGTAGTTGTAATCGTCTTCTATTTTGTTCTCTTTGATAATATTGCCTAACATTTTGTGTAAAGTTGGTGAAACTATGCTTGTTAATTTTTTCAAATGATTGTTTAAAGTTGAGGACACACAACCTGTCCGGACACAACAACTGGGTAGATATGATGGAGAAGTCCAGCTTGTTAATTCAATTTCTGGAAAGAGATACCCAAACGAAACAACATAAAATGTTTCCCCTTTCCTTCTACTTTTTCCTCTTCCATTTAGCCCTTTAATAGACCAAAATGAAAGTTTAAGTAAAATATCTTAAACTCGTCTGGCTGGGATTAATCCAATATTACTGGCTTGGGGATTGAATTTTGGACACTGTAAAACTTAGAATCTAAAATTCAATCAACAGTGAGTTTTACATGTTCTCAAGTTCAAGCTAATACAATCAAGATTATGGTAACTATTTAACATGTACATGTGGTTTTGGGTATTCTTTAGAATTTAACATTTCTGATCAAGTCTGACTGCACTCTACTGTACATGTACTTACAATTTATGATTTTTATTACTTTTTGTTTATTTACAGTTTGAGAAAGGAGGAGAGAAACACACATCAACTCATCGAAAGGATTATGTGAACAACAGGAATTTTGCTCCAGATGTTATGACCAGAAGAGCAGCCAAAATGAAAAATGAAGTAAGTTCAATTGAATTTTCTTTCATTAAAAAAAAAAGTAAAAGCCACCCTCCCCTCATTTGATTCCGCTTTATAATTCACTAGATTTTCATAAATCCTGGCAGGGAATAATTTTACTTCTCAAATTTGATTAACATTTGTGATTATTAGAGAAAAGCGTTTAACTGTGCTCTGAACAGTTCGTTCTATGTCAAAACTTGCTACACTTATGAAATTTTGTGTAGCGATCACAAAATTATAAGGAGCAAATTTTGCGATGCGATACCAGGAAAATTATTCCCTGCCAGGACAAAGATATTTGAACTGAAGTCTTTAAGAAATTAGTAAGATATTTCATATCAAGTTTCTTATTATTAGGATGTTTATCTTTCTATTTCTAAACTTATATTTTTTCTTTATTCAACAGGATAGCCTGAATAAACCCATGGGGGTGGGGGGGGGGTGCCGCTAGTATGGTCCCATAAGCCATATGTACAGAATGAAGGAATTAATATTTTTTTCCATGCTGGTATTTGAAATAAGTCATTTTTAACATGAATCATTTTTTTTCGTTACACAGGGCCTTGATCAAACCTTGATTTTCGCTCACCATAATAAGGATCTAAAGAACAATCTCATCTCGTGGTATGATGAACAGTTCAACAAACGCGAGAGGTTGGAGAGTGACAAGCTTCCCGAGCTGAGGCACTGGGATGGCCAAAAACTAGCTTGGGAGCCTGAGAAAACCGATCATCCCGTGAAAGGTGAGGTTTAAACCCATTGCTTTCACGAACCAAATGGGTGGGGGCGTAATATGAATTTATTATATAATATTATGTTTAATTTTCCAGTTGCATGTGCTATAAAAGCCATCACTGTATTGGTCAAATCATGCTAAGAGGATGCATACCACTGCATATTAATCAATGAGATTTTGCGTTACATATCATGTGTGCGTCAGCTCTAGGCATAACTGTAAAAAGTTGCATGAAGATATGCTTCTGATTTTGGTAGTGTATCAAGACATGTAGGCATAAAATCAAGGAGAAATAGCTGTTTTACACTATATCAATAATTCTATTCATTATTACTTAGTAATTGTTAATTGCACCACCTTACATCATACCAAATACCTGAGACGAGTAGTGAAGAAAAAACAAATGGTAATCTCTTTCCTCTTTTTTTTCTCAGCTCTCTCATAAAAGTCATTGTTTCAAATTATATTTTTTCTTCATCAGTATTAATCTTTAATATCTGTGCAATTTTCTTCAACAGGTGAACCTACAAACTTTGGTTTGAGAGACAGACTGCAGGAGAAATGGAAAGAAGAAGAAGCGGCCAAAAGGCTGAATAATTACAGCACAACGTATGGACTAGACTACAAAAACAAACCAAAGGCCGCTCTTGTCACCGAACACTTCGCCCCGCACAGGTCACTGTCATCAAGAATGCATCCCGTCAACAAGATCAACAAGGATATCAACCTGCGCAGTACCTCCATCCTCCAAACTCCGGAACAAATGCATATGAGGACGAGGAACGAGGCTGTGTCCAGACCCGGCCCTGCGCCCGTTTCAGTTTGAAGAGACTGAAGTGTAAGAGACAATGTGAACTGTTGACTAAGGTGTCGATCAGTGACAGGAACGTTGAAAGGACGTCATTCTGAAATGTTATTTATTCAGGCCATGATGAATGTGAACATGAGAGTCATTTGTAGACCACCTGGAAAAGCATCATGTAGTTTGATCAAAGTATATTTTGAGTACATGTATTTCATATCATGCATTTTAAATTCTATATTGGTTACTTCATCATTCATTGACAGGAATTACTTATATTTTGTGAGAAAAGATCATTGATGCATATTGTCATAATTCCTCCACATATCTAAATTTTTATTTTCAGATAGTAAATCTTGAACTTTTATGACCAATATACATGTCTAAAAGTAATTAAAACTAAAACTGTTTTGCTTATTATAATGGCAGCTTATATTAATTCCAACAAATCCTATAATATAGATGTTTGATGTACATGTATGATCCTGGCATACAGTTTATATTGTGATGATTTGCCTTTTATTTTGTGCTGTGATTCGCATGTTTATACCATAATGCTATACTATTTTATTACATGATCATGTATTGCTATGCAAAATTGATATTTTATGAACAGTATTCTCTGATCCATTTTTTATAGTCAGATCTCTTCATGGTGCAGCCTTTATTTTCTTTCCTGTATCTAAGTTGATTGGTAAGTTGTTTGTATGGAGAATAAATCAGTGTACAGTTGTAATTGTATGAAATCATGTTCAGACATATTGCAAAGAAGAGTTCAATTAGAAGTCGTATGTCTAATTAAACTCTTATTACTGTTACAGACTTTCGGTCATATGCCCATACTCCTTGATGACTTTGTAAAGTTTTGGTGTACTACATGTAATCCCATTGGACTCTGATAACCTGATATTGTGTAGTCCCACTTATTCACATTCATTGCCAAATTGAACAAGAAAATGATCAAGTTTCACACGTTTCTATGTGAATTTGTGTTTGATCAATCAAAGGCAATAGTAAGCACATGTCCAACTCCAGTTGCATTCTCTATTCTCTAGTGTGTGAACAATACCAATAAGAGTAAATGATCTTCCATCAATTACAAGAAACATGGTTCAATAGCCAATCAAATTCAAGATCTCCATATGATTACTAAAACAAATAATAATCACAGGTTTTATGCAACAGGGCACACATCTGTAACATTAAGCAGCGTTGTGGCCCAGGCTCCGGACTTTGAAACTAGAGGGTCGTGGGTTTGAATCCCAACCATTGCATAATTTCCTTCAGCAAGAAATTGATCCATAATGTGCTGCACTCAACCCAGGTGAGGTAAATGAAAACCTGGCAGGAATTTATTCCTTGTTACGCAGCGCGCACAATAGCTGCACTGCTAAAGCCAGGGTAATTATGCTGCATATACTGTAGAGCACTTAGAGACTTCTTACAAAGTAAGTATTAAGCGCTATATAAGCAGGTATAATTATTGTTATTAGGACGATGCCCAACAAACGAGTAAACCAAAGTATTTAATATGTTTAGATTTTATAAATATGAAATTATGAAGATGTATCATGAAAGTATTCCAAAGAATCTTAACGAAATTCCATTTTCCCTTTAATATTCAAAATCTCTTCACCCATATGAAAACATTTTTGTAGCTTTCATTTTCACCCCCCCCCCCCTGATCTCAATCTTACCTTGCTTAATAAAACACCAAACAAACGAAGAAAAAAAATGATGTGTGAATTACCAACTATGTAAACCTTTTACTTGTATAGTTTAAATTTAGTATTTTTGCTTGGACTCAAAGCTTTACTGTGCTAACAAATCAGTTTCTTCAAAGATTCTTCTGATTTTCGTAAGTTGAATGACAATATAAGCCTTTTTTTACCCCTTTATTGGCGCATAAAAAATTTGGAATATACATTTTCCCATGAGATCACAAATACATAATTATGTAATGTTGGATGCAAAACTTTATACTTCATATGCTTACCATGAATGATGCAAGGCTATACCAAATGTCAGTATCAATTAATGTGATCAAATTGATCTATGCAAAATCATGTGCTTTATTGGTGATAAAATTGTTTGGAAAGAAATGTGAATGTAAATATATATGTTTATATTACAGTGCTGTTACCTGGATGAAATAAATCAATTCTAGAATAAAGTCAAAGGGAACATGATTTGCATATGTGTACTGTGTTTGTGAATTGGACGAAGGGATTCAATTCAAGTCTGGACCATAATGAATCAAGAAACAAAAGCCGAAGATATTACAATATTGACTGAAATCATCTTTTTATTTCAAATAAAAGTGTATACACATTATTTTTTTTCTCACAAGGTTGAGAGAGTATATATATGAAAATTCAATTTCCACTCAACAAATCATGGGAGGGGGGGGGAGTATTGTGTCACCTTAGAAATCAGATTTATTATTGTCATATATAGAGATGGAGGGGTATGTAAGGAAAGATGGGAAGAGGGACATGAGAGATGGAGAGAAATTGGGAGGGAGAGAGATGATCAAATAATATGCAAATATTTTGATGGGCGAATATGGTACAAACAAGAGAGAGAGAGAGGGGGGACACATTGGCATGGGGGAAACTTTCATGGTTAAGCACGTTTTTTTAAAGAAGAACTCAAAAGAAGTATAAAGGTAGTGGTGAAGGACTCGATCATATTTACAAATTAACCCAGGGAGCTGATCCTGCCGGGCGGGAGCCCAGGGGCTTACCGTGTATTTGGCCTTAGACACGGGACTAGGGTAATTTATGGTCAAAATATTTTTTGAAATTATGCACTTATGGACTGATCGAGGTCTAACGTGTGGCAATATCGTGACATCGAGGCACAGACTCAACCTCAATAATAAAACGAAAAGTTCTCTCTTTCTACCCCAGTCTCAATCGGTCATGAATTTTGAAAGAATTAGGAGAGGTATCGCGACAAAACTTTTTTTTTGAGGTTCCAGTCTGTTCCTCGATGTCATGACACTGCCACACGTTAGACCTCAGTCCATATTGTGGGAAGTGCATAATTTCTGTTTTCACTATTCAGTTTGATAAATATATTGACCATAAATTACCCTAGTCCCGTACGTGTCTATATATGGCCACTAATACACGTTATGCTCCCTGGGTTGATTACAAATAATTGTTTGATGCATACGAAAACATGGATATTTTTTTTTGACTGGGGGTATCCAACCTATCTTTGTCAGCTCCCTACACACAAAAAAATGGATGAGGTAACTTGAAAAAAAAAACAGTTTCACACAAACCTCCTTGAATCAGACTGTATAGTATTTGACAAGTGATCACTAGCTGTTTTCCATTATCGAACACTTGCTTCGATCCACTTTCTCCAAGTAGTATACATCGGCATTTAAAAAATAAGTTTGTTATATGTTTTGTTTTAATTCTTCAAATGAGGGGAATGACGGGGGATCTCAGCTAGGTTCGGGGATCTCATTTGAAGTAATTTAACATGTTTAGTGGTGAGCCTTAATTCGTTCTCTCTATTATTACTGGAATTTTTTTCTCAAATTATTTTTTCATTTCCCCAAAGTATTTGCACAATATATAATTGTGGGAATATATGTTTGAAATAAAAAAAAACTTAAAAGAGAAGGAAAGAAACACAACTGGCTGGACTATTTGTTTTTACTATCGATTTTAATTTTTCAGTTTCGTGCAGATATTATAAGTTAGAGGGTGGCTATTTTTACCATGCCAATTTATATTAGTGTAGTACAGCTTGCAGGCCAGTGGATACTACTATATTATTTTTACGTTACGTCGCGTCTGTTTGCTAAACTCTCCTTGAAAAGAGGCTATCTTTTTATTGTGTGGCGTCGGTCGCGGTTCCAGACCTACCTTTGACTGAGGTTCAATTCTGATAATAATCCCCCCAAAATTGATGCGAATCACTGAAGCTGTGCATGAGAAGATGGTATAGCGACAATATAACGGTAAGTGCAGACGAATAGTTTATTAAATCATTTTTTTATCAGTTTTAATACAGAAAATAGTCTTTGATTTTCCCTGTGATTTTGCGAAAGCACCGACTCATTGTGTAGACTACGCGGGTCAGTTGGCCATTGCCATACGAGCGTGTGTAATTTCTGAGGCACACAAATGAATATGTCATATCACGATTCCTGGATATATACATTAGAATAACACATAAGAGAAATCGCCGGCTACACCGCATCAGTGGTAGTGGTGTGTGTGTGGACTGTGGAGTTACTGGAGTAGTGTAAAGTGAATGCTGAGATTGAGGGTCTGATTAGCCAGGGGCCGATTGCACGAAAGGGTCTTTCCAAGGACCGTCTTTCGTGTCGCCCATCTTTAAACTTTTATGATACGCTATAATTATAAGCAGGGGTGTTTCTGAAATTTATATGATAAGAATTAAATTTGTTCTTGCTTTTAAATCAAATTTTATACAATTTCATGATCATGATGATATATCACATCATTATAAACAAATATTTCGTTTATTTTAACGGACGAATGAAATGTGTTTGCAGATGATTTATTTGAAATGCGTTTCACATGCCATGGCGCATCATAAAAGATGGGTGACACGGCCATGCGTTTTGAGTTGGGCCCATTTCCGTTACAACTCAAATTTTCTTCGAAAATCGCACCATTTTATAAAATTGTATTTTTTTCTTATGTTTGACATCCTTTACCCATAAAAGTATATATATTCTGAAAGGAAATTGTCTGAGGAATTCAAAAATGCAATCAGAAAAGGCATAGGGTAATGTCATAAAAAGTTAAAGGTCAAAATATGTGGAAAACTGTGAAAAAAACATACTTCCCCATAAATCTGAGAATCAAATAAACTTTACACCCTATAGGGAAATAACATGCATATTTCAACTCTTTAGAGTGAGACCTTTCCAGTGATATATAACTTGTTGGGGATAACTCTACCAAAATAACTGGGCGCAATCGTCTTTTGAGACCAAATTTCACATCACAATTTTTGCGGGTTAATATGTATCAATGCTTGATTTACCCCTAAAATATTAATTAGTCTTGCCTTTAGTTGCATAAATACACTTGCAAACACTAACCAGTATATTATGATATATTTACTGTGGTTATTATGAATAAAAAATGATTTTCATTTGACTCAAATTGTGGGATTCGTCACCTCTTGGCTCAAAGACCGGTGGACCACAGGTTGACAACTGAGAGTCAGGTTTAACATATAAATATAGGGTCATTCCATAAAGGTCGGACGTACATTCGGACACATTTAAGAGCTGTATCTCCTTTAATTTGATAGCAGTGTTTTATTCATTTTAGTATATCACAACATGTGACCTAGGTTATCATTACACCATAACAGGACCAGGCTGCAATATGAAGAATAGAAAATATGGGCAAAAATGTGAGGGGTCGGACGTACATCAGACGAAAGCAGGTTTTATGCTTTTAGATTTCATGTCAAAATCTCTGTGATTTTTGTGTTGCAGGTACTAAAATTCTAATATGAGCTGTTAGCTAAAGGATGAATCTTACAAGAAATGAAGCAAAGAAATTAATAGGCATTGCCTTGTTTTAGTTACAGGCTGATCTATTTGGGGTCGGATGTACACTTTGAAGGGATCGGACGTACATTGTGCAAAATATTTGCACACTGTACGTCCGACCCCCTTTGACGATCAGTTACACAAAACATAGACATTCTAAACTGGATTTTTTTAATATACATACTGTTTGGTTAGTTGTCTTTCACATAAGACGGAATTAACAAATGAATCTGATGCTGGTGAAGAGTTATGCTTGATTAAAGTTGACATGCATTCAGACAGTGTACGTCCGACCCCCATACTGATTTTTTTACAGTCAAGCAAAATGCACCTCATATCTATTACAAATGAGTCAGTGGGTTTAAACTGTTTCCATTTTGATATCTACATTTTTAGATCACATCAATAATGAAGCAACTTAACCATTCACACAATGCAGGATACTGTTAAACTTCAAGTAAAATGTATTTTTTTTAATGGTTTGCAAAAGACATGACAAAGAATTTCTTCAACATTAAAAAAACTTGTTCTGTTACAAACTTTGTTTTTACAAGGTGGGTTACGAACCATGAGTCTTCCCTGATGTTGCAATAAAAAAACATGCAATATGACCTTTTGACCCCTAGATGACCTTTGATCTCTCCATCCTCAAGAACACATGTAATTTTTCCCACTGATCGTTTTGTTCCAAGTTTGGGCAAAATTAATGCAGAAATATGTCATTTGACATTTCTACACCTAGATGACATTCGACCTCTCCATCCTCTTTAACAAATATGTGGTACTACCCACTGATAATTTGTTACAAGTTCGAATACATTTGAATACAATACACATAAAAAACTACCAGTATCAAAAGTTAACTTTTGACCCCTAGAAAGCTTGAACAATTGACCTTGAATAACAAAATGAGCAAAAGTGACCTTTTGACCCCTAAATAACCTTAGAAATTATCATCTTAAAACAAAAATATTGTATTACCCTCTGATTTTGTATTTCAAGTTTGAACAATATTGATGCAAACAAAAAAATTGACTTAAACAAAATCTGTCAGAAAATGACTAAATGGCCTCCTATCTTTTGACCTTTTGACCCCTAGATGACCTTTGACCTCATCAACACACACATGGTATCAACCAAGGATCATTTGTACCAAGTTTGAACAAGGTTGATGCAGAAATAAAGAAATGAGAACAAGTCAAAATTAAATGAATAACCCTTCACATTTTTTAGCTTACACCCCTATAGGCAAAAGTAGAATAGTCTAGACATCCATGTATCATTATAGCAAATGGGCAGATCTATTTCTCATAGAGGGGCAATTGCTGTACCTGAGATTGAGGGGAAGGGCAATTTCTACTTTTATATGGAACTTCTTTGTTTATTAAATTTCTCATGTATTTGTAGGTTTTTGATTTTTATATTCTTTTTTAATTTTCTGCAGGCTATTATTCAGTCATAATTACCACTAAATTCATTAAGTTACATGTATGTGATAATTTGAGATGAAGGTAGGCAGTTTCCATTGAATAGATATTGAGTAGATATTGAAAATCTACATGTTGTCAAAAATGTGAGGTATTCTTTGTGAAATTTGTCTCAAAACTTGTGCAAGACTTCAAAGAAAAAACCAATAAAACTATACAGCGATTTCAAGGTGTGTTAAAGAACTATCATGCAAAATGTTAAAGATGGAAGGTGAATTTTGCCCCCAGTATTTGTTGGGTTAAGAAATACGAAAAAGGTCATTTTAAACTAGATTGAAATTGAAATTTGTATTCAATTTTGAAAGATTGATATGAGTAAAAGATGTTATGATATTAAACTTTTGCAAAAAACATCTGAGCAGTGAAAGATAACTTCATAAAAAAAAGTTTCAAAGGGGTCGGACGTACAGGGGGTCGGACGTACAAAAAAGTTGTACGTCCGACCCCCACTTAACTTGAAATCCCGGACTAGTGGTGAGCTACCTTGAGGTGTATATATTAAACAAACCAAGCTTGCTTTGCATCTGACTTTGGGAAAATTTATCTGCTTTTGTTTTGCTTGTAAGAAAAAAAGTGTATGTGAAAAGGGGTCGGACGTACATTTGAAAGTGCCTGCTTTTAATATATTCGGTTTAAGAAATTTAAGAAAAATAGAAAAAACCTAACTTATTTTTTAGAAACCTGACATAATAACAACTTGGACAACATCCAACTTTAATTATTTCAAAGCTTATAAAAGGTTTAAAATTTGTTGCAAACTTGACCTTTGAAAGTAAGTAAAATTCTGTTTTGTTGCTATGGTGATTTCAATGCCTTGTCGAAATGAAACGATACATTGTTTGAAATTATTTCTTTCAGATTTATACATTTCAGTTTCTTAGCTTTCATGTGATACCTAATTTGTTTTGTTTGTAGGATTTTGAAATTTTGACCAAAAGGTTTACTATTTTATGGAACTGCCCATATAGGAAAAATGTGAATGCACAATGAAAAGTTCTCATTACTGCTTGAGCTTATTTAAAATTAGTGTAAACAAAAACAACTGACAAGTTATAAATTTTTCATTAATCAAAATTGCATAAAAGGTGTATTTATATCTATTATGTTACCAGAGTAATCTGAAGATTCTGACACAAAGTTATCACTATAAGTCTACGCTGTCAATATTGAAACCATGAGGTCATAATTATTAAAACAATAGATTGATTTATCTCTGAAGCCTTTAATTAGTTTGTGCTTTTCTATTTGAAATTTATGCAGCTTCTAAATTTTATTCAAGGTGTAACCCACAAGTGTATTTTATCTCTCCTCATTTCCTATACATCAGACAGTCAGAATATCAATCATGTTAATTTCATGTTTTACATCAATTAATTATACTAATTAGCTTAATTAGGTACCCTTTAAACTGAAAAGTTCAAATTTGACCCACTTATGATTGAAGAATAAGCTAGTGAGCCCCAAAACTATTACATATTTAAGTACTGTGATGTTACACATTTAGTTTCTTAATGAAATTAAAATTTATGCTCCCCTCGTCATGCTCCCCTCGTCTACCACCATGCAAAAATGGCCAATTGATGTTACATAATTGCTAATTACTGGTAAACGAAGTAATCTCAAGTATTTCTTTTTCTTTTAAGTAATTGGTATAAAGATTCCCTTTAATATGATACCAAATATACCCATGTAGCACATGTATTTCAAGTTTTATACCATTAATTATTACTGTGCTTGTCGTGCAAATGTAACGATACCACCTATTTGCGGGCCCAACTTAAAACGCATGGCCACACGAAAGACGGTCCTTGCAAAGACCCTTTCGTGCAATCGGCCCCAGGAGGCTTAGTTCTAAAGTTAGGGAGTAAAAAACTAAAAATCATTTAGGTAATGTAGGCTTATTATGGCTATGCTTACGGGCAAGTCCAAGAATTTGCTCATGTTATGCAGAATGGCCATTTCGGAGGCTTTTTGACCAGAAAAATAGTTTTCAACTTCATGAGGCCCACCAAACTTTTACACAGAATTTTGAAATTTTGTCTGGAAAATTATTTATTCTAATTTATGCAAAATTTATTCATAAATCCCCCCCAAAATGTTTTTTCTTCATTTGTTGATCAATTTCAGTTTTGTTTGCTTTATATGATAGCTCGATGTGGTGATACAAAATTTAAACATACAATTTTGAAATAAATTGAATCTGCTATTTATTCATATATTTTCAAAACTCACAAAACTTGCTTACTTATTTGTTGATTGATTTTGGTTATTTTTGTTCCATCTGAGAGCTAATGTTCACCAGGGGCCTGTTGCATGACGAGATGAGCGATACGTAGGAACGTCCTAGGACCATTCTTCCAAGATAGGAAGATTGGCGACAAATCAGCGCTTTCCATTTCACGAAGACAATTTTGTCTTCCAAGTCCGCGACATCGTTTGATATCGATATTCGATAGTATCGAAAAAATATTTAGTCTTCATCGTCCCCTGAGCCTTTTATTTCGGAATTACGACTTTTCATAAAATCATTTATTTCAATAAAAGGAGATCAAATGTGTTTTATTTATTACTGATTGTAGAATTGATGTATGGAGCTTACTTTATGAGGTAAAAAGAGAAAAAACTTTGAAGATTCACAAGTATAACTGAATAAAATCGAAATTCTCATTATTTCCCTTATTTATACACGGTGTTCTTTTAGAGACACCTTTCATTGATATTTCAACGAAAGAGACCCTTGTCCGATATAAAAATTGATTTAACTAAGTAATTTCGACATTTTATTTGTTCAATATTCTGTATTTTTATAGAATACTTATATACAGTGATAATTATGCATTAATATGTCATAAACGTTGGTCATATTTAAAGTTGATCACTTAATTCATGGAAGTTTACTAGTATAATATTTAAGAATAAACAAAATATATATGTTCAACATTTCAATTCTTTTAACATGACATAGGAGCCGAAAGGGGCTTACCCTATGATTTGAAATACCCAGTATGTGCCTATTCGCATGGACTTTTCATAATCTTTTCTTTGATGAACTTATCTCCAATTGTAAATATTGTGATGGATTCGTAAGCTATAAGTCTAATCTGTATCTTAAATTCAATTACCTTTTTTTACTGCCGATTTTTGTTTGTATCACTGTATCCCAAATCCAAGAATTAATTTTCATTGATTGAAATTAATCTCATAAAAAATGATAATCATAATAAAAATGAAATAAAAATAAATAAATGATTTAGCATGTTTAACATCTTAGTTTTGTATTGTTCTTTTTTTGCTGAACGTTATACGTTTTTTTCCGTACATAATTTCTTTTAAAAAAATTTGTTTTTATGTTGTTTAATTGTCTACAATGAGAAAGCATGAGTGGTCATGCAGAGAGATAGTGCAGTGCCGCCCTTTTCGATAGTTCAAGTTTATTTTCTTTTTTTAATGGAAAAGGGGTGGGGATAGGACGGAGGGAGAATAAAAGAAAATATATTTTAAAAATATATATTTCGGCCTACATTACCCCCCGGAGAAGTTAAAATTACATCCGTTTTTGGTCGTCTTGTCGACCTAAAATTGATGACAACTAGCCCCCACACAAAGAATAACTTGGCGCCATTCCAGATAAAATGCATCTTCAACCCCCTAAAAAATGTTTAAAGGTGATATGTCAGTGTGGCTTGCCGTAAACGCATTTTCTCTCAATGCCGACGGTGGCGGGCAGTGTGCAAAGAAGATCATGCCGACGTAGGACATGTCTGGAGGTGCCTTTCCAAGGACGATTCTTCGTATCGCCCAAATTGGCTTTATGAAACAGTTGAGCGATATCTCGTTCTTACGTAGAATGGTTCTACAAAAGACCATTTCATGCAACAGGCCCCAGGTTTCTACACAGAGTCAAGAAACTTTGACTAGATAATAATTAATACTTGATTCATATGAAATTTATCACAAAAAATGCCTCTGTCATTTCTTCATCAATTTCAATTCTATATCCTCAATTTATGTCACCAATATAATTCACTACAGGGTCAACTGTGCTGAAATGAAAATTGTGTTAAATTATGTGGTGAGATGCCGGATGAGCTCCACATCGTTGATGTGCTAGTTTTAAATAATTTCTTTGAGTGCGGATTGGTTGCTATGGGCGGTAATATCTTAGCAACCATTTGACCTTGGGGCAAGATATTTCTGATTTTCCCGTCAGACTTAGGGCAACATTTGGTGCGAGTTTAAAGAAAATCAAACAGGGTCGGTGACAGATTGTCTGAAAATTAGTTGATGTGATGTGGATTGACCCAATATTATGTCTTTGTCTTGTTATCACGGAGCCTAGACATGTGGTTTATACGTATGTCAATGAATCCACATTTCATATTTTGAGAAAAAAAGGGGATTACCATTGATCCTGTTTTCACCTTAAAAGGATTCACAAGATAGTTTTAAAAAGTGAGTAAATTTCTGCAAAGGTTTCTTACCAGACTGATCACTTGGTTGCAACTACAAAATGTTCCCATGCTGTATAATTGCATGACCTTTGACTCATTCCGCGATGACACATCTACAATGACCTAGTTTGTAGCACAATTATATAGACAAATTTAACAAATCATAATCATTTAAATGCAATAAACATTTTAGTTGTAAATAATTGAAATTATATGATAAAACAATTTTCATTATTTATATAATTATTTACAACTAATATTCAAATACGGGATCCAGTAGGGACTTCAAATCTTCTCTGTGAATTTTGGCCAAGATGTACCTTGAAGGTTGAACGACAACAGTGATTCAATTTGTAAAATTCACCTCACAGTCACATGAAGAAATGACATGATCACAATGAACTACAAATTTATCTGTTACTGTTTCTTTCTTTTTCCCCGACAGCTGAAGTTTGCTGTGAAAGCATCACATGAAACAAGATGGAGGAGGAAAGCTCTGTTGCTGATGCAATGGACAGGGAAGTTACGGTGACCAAAGTTTCCGAGGGATCTGCCGATTTTGTCAGAATCAAGCAAGAAGTTGACCTGCCAGAAGGTTTGTATTTTATTTATTTATATATATACATCTAAAATCGTCCCTAATTGACAGATGTATCACAAATGACTATGGCTTAATACAGTTCATGAATCTTCCATGATAAAAAGGCTTGGCTGGAAGATAGGATAGCGAGACACATTACAAGCATAGAAAATAAAGGGCAATGGGAGATTTCGGCCTATTGACAACGCATAATTGCCCCTAAAATTCACCACATTGCATGCTTTGTGGAGGTGCCATGGCCGAGTGGTCTAAGGCGCCTACATGGAAAGTCTGGGTTTGGATCCCAGGCCGCAACACCTTTGCCCATGAGCAAGGCATTTAATCTACAATGCTCTTTTATCCTGCAGTCAAATAAATGAAAATGCTATACGCATTCATGGTAACTAGGTGTGCACTTGTGTTAAAAAAAATACATGCTTTGGGATGACCAACTTTCAAGAATCACCCTTAGAACTTCCACAAATAACAAGTACATGTATGTTTAGAAAAATCAATATTCCATAGAACAATAATATTAGCAGTAATGGCATGAAATGGCATACCGGTATTACTTTTTATGGCTAATGGCATGAAAAGTATCGTGCAGCCATTTAGGTGAAAGAAATAGCCGTCCCCCAATCAATTGCCCCAATGTGAAGAATAAAAATAGCCCATGAAAAAATCATATCCTGTACATGTATGTACCCTGCTGGTGCTCACTATTTCGTCAGAGCACATGAATGCCATATTACTTTTCCTGCAGTCTGTCACCAGATTAAAATTACATGTAAGATCTAAAAATAAAAGGTGGTCCACAAGTCTGCACGCCTAACAATATGAATTAAGATTTAACATGAATTTCTTTTTATTTCACAAAATTTTTCAGTTAATAATGTTCCTTATATTATCATGAGTAAGTGTACCAAATATCTCAGAGAGATATAAAATAAATATAGAACTTTCTTGGAAAAAACCTCACGCAATCATTTTTAAGATTGAAAAAAAAAATGGTACCCCATGTATGCGCACCCATTCACTTTGCACACGATTCAGGGATTTTGTTGAGAAAGTCTGCATTTTGAGGCCGTTGCATAAAATGCCAAAAATTCATTATTTTTCCACTAATTTCGAGTAGGATTTTTTAAAGAATATCTGTCTATGTATTGCATGTGTAAAGTCTGTGTTCATTGCATATCTTCTTTTACTAGAATCATGCAGATACCAAAGTGCGCGGACAAGGGGGACTGTGCAGACTTGGGGGGAACCTGATATACACTGGGAATAGATCCAGTAAAGAATTTTAATCCCTTTTTCCTAGGCGGGGGTGGATGATCTCTTCCATGGATGGTCTGATCAAAGGGAAAATTGGTACAGATACAGAGTAACACATAGGGAACAAGATGATGGTATTATTATTATTCTTTTTTATTTATCTTTTTTAAATATTTTTTTTGCTTTAGATGACACATATTACCCTATGGATTTTGGTATTTCGGTTGATGAAGAGGAAGAAATGAATCCTGTCTACGTCAATATAGAGCCTGGTTCCTCCGGTAAGTGCATTCAAAATGTGTAAATGCATTCAATTTGTGGAAATGCATTCATTTTATGTAGATGGATTTAAGTGTGTGTACATGTTAGCGTATTTGCATTCAAAGTTGCATTCAAATTTGTTTTAACTAACTAGTGCAAATGTGTACATGCATGCATTTTGTTTGTTATTATTAGTGCTTTCAAATGTGTACACTGTAGATGCATTCACATTTTAATACATGTACATGTATGTACAGTTTATAATGTATGTGCATTCATTTATATCTCTATTGAGCTCATCATTGGTTACAGCAATTCTTTTGCAATGCAATTATTTCAGTAAATATGTGCTCTCAATGTCATGATCATGAGGGCCTTCATTTTCCTTCCTGGCTGAGTGGAGTGAGAAAATGAAACTTATAAAAGAATATGATGAATCTACATGTAAATTGCAGGGGAGAGTATGAATAAATATGTAGAACTGGTAGTGAGATCCTAGGAACTGAACTTAATATCATCTTAGAATAACAGAGGAACAATAATTGTGGAGTGTTGTGGCCCAGTGGATTAGTCTCAAGACTTTGAAACAGAGGCTTGTGGGTTCAAATCCCCGCCATGGCGTAGTTTCCTTCAGCAAGAAATCTATCCAGGTGAGGTGAATGGGCACCTAGCAGGAATTTATTCCTTGAAAAAAAAATGCTGAGAGCTGGAAAGGCTGCTTGAGCTACAGCCTGGTAATAATATCCAAGTCCTTTGGAAGCGCATAGAGACGTTATTCATAATGTGTTAAGAACTGACTATTATTAATAACCAATTCAGGGTTCTGAGTGAACATGTAATTGTCAAACAAAGTTTCAGGATCAACGTGAAGTAGTCACGTCACCCAAAAAAGGGTGCACCTTGCCCGCAAGGATTGCGAAAAGTGCAAATTTAGTGAATGCTTTTCTACAAGGGTGATGCATATTGCTCTTTGTCCGTTACCACTGCAATTTTTCTTTGGCTTTTTGACTTGCATGTATAGTTTAAATGCAAAGTAATAGGTGATATGATTTAAGAAGAATCTATCTTTCCCCATTAATTTTTTTTTCCAGAACATGCCTGAACAGTTTTCGTTCTTTTTTTTTTGCATGGAAAAGCGACATTGGAACTTCAGACACTAATACAGGTGTACATGAATGTAGTTGATAATTGGATCGTGTGATTCAGTCTGCAGCTCTATGGCATGGCCTTAAGTCAATTGTTCAACATTGTCTATTAGTATAGAGATAAGCTATAATTTCAAGCCTATATTTTTTTGTGTACATGGTCTCATTCCAGAAACTTTCCAGTCTTGCATGTTCATAATATATACAGTACACTGACACCCTTAGACATTTACACAGTCCCCAGAAATGCTTCCCAGTTTATGCTTTTGCTTTAATTTGCTCATTAAGACTTTCTGTGAATTCTAGAGCATACACGGTACATACTAAGTAGAATACATTAAGCCATATTTAATCTGTACATTCATACTAAAATAACTCAAAGAAATACATGATATATTTTCCACAAATCAGTATAATTGACAATGAAATCAAGAGTGCTGGTTAGTCACCGGCACTGCACTAGTCTAAGAATCCTTATACACGTGTTGCAGCATCCTTGCGTGACTATGTCACGAGCGGTGTAAAAAAACCCAAAACAATCCGAGACAAATTAGAGCAACAACCGACGTTCCGTCCTCCGAATTCCTACAGAGCAACCCGAAGACGACCCCAAGTCCAGCTCCACCGCAGGGAAGGACAAAGCCAAGGCCAGGTCTTTGAACTTGAGGAGGGGGAGAAGCAGGAACAGGCCCCAGTCAGCAAACCTTAATCTTGCCGAGCCGGAGGGTTGGGAATCCGAAGACGGCCTGGATGGCTATGTTGCCAGCACCAACGGGGGCCCCCAACCGAAGAAGACCAAGATTTTTTCCAGTCTCTCGAACGCAGAGGAGGAAAGCATGGTGAAGTGGATCCGAGAAACGGACTGCCTGTACAACAAAAAACGAATGGATTACAGGGACCACGCCAAGAAAGATATACTCTGGGCTGCCAAGGCCAAAGAATTGGGGAAGAAAGGTGATTATAAAACTTGAATTTCATATTTTTACTCTGAATCTTTTTTGTTATTCACTTACGATTTTAAGTTTTGGAAATATAATAGAGATTGTTTACATGTAGATGTTTTGTTTGACTTAATGATATTAATACATATACATGGTGTGTATATGTGACCCAAAATATTTTGTTCTTGTTACAGCCAATATTCTGCAAGTGTGGTATAAATCAATCCGTACCAGATATGTGAAACTCTCAAGAAAGAAGTCTCGGTGTGGGGTCGCTGATTTGACAGACCGAGATCATTGGATAATGATGAAATTCAACTTTCTTGCAAAACATATTGGGAAAGTTAGACACAAAACAAATTTCAGAGTAAGTTACTGGTAATTTCTAATTGGCATTTAATTTTCCCTACATGATTTTGTGATGACGAACAAATTGAACATTCTCATGCTCATGCGATTGTGTAAAAGGTCATGTTTAATGATAAAGAAGGAAAAAGTATAGAATAAATGACGATACTGCGAGTTTTGAAGGTTTGCAATAGCAATTAGCAAACTTGTCAATTGAAATACAATGAAAATAATCTGAGCCCGTATTGTCTCTTGATTGCCGGACCTTCATTTGAATAGTGCTTTGTCTTTCGTATTTATCAATGTTTTTTATGACTGTATGTTCATTGATTGATTGTTTGATTGATTCAGTCTTTCATGGCTTGATTATTTGAATAATAGATTAATTATGATTGATATGAATAACTCTTTGAGTCTGTTGATGATACAAGATGAATTTCCTAAGTTGACAATAGTACTCAATTTAATTCAATAAACTGAATTAAATCAAGTTGCTCTAGATTTATATTCTTGATTTAATTTTGATAGTGCTTGGGTGGATGAAGTGGATATGAAGCAAAGAGAGATTTTCACAGGCGAATATGGTCTAAGCCAATTAGATGCAATAATATGGTAGCTTACAGTATAACAAAAGTCAGTAAAAATCACTTTTTGTTTCTTGAAATGCACCCATGACTTCCCTTTTGCAGATTCACTCTTGCGGACCTTTGCTGTTTATTTCTAGGTGTATCACCTTATTTTAATTTTTTCACCACCCCCCTCTTTCCCTCCTCCCCCCCCTCACTAGAACACAAGACTTCACAACCCTGTCCACGTACCTCCGACGGGGAATGCAACTGTTAGTATTTGTCCCGCCCCCAGCTCTCCTCGTGTGTATCAGGAAGGGAGCAATAATGGAGGTCCTGGAGTCAAGGACGAGTCCACGCGCGATAACCACCTGGTTCTCCTTCCGCATCCACCCGCTCCTGCTCTTGCTCCTCCTATTCCCTCCTCTCTTGCTCCAGCAATTCCTTCATCTCTTGCTCCTGCTATTCCTTCCTCTCTTTCTGTCACCAACTTCAGTCCCGACCCGAATGTAGAGAGCATTTCAAGGGATGCCCTCGAAGGAGGTCCGAGAGCCCAGACAGCATCGGCAGATGGGGAGGCCAAAACTGGTGGTGTTGCTCAGAGATATGAGCAGTTTGTTCAGGTAGGCAAAGGGCTTTTGCATGCACAGTGGTCTCATTTCATTTCACTCACTCATTCATTCTTTTTTTTTTTTAAGATTTTGATAGGAATTACAGCATGAGTTTTGTAGTAGGAAATTTGACTTGAAATGGCATAAAAATCATTTACAGTGAGTGTTGATGTTTTTTTAATTTATGGTATACTAAATCGCTTGCTATAATTCTGTAAACAAAGGGGGAATGTGGGGGGCTGACCAAACTTTCCAGAAGAAGCAATCACTTCTAGCTACGAATTGTATTGAAGATGTTCCTATGTTGAGAATGAATTCTTTCTGTCTTAAATGGCCATTTGCTCTTACAGTACATACTTGCCTAATAATTTCAATTCTACAATTCGTGATGTACATGTACATGTAATATCGGGAAATTGCTCTTGGTGTCTAGCTTTACAATTTTCCTTCCAACAGAAAAAGAAATACTGCACTAATGTGTAAAATTCAGGACTGTTGTAAATTTTCATGGAGGAACACGCAACTTAGTTCAACTTGGAAAAAAAATTTAAGTAGAGGAGGTGAATAACATACGTTTTGCATTTTAATCTGGTGGATGATTCGTAAATCTGTTCATTAGTTACTAGCGATTTTATGAACGCCCGGTGATCCTTTCTTGTGGCCAGTAAATGATAAACATGAAGTTTTCATTGATGTTGATTCAGTGCCAAAGAAAGGATCACCAGGGCTCCGTAACACAAAGATTTGCAATCAATCGCTAAATACCAATGACCAATCAAGATCATCGTTGTATGTGCACTCTGTTTATAATACTGACTGGGAGCCAATGAGCGCGGTTCTTTCACATTTGCAATTCATCGCAAACCTTCGTGTTACGGAGCCCAGGTGTCTATAAAGTCACTTGTAATGTACATGTATGAACTGCTTTAAGAGACACCTACTTTGTCTGAAGAATTGCTTTGACTACTAGAAGGTCAACTTACTCAAATTTACCCATGTCTCTTTCTGCCCTTTTCGATCTGTCCAGATGCAGGAGAGGGTCCTGATGACAATGCTGCAGCCGAGAGCAGTCAACGAGAGAAGTGCCTTCGGGGATTGGCTGAAGGCTGTCATAGAGGGTTTTGATAGGTCAGTCTGGAGGGAATTTCAGATGGAGTGTTCTCAACTGGTGTACAAGTATCAATGCAGGAATGATCAGGTTCTAAGTAGCAATCCAAGCCAACCATCAATGTCCTTTGTAAGTTCCAGTAGTCCACCCTCTGATGATGCGGCGAGGGTGCCGTTTCATAAAGGTGTTTGTAAGTCACTCTACAATGTTACGAACAACTGCTCACCAGCACCTAAGAACGTGCTCCAGTCTTACATATACAGTGTTGCTCAAAAGTTAGTGAGCCCCACTCGGAAATGAACATATTTTAGAGTCTTCAAGTTCTGCCATGTTATAGATATTTAATTGTGATTTCAGGTGATAAAATATTACATTAAATCAAATTGGTTTCTATGGGCTCGCAGACCATTGTAAAGATGTTTTTTATATTTAACACTCAGCATGAAGGAGTGCATTTTGTGAAGGGCTTCACTAACTTATGAGCACAACTTTAGTTGTGCATAACTTTATGAACAACTTTGTGAAACACCACCCTGTCTTTGTTCTGAATGAAGTAATCCAAGTTTTTCCTGTTTTGATTTGTTAGGAGTGCATTTCTTATAATCCTTATCAAAATTTTAGGAAAAAAAACATTGATTTTTTTACTCGAATGCTTGTTCAATAACAGTGTTAATTTGCAAAGATTGAACTTCAACCTTACTTAATTGGAATCTAATGAATAGAGAATCTGACTTTGCACCCATTAAATGAATTGAATTGAATACATTTATTGTCCTTTGTAGGAAATTCCTTTCACATCAGGTTTACAAAATTACAAATACATGTACATAGACAGAATGAAATAGATTTTTATTTCAATTCAATTTATTTATCCAACCATCATCAGGTACAAACAATTTAAATAAATACATACCAATATAGATAATTATGCAAATACTAAATGTAACAATACAGTGATGGTTTGGTGACCCCGGAGAAAGCAGAGCTTACAAAAGGGGGCACCGATTAAAATATACTATAAATAATGATAATTACACTAAGTACACCGATGCATTAGCCCAAAAAAAAGAGGGGGGGGGGGGGGGCTTTCAATGAGATAAGAACAAATAATTGACTGAATGTTTTTTAAACACAGGTTAATAATTTTCTGATAGACTTACAATACCACTGGGATTACATACAAAATGCCGTATGCATTATTTTAAATAGAATAAACTTGTCCAGTTGCAAATGACATAATATAGATTACATGTAGATAAAGGAGAATGATACCCTAGAACAAGTAAGCTTGTATGAAAACAGATAATCAAAGTTCACAAGTCAATAAACTTTGAAAAAAAGAGAAGAAATGATAAGGTTATTGGCATAGAAATGTTGATGTTGACATCCAAGTAGTGTTGACAATATGTGTACTCAAGAGTTATAAAGATTAATTACCGGTATTATTTATTTATTTTTAATTATTTACAATCATGTCTTAGAGTTGAAATGTTACTGATTCAGGCTGTATTTTTTTGTCAAATGTTTCCATACAGCACAAACAGGGTCCACACTATTCTTAGGCAACAAGATTAGCTAATATCTTTTCTGCCACTTTTTGACTGTTTCATTTAGTGTTGTTCTTTTCTTCCAATCTACAGTCTGCGGATAATGATGAACAACCAGAAGGAGAAAGCTAACAGTCATCGCTTCGTCGTCAGCAGTCGTATAATCCTCTTGAAGTTGACTCTTCTTGCCAGTACATCACTAGACAGCAGTATCAAGATGCAGGGTTCCCAAAGTCATGGAAAATCCTGGAAAAATTTGTGGTCATGGAAAGTCAGGGAATTTGGAAAATTTCTGAAAACTCATGGAAAAAGTCATGGAATTCATTTACCTCTTGGCTATGGCAGCTTTCCAGTTTGTCGCGTCTCGCTACTCTCATACTCTGCTATTATAATTGATGTTCATGATTTCCATTTTTCCCAGTTTTGTGATATCCCGAATTCTACCTCACTACCGGGACGTCACGGGAAGTCATGGAAAGCAGCAATTTAGTCATGGATAGGTCATAGAATTCTGTTTTCAAATTTCTGTGGGAACCCTGCATCTGAGAGATATGACTTAGTTGTTTTAGTGGAGGATGGAGTTAAATTTTTAGAAATGCTGAGAACAGAAAAATATCAAACAACTCATGTGTACCTTGTGGTCTTGTGGTTTACAGCTTTGGACTCATGATCTGCCATTGTCTCCAATGTGACATAAGGACTTGAGAGTAATTTATGTTGTCTATAAGATCAGCCACTGTGCTTGATTAGCTTAGAAGGAAAATGTTTCTTATGTAATTGGTAATACCAGCTTGGCATTCTACAGCAGAAAGTTGCTCTGCCCAATTGCTTCAGGAGTTTCTGTAACAGAAACAAAACAAGATAGAGCCACATAAAGCCATTGTAAGGGAGCAAAGCTGAAGAAGGTGATACTGTTCTCTGAGATCCTGAAGACATTCAAGAACTTCAGAATGAAATGGCCAATAAATGTATGTCTGAAACTTTCCTGACTTGTCCTTGATAAGTCCCATGTCATTTTCTTTGGACTCCAGAGTTGAAACAGCAGCATGAACTAAAAAAAGTGAAATGACAATGTGGTTTTTTTTTTAACTCTGTGTTCTGATTCTAGGAACAATATAGCTGACGGGACGACCCATTAAGCTTCCTTCAGCTGAGTTTTTATTTTTGAGGTGGTAAGGTGTCCTCTGGGGACCTCTGTCAATGGGGTAAACCTGCCTTTTGGTCAGCTCTCCTATGGAGTGGATGTTCTCCTCTAAGTGGTTGACATAATCCACGGCATTTTCAGTCTTGATGAGAGTTGTGTTGCAGTCTGTCCCAAATATTGTAATTTTTGTGCTTGATCTTGTCAGTTAGTGCCAGTTTTGTAGGTAACTGCTTGAATTCAAGATTGAAGATCAGTATTATTTCAGTTGTATTTTCTAGAGAATCATAATCAGTGATTGTCAAAATATGAAATTCATTGTCAGATTATCATGAAATAAAAATGCACTGATTTCGTACGTCAAAGTAGGACTTTTCATGAATTTTTGAAAAAATTTATATGCATGGTTTGTACAGTAGTTTTCCTCAATATTTGTAACTGTAAGGTCCTTTCTACTGTACCTATTGTGAACGCAGTTATAGTATTTATTTATATTTGCCACTCTCCACACAGGTGTAGTAAATGGGCACCTGATCAGGGTAACATTAGTAACATAGGCCCGTATTCTGGAGTCGGGCTTAACTTAAACTCGGGTTTAAATTTGTGGTTTAAGTGTGGATAGCCAATTGTTACATAAATCACTAATAGAGATATCATATTACAGCTCATTTGGCTCTCAAATCATTCATAATTGTCAAGGAAGTATAAATAGGTGATTGTCTTCACCATCAATGAATCAGGAAAGAGCATAGTAAACGTAAGAAACATACAATTTAATAAAAATTTTGACACTTCCCATAATTCCCATAATTTTAGCACAGAGTTAGACCATGGTTAAATTTAACTTTCCTTCAGAATACGGGCCATTGGATTGATCTCTATATAATTGTTGCATTACTGGGTTCCAAAAGAAACTGATCAAACTTTGCAAAGGCACTGCACAAATTCCCCTCGGTCAAAATGAACAATATTGTTACATAAGCTAGCTTCAATATTGTTTACAAAGCACACATCAATAATCAAGAGATTGGTTCATTCACAGGAAGGCTATAGTGCCTCACATCAATTGGTTTTAGAATCGAAAGTCACAAGATCGCAAATGAAAGACCAATGAAAATGAGATGCGATTAAACAAACTTCCTTTTTCTAAAAAAATGTCCTTCATAGTGATGATCACAAAGAAACTACAGGAAGTTAAAATCAAAGTTTTAAATGATTGGAGCAATCACACAGCCACATACAGATCCCTTGTAAAGTTCAATCAGCTACTTTTGGAACCCAGTTGAGATATTGTTAATCAATTTTATATGTGATGATATGATTGAACATATATGTACAGCTACAGGGAAATCAATACATTTGATTAAAAAATATCAAATCCTAGAGCAAGTATTTAGCTGCACTATTGTGATTTGAATATGATTAAATCTTACCGTGTATATTGTATAGTCAATTATTCTGTCAAAAGAGGCTTTCCTCATCCTATTTTTGTTATCGATATCCATAAGCTGGATGGCACCCTGAGGCCCCCATGTGATATTACCTTCTTTGATAACATCTTGTGTGCCCATGTCAAGTCAATATTAAATGCTGATTGGTTTAAGAAACGCCCAACGAAGAAAATGTGCTATTCCGTGACATCAATGATGGAATAGTCGACTTCCCATCATTGACGCCACAGATCATGATGTGGTAATGCCAGTCCAACCTCGGATGAATAATTCCCGCTATACTTACTCAAGCCTGGTATATTTGCGTACTATCTTATGCCAAGGAAATCCATGGATACATGTATATCATGAAGATTGTCCGCACTGATTTTTTTTTTCTTTTCCTCGTGTCAGAGGTTTTTTTATTCATTCAATTGCCAAGTTAACATGTATTAACATCCAGGGTCTTAGAGACAACATCCGAGATGTCGTCTAAAAGAATTTCATATTTAAGCACATGCCATATAGAATAACTGTTGTATGGTTTACCTTGAAAATAATTAATCATATACATCAAAAGATTGCATATTGAGCATACACAAGGACTGTATTTATATCTGTTGCTTTTTCATGTGTGAAATCAAAACCAACTATTAATAATTTTTCGTTTAATATGATTTTTTCTTTAAACATTAAATTAATCAAATCCACAATATGTTTCCAGAAAAGCTTTACGCTTGGGCATTCTAAAACAACATGAACAAAAGATTCTGTTGTTTTACAGAAAATACATGAGTTGTCTGTTACAATTTTCCACCTCCACAAGTTGTATCTAAACGGTAAAATCCTGTGAAGAGTTTTGAAGTTAGAGTTGCTTTATTTTATTGTTTTTCAACGTCTTAAACTTAAATTTCAATGTGTCTTTCCAGTCAAAATCAATTGCAAGGTTCAATTTACGTTCCCAGAATGTTAAAGCAGCCGGTTCTCTTTTCTTAAATTCGCACAATAAAACTTGTCCGCACTGATAGTTTCAGTGAAATCCTTGGTTTTGATCGGCTGAGAGGCACTGGCCTCTGACTGTTACTACCAGAAAATGGTAACTTTTCATTATTGACATTATTGGATTTATGAGGCAATCAATAACTTTGTAGAATTCTACCAGCAGCATTTATTGCACTTATGTTTCTTATTAATCATGGCTCTTTTAAATGAATTGAATAAAAAAGTTTATTTTAGTTATAAATGTTTGGATTTATGACCATAAATCAGTGTTGGTGGATGTAGTACATGTAGGTCTTCTTGGATAAGTTGTTCATCTACGCCCGTCTTACAAAGTCTTACAATTGATCTGATCAACCTAAAATATATGGAAATCCACAAAGTCATGATTTTTTCTCCGGGAAATTTGAACAATGTCCTTTGTAAAAGGTCTTTGTAAACTAAGAGAAGCACACTTAATTTTCAAGAAAACATTGGATGCATGATTCTTCGTCATTTCTAGAAAATATTTTTAACAAACAAGTCAAACATGCATCTTAGATGTAGATGTTGCTGGCTTTCCATAGTTATGATTGATTGCATCAATCGTAACTCTTTGTAAGACAGGGCTCTTATGTCTAATCTACAAGATCTTTTTTTTTATAGGGTGCTATGTGTACCAGTTTTTCATACCCCCAACCCTGAGATGGCCTCTTGCCGATGTGAATAAAATTAATACTTGGTATCCACTTGGGTGCATGGTTGGTAAAAATACATGTTCTGTTCACTCATTGACCTCTGGAACCAGACGATTTTCTGTACTCATCCAATGGGATTCACAGAATTCTGTAATCATTGGGTAATTTCAATTTTACAGGGTGTTTCATCGTGTTCTCCTCCTGTTCGTGAAGTACAGTTCATCAACACCAACACCGAACTTGAAATCACGATTTTCACAATCCCTGGGGGTTGGTGTTGGTGAATAGGGAAATTGCACGTAGATCGTCAATACCAGCTGTAATGCTCGGTTCAGCAGACGACATTCAACACCAGAGCTCAACACAAACTGCCGGAAATACGTCATATTTTCCGAGGTCAATCCCAACACCAGCGTGATTTCAAGTACGGTGTTGTAGCTGGTGTTGGTGTTGTCCCAATACCAACACCAGATTTCAACACCGTACTTGAAATCACCCAATGGATAAACATTTTTTTCTTGTTCATGCATACATTTTGCCAATGTTATTGTTTCAACTATTTGTATAAAGTTTTAGGAGAAAATGTAAATAGTACTCTAAGATGTCAAAATCTTATTGTAATTTTGTAATAAGTGTCATACATTGCATATTGAGCCAATTTTATGTTTCACATGTATCATAACTTTCGTTGATGTTTTGATTGTATTTTTTTTTAAAGATATTGTTAAAAATAAACTGAATTGAATAAATTCATGTCATCAAAATTGAATATTTTATTTTACTGAATTTATTATTTTTGTCTCCAACATCTACATGTTAACATCATATTGAGGGAACCAGTGAAGTGTAGAAAGTGGTACAATCAATTGTTTTCTGAGATCGAATCCTACATTTACAGCTTCATTGGCATTATAGGTGGAGCGATTGATTCCCCCCCCATGATAATTGATCTCCCCTAATAAATTCTGTATTTTTTTTCCAAGCAGTCTGAAGCAGTTGCTACATGAATATACAGTGAATTAGTCTTGTTTTATTTTTTTTGTGTTGAATAGTTTTATTCTCTCATCATCCTTATCTATCTCACAGGGATAGAATGCATGGACACATTGGACACTGACCTTTCTCGTGATGGGTCAAACTGAGCACTATAAAAGCTGCGCTAACGAAAGTGGGAAACTTAAAGACGATCAACTTATAAACGGCTTTATATTTTTCACACTGAACGGTGCACCGTTGATTGTGTTCTGTGTTTTGGAATTGCAGTTTTCAATCATGATTCATGCTGCTGTTTAAATTTGAAAAATCAACATTGAATGCACCCTTACCTGTAACAAACTCAAGAATATAAATGGAAGAAGACAAGAAAAAAACAAAAACAAAGATGACTTGCAGGTGGAGAAGGAGAAAGTTTATTTTAACTGTCAGAGAAATATCAGTGGAAACATGAATTCTTGTGTAGCATTCACAAAGCCTGCACTTTGCATTAAAAGATGCCCTATAATTTTTGAACCTTGAACCTTACTAAACTTCAGCATGCTGGTCGGCGTTATCCTTTAAATGTGTATTCTTTCATAATACATTTCATGCACTTCAAGGAAGACAAATGGCCACATTGATCTATTTAAACCCAGGACCAAAATCCAATTGAAACCAGTTGGATTTCCAACTGGTTTCAATTGGTTTCAACTGGTTTCAATTGGTTTTAACTGGAATTTAACAATTTCCAGTAGAAACCAGTTGGGCAACTGGAAATCCTAACTGGAACCAGTTGGGCAACTGGAAATCCTAATTGGAACCAGTTGGGTAAATGGATATGACTTCCAACTGGAAATGATTTCTAACTGGAACCAGTTGGGTAACTGGAAATCCTAACTGGAACCAGTTGGGCAACTGGAAATCCTAACTGGAACCAGTTGGGTAACTGGAAATGACTTCCAACTGGAAATGATTTCTAACTGGAACCAGTTGGGTACAACTGGAAATCCGAACTGGAACCAGTTGGGCAACTGGAAATCCTAACTGGAACCAGTTGGGCAACTGGAAATCCTAATTGGAACCAGTTGGGTAAATGGATATGACTTCCAACTGGAAATGATTTCTAACTGGAACCAGTTGGGTAACTGGAAATCCTAACTGGAACCAGTTGGGCAACTGGAAATCCTAACTGGAACCAGTTGGGTAACTGGAAATGACTTCCAACTGGAAATGATTTCTAACTGGAACCAGTTGGGTAACTGGAAATCCGAACTGGAACCAGTTGGGCAACTGGAAATCCTAACTGGAACCAGTTGGGTAACTGGAAATGACTTCCAACTGGAAATGATTTCTAACTGGAACCAGTTGGGTAACTGGAGATTCTAACTGGAAAGATGGGTAACTGAATTATAATTGGAACCAGTTGGGTAACTGGAAATAAAACTGGAACCAGTTGGGTAACTGGAAATCCTAACTGGATCCAGTTGGGTAACTGGAAATGATTTCCAATTGGTTTCCAATTGGAAATTTTCCAGTTACCCAACTGGATCCAATTGAAACCAGTTAATTTGCATATTTTCTGCCAGTGTGCACAGATTAATGTTTTATGAGATTCATCATAATTTACAATGTATCTATTTAATTTTTTCAATTTGAAGTTCCACACTTTTTGCAGATAAGTGTTTCCAATACTTAGCAGTGAAAACCATGATCATAAATATTATAGATTATAATTAAAACAGATTCAAAGATAATTAGTACACCACTAACTGTTACCAAATTACATCAAATAAAAATACATATATTTGAAGAACTCCAATATGAATATATACACATGAAAGTCTGTATTTTATCAATGCCCTTTACTTTGGTATTAATAGACAAATAACACTGCTTCTGTGTTGGCATGAGCAATAGTTAGTGCAAATGCTAATTAATTTGTAACTAATTAAGTTCATTCCAACTGGAAGTTCCAATTGGATCCAGTTGGGAACCAATTGGTTTCAACTGGTTCCAGTTGAAAACCAGTTGCCTCCAATTGGTTTCAACTGGAACCAATTGAAACCAGTTGCCTCCAATTGGATTCAACTGGTTTTAATAGGGAAATTGGAACAACTGGAACCAATTGAAAACATTGAAACCAATAGCCAACTGGTTCCAGTTGCCCAATTGGTTTTAACTGGAACCAGTTGGCAACTGGTTTTCAATTGGAACCAGTTGTTCCAATTTCCCTATTGAAACCAGTTGGCCAACTGGTTTCAATTGGTTTTGCTCTAATTGGTTTCAACTGGATTTTGGTCCTGGGAACCTATGTATCTATCATTGTGGAAAGCTGAAATCGTTAAAATCTTGCTTATATTGTATGCTACTTTTACTAAGATTTTTCCCCCTTATAATTTCATGATCGAGAAAATTTATTTGGTAGTATCTGTCATTCCCAGACAGTTATGAATGATTTAAGTGTCTTTCTTTTAAAGCAGATGTGTAGTAATTGCATGAGCTTGTGCCTATAGATGTTTTAACAGAAATATGGTGTAATATAAATGATGTGGATCATGATCATCAAATGTGCAGATGAACTGATCAAGTACCATCAGAGATTTGTGTCACAATCGACCATCCATACTCCAGCCACATCTTTACACCAGACTTCAAAGTAAACCCCGGTTCAGAATTTAGTTCGTAATCCCAGACATGCCAACCGATCCCTTTTTAGAGTATTTGTTCCTCTTTTTTTGCTATAAATACACCAATACTTTTTTTGTATGATTTGTTACTTTTCTAAAAAATTTCTGATCATGGATTATGTATTATACACAGAGCATGACACTAGCTCTGGTCTGACAGTCCCAGACCGGTAAAAATCACTGTTGAGCCAGTAACTTGTTGCCTGAAAAGAACAAGTAAATTTTTGCCTACGAGCACATGTTTAAAAGGGTGATTTATCAAGTTTTCAAGTAGAGTCATTTCATATGTTTTTTCTTCGATCTTACTACAACAGGCTGGCGATTGTTACATTGAAACAAATTTTTATAACTACTCTTTTTTTGTCAAAAAAATACTTTTTTTTTCCTCATAAGAATATTTTTTTGTTGTAGAGGGTTGGCAGGTTTATAATTCTTATATCATATACTCCCTCAGGTATGAAGAGAAGGAGAAAGGAGATCATCTCCTATAAAGAAGAGTCGACTGAGGAGGAAAGTGAGGAGAGTGAAGAAGAAAACGAGGAAGACAGCGATGAAGAGTGGTCAAACGACGGAGATGAACAGTCTGAAGAAGAAGGTAAAAGAAGTACTTCCATGATGATGGTGATTGTGGGGATGATGATAATAATATATGTGATTTGTAATGCGCCAAATCCACTCGGCAGAGTGCCCAAGGCGCAGTGAAAGAAGAAAGAAAGAACGAGAGAACAGGTACAAATATAATAGTAATAGATCCAGGAACAATTAAGAGTAAGAGGCATTGAATAGACGAGTCTTAAGGTAACGTTTAAAAGTATCAATGGACGTGCATTCACGGATTGTCAGGGGAAGACCATTCCATAGAACAGGGCCAGCATGAGCAAAAGCCTGAGCCCCCATGTCTTAACGGATTTAAGAATAACTAGGGAACCAGAGTTTGATGAACGTAGGGACCTGACTGGAGTGTATTATTAATATTGTACTGTGGAGCAGAGCCGTTAATTTACATGGAATACAAGGAGAAGGATTTTGAAGATGATGCGATCGTTGACCTTTAACCAATGAAGGGATTTCAGAATGGGTGTGATATGAACATGTTTTTTAGATAGGGTGACCAAACGTGCTGCAGCGTTCTGGAGCTTTTGGAGTTTAGACAACTGGATGTTGGGTAAATTGTAAAGTAAGGCATTCCCAAAGTCAAGTCGTGAAGAAATCAGAGCATGAACCAATTTTTCAGTAGCAGATTTTGACAAATATTTCCTGATGAACCCAATATTGTGGAGCTGATGGTGATGGTGATGATGATGATGATGATGATGATGATGATGATGATAATTATGATGATGATGGTGATTGTGAGGATGATGATGAGGAAGGTGATTTTGAGGAGGATGATTATGATCATGATGATTCAGATGATGAAAATGATGATGGTGATGATCGTAGTGAATGTCATTCAAAATCGTGATAATGGTGGTGATGGAGGTGGTCATGTAGAGGAAAAAAATTGTGAAAGTTTGAGGAATATCCATCAAGGATTAAAAAAGTTATTAGATTTTTTTTTTAGTTTAGGGCGTCATATTCAAGCTGCAGCTTTTCCCATATTTTGTGTCATAAAAATGTAAATGAAATGTAATTTTCTCAACAAATTGGGAATGGGTTTTAATGTACCTTCAATATATCAACAGACCAATCATTTCACATCCGCTCCTGAAAAAAAATGTAATTAGGAGCCTTTAAAACACCTGCAGTAAACCTATGCATTTCAGCTGCTTGAATATGACATAACGAAGCAAAAACCTAAGATTTGTGTAACTTTTTAAATATTTGAAGGATTTTGCTCAAATTTTATCAATATTTATTCTTGATTTTTTTCTGGTATTCTTACCCAACAAACTTTTTCATCTGAGAGAACTTCCCCTTTAACTCTTTTGAATTACACACTTTACAAGCATTGCTTTTAAGTGGACCCCCCATTTCCATTTATGCTATATATCATACTGTTTTTTTGTGTTTGTTTTATGAAGTAAGAATGCCCTTCTGTAAAATTGTACTTGATTTGTATTACTTTATATTACTTTGTATTATGTTTTGAATGGAAATGAAATAAAGAATGGAATTACCTTGATACCTTGCAGATGGGGATCAAGAATGGACTGATGAGCAAGATGACCCTGCTGACCAACCTTCTACCAGCGAGTCCACAAGCGCGCCTGTGACGACTGATGCGCCACCAGTGGACATCAAGCAAGAACCTCTGAGTGATGATGAAGGTACGCACACACTCCTCCATTTCAAACTTTCCATATTTATAATAATAATATTCCGCATTTATATAGCGCTTAACACATCGGAACGACGTTTACAGCGCGTTGTGGTCTAGTGGTTCTGACTCTCGCCTTTCAGAGGGTCGTGGGTTCGAGTCCTAACCATGGCGTGTTTTCCTTCAGCAAGAAATTTATCCGCACTGTGCTGCACTCGACCCAGGTGAGGTGAATTGGCACCCGGCAGGATTAATTCCTTGCATGCACTGAGTGCTGGTGATGGTAGCTCGAGCTAAAGCCGGGGTAATAATAACAGCGCTTTGTATCCTCAGGCAAAAGGCGCTTTATAAATGCAGCTATTATTATTACCCCGGTCATCAGACACTTGCATGCCCGCATACAATGTATGCACATTCTCCACTGAGTTCCAAGACTCAGTTGTTAGACATACTACATAGGCTTTCTCATCCTTCCGGGTACCCATTTAAGGCCTGGGTTGAGAGTGGCAAATTGTGGATTGATGCCTTGCCAAAGGACGCTAGGCCATGGTGGGATTCAAACACATGACCCTTTGATTACAAGGCGAAAGTCAGAACCACTACACCACGGTGCTTCCACATAGCAATCTCTAGAATTTTAATTGTATACAAGGCACCAAGTCGCCAAGCCCTTTATTTCTGAGCTTCTACTAAGAAAAGTTCACAGACACACAACCTGCGCAGTTCTCATGATAATTTGCTTCTTCACATCCCCACACGTAATACAAAGATAACTTTGGGAGATTGTGCTTTTGCCTGCGCAGCCCCCAAATTATAGAATGGTTTTCCATATGTAATTAGATCCTCTCCATCAGTAGAAACATGTAAACTTAGACTGAAAACATATCTTTTCAACTAATTCCCTTACATTTTTTCCCCCTTTTCTAAATATGTTTTCAAGCATTTCATAAGCTCTTAATATCAGCGCAGTAAAATATATATACATAGTTTCTGCGCTATACAAATAAGTATATTATTTATTGTTTTTAGATCAATTAAAGAATCATTTAACATTGAATGGCCTTGAGGGGGAACATGTAGTACATTGCCCGCAACTGAATTACATTGGCCCAAGTCTTTAGACGAGGGCAGTATATTTGATGTTCCCCGAAAGAAAAGCCAGTCAATATTTTTTTTATAATCTAGATAATGTATCTCAAGCAAAAATCATGAAAATTGGGATATTTCACTCCTTAACCCTTTGAACCCGACTGGCCGGAATACTGGCCTACCAGTGAACGTGCATATAGCTGATTGGCCGGAATGTGACTACAAAATGTCAGGTGATCTTTTAAAAATGATGTCATCTTTCTAGTACGTATACGTGTAGGAAAATTTAGTTGATAAATTCAGTCAAGATTGGCAATGATTTCGGAAGGATTTCACATTAAAAATGGCAAAAATATGCCACTTTTCTGTGGTTTCTTGTGTCGTATGTGCGGTGATACACGGAATAATATGAGGCAAGTCATGTGCTTACTATGGGAAAGCAATTGATATATCTGACTTTGGTAAAAACAGTGATTTTGAGCCCAAAACAGACACTGAAGTTGATATTTCTGTTTGTAGATTAGGTCTACGAGAAGGTAAACAACTTCAGCGGGCTCGGTCCGGGTACTAGCGGGGAGGAGATGCCGTTGGGTCTTGAATCATGGGAGTTTGTGAATGTGGCCGATATGTGCAAATAATTCAGGGTATAGGTCATCGCTGCCCCTAATAATTTAGGGTTGAAAGGGTTAAGAACGGAATTCTAATTTGTCATGTTGAGCATATAGGGCCTACATAAGCCTTATCATATTGACGTAACTGAAATGTCGCGTCCCTGGATTGGTCCTCTACGGAATGCAGATCTCGATTATGAGGTATGTTGTTGATGCGCAGATACCTATTATGCATATCTCTTTCTGCGCATCCTCAGATGCCCGGATACATGTATGAGAACTGGGAAAATACAAAGGTATATATTGTGTCGTCTCTTCTGCAAAGTTTGTACATGCAGAAAGACCATGCAAAATACAAATAATATATCTACCTCTTCCCTATATTCATAAAATCTCAGGAAATACTGTTTTGTAAATGTCTGATATCGGTAATAATTATGAATATTTGGTTTTGATAGTGAAATAAATTGTTTTTCCACAGAAACTTGCATTTTTTTTCTTTTGTATTTTGACCTATCCAGGCCAACACCTGCCTTACCAAGAGGATCCCGACCAATTTGCAGAGAGCTACAAGATGTTGGAATCCTTGCGGAGATCCTGTGAGCAAGAGGGAGTAGGGAGATCTTCGACAGGTGGCCCCGTGGACAGTAAGTCACCCCCTCCATTGCTTGATGTAGATGGAATCAAACAAGAAAGGACAGAGGTTATCATTTGTGCAATCTGTGGTGATTTGTTCAATACCCAGAGTGATTTTGATGAACACCAAAAAGTGTCACACTTTTCTGTAAGCAACCGTCACTCTGCGGTTGGAGATGAAAGGGGAGTGGAACTCTCCAAGGAGACTGTGGCGAGTGACCCAGTCTCTCAGATAGTCAGGTTTGAAGTAGAGGAAGGAGGTTATGAGGTATTGGATAAAACAAAGAATTTCCAGAATGCAGTAGACCCAGAGGAAGGGTGGAACCTTAATGGAAGCCAAGAAATGCCAAGTAACTCCCAATGTGTACAGTCTGAATCCCGTACTTGTAGATTTTGTAAGAAAGCATGTCCCAACAAGCGTATGTACTTGCTACACCTGAGAACTAAACACAGTGAAGAACTCCCTTATGAATGTCCAAATTGTAAGGCCAGGTACTTGGAGAAGAAAGACTTGGATAGTTACAGTCGCACAAGGGCTGGGAGAACTGATAAGGGTGGTAAGGACAGAAATATTTGTGAATTTTGCGGGGACAAGACCTCATATCTTTGCCTCACGTGCGATAGGGAATTTAAAAGCAGATCCAAATTGATTGCACATCAAAAGGTGCACAGTAAACGCAGACTGTGCTATTGCCATTTGTGTGATGAGTACTTTCCAGATACACGGCGAACTAGGGAGCATTTAGAGACCCACTATCCTATCATAGACAAAAGACAAAATGATAAAAGACAGTCAGTTCAGGCTGCAAGTAGGATTGGGAGGAAAGGTCAAGTAATCTCTGGTACCATTACACCGTACAAGAAGAAGCCACCTCCCGGCTCTGGCACCAGGGTGCCTCTTCCCTGCTTTGAGCATATGCAGAACAACCAGCGCCAGAATTATTTACCTAAACACTTTCAGACTTATGGGTTTACATATTTTGCTCGTTCTTCTGACCAAAGACCACAGCATCCTGATATGTCTGTACAGTCCATTCTAGATACTGTCCACAGGGCTGCTTCGCAGGTGCAAACCTCTTTTCCATCACCTAGCCATTACTGCCAGTGGTGTGGCATGGATTTTGATAATTTGAAAGAATTGGTGGAGCACACACAAATGCACATCAAAAAGGGTAAAACACATTGCCCGGTCTGTAAGAAATATTCCAGATCAAAAAAACTCTTCAGGAAGCACCTTAGAAAACATGGTATAGTTCTTTCCCATGAGTCAAGTTCGCGTTCATCATGCAATTCTCAGGTGCCCATGCAATCAAGGAACAGTATGTTGATGTCGCGTAAGAAAACTCCTCCTAAAACTTACATATCTCAGAGGGCTAAACTAAAAAGGAGTGACAGGTTGATGAAAAAATACCTGTCTGAAAGGTCATATAAGTCCAGGTCCTCATCAAACCTTGGAAAATGTCCAGTAGAATCTCAAAATTTTGACAACAGGCAAAACACGCAACATGCAAGCAGTCTCTCTGTTTACCCCCAGCAAAACAATCCGTCTCGGAATTTTAAGAGTAACAAAGCTGTTGACTCTTCACAAAATTCAATACTTTCTAGTCCAGGAGATGAGAAGTCCTATATTCATAGTTGTGGTGGGTGCAAATGCGAATTCGAGAGTCGAGAATTGCTTTCCCAGCATATCTGTGTACCTAAATTCAAGTTAGGTATATATTGTCATCTTTGCCCGAAGTGGTTTGAATCCAAACTTAGCTTGCAGTGGCATATGAGCCTGAAACATCCTCAGGCAAATGAAATTCATGTCGAAGAGTCTGTTAGCACCAAAGATCAGCGGTCAGTTGCACACCCCCTCATTCGTGAAGTTTGTTCCAAATCTTCTGCTCCTCAGAGTGGGCGCATGACTCATTGGAAAGGTCACAGCATGAACACTCAGTCAAAGGTACAACCCCAAAGCTGTAATACTGTACCCCAAGAAGGACGTATGTCCGGCCGGAAACGGAAGAACCCATTCAATGATCAAGAAGAGAAACTCAGATGTGCATGGTGCCAGAAGGAGTTTCATAGTTTGAGGGAACAGTTGGATCATATCAATATCCACCTTGCATGGGGTAACAACCGTTGTCCAATCTGTGGAAAATGGTATGCTTTACAACCCTTAAGAGCACACCTCAGGGTTGCTCATGCAATAGTAACACCCAGCCGTGGCAGAATCTTTGCCTTTTCACCAATGGCTCCCTTGCTTGGAGGATTGCAGAATTGCTGTTCTTGGTGTGATGAAGAATTTGATTCAAGAAGTGCACTGGATATTCATACACAGCTGCACATCAGCAAGGAAAGTAACCGGTGCCCACTATGCGGCATGTGGTTCAAAAACCCTCAGTCTCAAGGTTTTTTCAGGTTGCATCTGAGAAATCATGGTATACCAGTAAGCATGACATCAGATGATGGAAGATTGACCAATGATAGCTCAAGAAAGGACACCTATTCATCTTCTGTATCCCAAACCATTGATAAGTTCAAGCAGATTGATCATACTTCCTCAGAGCGACAGAAAAAGTCAGTCGAGTCTGAATATGCTGATGAAGAGGAGAAACTCTGTTGTGCCTGGTGTTTTAAACAATTTCATGACACCAATGAACTATTGGAACATACAAACACCCATATTGCTTACGGTAATAACTGCTGTCCAGTTTGTAAGAAGTGGTATGGTTTAGCTTCGATAAAGCGCCACCTGAAACTAAATCATGGTATTAACACCGCTTGTCATGCTAGGGAGTTTGATGCTTCACCAAGGATCACCTTGCCTCAAGAAATGCAGAATCGCTGCAAATGGTGCGATGAACAATTTGAGTCCAGCAAAGCTCTAGGAATTCACTCACTCCTTCACATTTGCGATGGAAAGAACCGTTGTCCTGTTTGTGGCAAGTGGTTTGGACGAGTGAAACGGGATTTCAAGGTCCACCTACGGTGCCATGGCGTTTTCATACCTCGTGATTATAAAGTTCTAAAGGTTGATGATGCAGATAATGTTGTGCTCCCTTCACAGATGGGTGGATTCAAACTCAAGACAATGCATCTCCCAAACATACAAAATGAAGGCGCATCTTACAAACTATGCTGTGCCTGGTGTAAGAAGCAATTCAATGAGGAAGATGAACTAGTAAGTCATACCAACATCCATTTTGCACATGGTAACAACTGTTGTCCAATCTGTAAGACGTGGTATAGACATTTGCCTTATATGAAGCACCACCTCAAGGTCTCCCATGGAATAAACACTCCTGATAAAGATAGGAATTTTGATGTGTCTCCTGCAGTTGACCCCGGTCAGGAAATACGGAATCGCTGTCGATGGTGTGATGAAGAATTTAAGTCAAGCGATGCCCTCGCAAGTCACACGCTTCTCCACATTGGCAGGGGAAAGAATCGTTGTCCAGTGTGTGGCGAGTGGTTTAGACCATCAGCAAAACAGAGTTTCAAAGTCCATCTCCGAAGCCATGGCATCATCTTGCCCTGTACAACATATGCACAGAATGTTGATGGTTCAAATATGGTGCTGCCTGCTTCAGAGATTGTTGTCGTGGACAAGATGGAAGTGCATAGCCCAAATATATTGAATCAAGACACAACGTGTGTCTGGTGTTCAAAGCATTTTCATAACACTGACAAACTGCTGGATCATATCAAAATCCACATTGCAATAGGCAACAACTGTTGTCCTGTATGTAAGAAATGGTTTACTTTTGAATACTTCAAGGGGCACCTGAAACTTCATGGAATCAACACCCCTGTTCATGGCAGGAAGTTTGATGTTCGAGCAGCAGACACTGACCAAGAAATGCAAAACCATTGTCGATGGTGTTATGAGGAGTTTGATTCAGTTGAATCTCTAGGTATTCATTCCCGCCTCCACATTAGCAAGGGCTCAAACCGCTGCCCTGTCTGTGGGAAGTGGTTCAGAAGTGACCAGAGATTAGAATTCCAATTGCATCTGAGGAAGCATGGCATAAACATACCCTCTGAAGAGGGGATTCCTATTGAGGATACAAGCAGTGAAGGAGCTTCCTTCAAGATCCTGCAATCCCCAAATGACAGAGTGGAAATGACACTTGGCATTACTGCTGAAATTCCACCAAGTGACATGACTCATGAGCAGCTTCCAAACACAGATGATCATGCAAAAGAATGTTCTCCATCCCAAAACTCTAAGCAAGATCAAGACTATCATGTGGATAGTGATCAAAAGCTCCCTTCATCTCAAGAAAGGCTTACCTTTGTAAAATATAGTGACTTGGGAGAGGGTAGGTCACAATGTTGTAGTTGTGGAACAAAATTCAATGAATCACAGGAACTTTTAGATCATGTTGAGGACCACAGCTATGCGCAAAGGAAGTTTTGTCCTATCTGTGTTAAGTTATTAAGCCGGGAAAAACCAACATCAAACTCCCACTTACAAATGCATGGCATTATCAGGCCTCAAACCATGTCTAATGACAAAGTGGTCATTGATGATATTGGAAGACCACCTGTTTCGGCGGACAAAGAGAACTTGGAAATTTATCAAACAGTAATGCAGGTTGACGAATCTTGTTACCAAACAGAACTTGTCTCAAATGATGGGCTTGACATGATAAAATGCACCCCAGCTGGAAATCTGTGTGCTGAGCTTACTTGGGAGAACCTGCAGAACACTGAAAGATCTTTGATGGAATTTGATACATCTGGCACCTCTGATGAAGTTCAACAAGAAGACTGTAATCCACAGACTAAGGTGCCCCCATCTTGTGAAACAGAAAATCTGTCTTTAGACCCATATGGTATAGAATTGGTTGAGGATGTCATCGGGTCACCTACTTTGCAGGACCTAGAAAACTTGGAATCGGATCAAACAGTGGTGCAGAAGGAAGGGACCTCATATGAAATGGATCTCCCCTCGAATGATGGACATAAAAATGCAACTGAAAATCTGCCTGGTGACCTCACTTGTGAACACCTGCAGAATGCTGAAAGATCTTTGAAAGCATGTGATACATCTGGGACCTCTGATCAAGTACAGCAACAGGATCGTATCCAGCAGCCAAAAGTGCACCCATCTGGGGACCCTCAAAATCAATCTGTAAGACCATATAGTATGAAAGTCGCTGATAAAGAAAGCAAATGGCAGTGTTCTCTTTGTCAGAAGAAATTTCATGAAGCAGTAGAAGTTGTATATCATGTAAAGGTCCACGCAGATGGTGATGTTAAGCGTTGCCCGATCTGTGCAGAGACCTTGATCCTGCAGAAGTATGCATTCACATCACATTTCATTAAACATGGCATTTTGATTACCCAGTCACCTATGTCACAGGACATGAACAAGGAAATGAATAAAACTATGGTGAAGAATAAAGGCACCATAGCAAAAAGGCCATGTAGTAATATCCCTCAAAAGAATAGTCATGAGATGGGGAAATCTTTAGAGGAAAATTCGTCATCCCAAACGTCTGATCATGTACAAGATGATACGGTCCTGGAGGCGGTACACACTTCCTCTCTTGATGTACAATCTGTAAAGAAGGAGAAGACATGGCAGTGCTGTTTTTGTAAGATAGATTTTCATGACCCAATGGAAGTTGTGGAACATTCAAATGAACATGTGAAAGGCAAGGTTAAGCGTTGTCCAATCTGTTCCCAGTTCATAAGTCGGAAGCCGTTCGCAATAAACAAACATTTCAGGAAGCATAGAATTAAGATCCCCTCTAATAGTGACAATGCCATCGTTGGTAATACAGGCAATGACTCTCTTGTTTCGCAGGACGTTGCGAACAAACAAACAGAGCACACAAGTGGAATTGAATAAAATCTCTTGGCTCAGATACTGCACCGTCATATATTAAATCAGGACATGACGCAAGATATTGTGTGAATTGTGTCCATGCTGTTTACAAGATCAGTGTTTCATATAATGTTTCATCAAGTGAATAATTGAAAACAAATGCCAGATTTCAAAGACAAAGTTTGTCTTGGCTGAATCGTTTGCATTGTATCAGGATCTCTTGATATAGTTCCATGTAACTTGCTAGGAATGTCCTTTATTTATTTAGGCTTCTGGTTCCACTTCAAGTTGATAGCTTGTATTCATACGGTGTTGGTTCTGGTGCAGGTTTGATAGTGTAAATCTAGAGAGAATTTCATGAAAGGACTTCTTAGCCAATTAAGAAACGTTGTCAGACCTGACAACATGTTAGACAACAACTGTTGATGAAACCCTTCCCCAGGCTGCTTATTTACCTGTAGATCCAACAGATGTGACTTTGTCAAAAATAAGATCAGTCGTATCATCATCAGCCTCTTTTCGGATTTGGTATTGTCCTTTGTCCTGATGATTATTAGGAATTTTGGGGGCGTCGTGGTCTAGTGGATATGACTTTCGTCTTTCAATCAGAGGGACGTGGGTTCGAATCCCAGCCATGGCGTGTACTCCTTCAGCAAGAAGTTTACCCACATTGTGCTTTACTCGACCCAGGTGAGGTGAATGGGTAACCGGTAGGATTCATTCCTTGAATGCTTTTAGTGCCTGTTTGGCAGCTCAGCTACAGCCGGGGTAATAATATGATACCAAGTATCAAGTGCAGTGGAGTTTATGCAATTATAGTAGCTGAGCTATATATTAATGGACCACATTATTATTATTTTCATTTTCCACAACTTGATGTTCTGTTGGTATATTAAACAGCAACCGGGCTTCTTCCAGAAATCTAGGGTTATTGTTCTATATTCTATCCAATGGGTCCTTTCCTCTTTGTTCACTTCTCTTTCTAATTCAAGACCTTCCGTAGGATATGAGCTGTTCCAAGCAAGTATGCCTTCTGTATTATTATTATTAATATTATTATTATTAATATTATTGTTAATATTATTAATATTATTAATAATATTATTATGATTCCCTACTTGATGTATGGAGGATTCAAAGAACACAGTTAATCGCATAGAAAAATGCCCGTCAAATGACAATGAACAGCCGGGAGGTCTTTGTCGAAAATTGGTGACCTGGAAGGGCATTTTCGTCCCTTAGTTTTGGAGAAGACGCTTGTTTGACATTTGCCCAGCGTCAAGCACTAAACTACTGCTCTGATTCACTAGTTTTCGATTTCCTGTTTATTCTTTGTCGTGAAGGGAATTTGCCCTCAAAAACATTTGAAATTTAAGTCCAAGGTTTTTACGACGTTTCTGTAAAAGTGCATTGTGGCCATTCTCGTACTCTTGCAGTACTCCTTGATCCAATCCTGTAGCTAACACTGATCTTCATGTACAGTAATCCTTGTGAGGTTTAAAAAAAACATTTAGTTCTGTTTCATGTGAGTTTTGACTTTATTGTGAAGTGCCATATGGGATGACCCAGTTTATTTTCCCATTCTAATGCTTCAATTTGCCTACGGACACTCAAATCAAATTTTGGAAAATATAGATGTATTTTCTGCATCAAAACTCTTTTAACATTTTGATAAATCAAATTGTACTCCCATTGGCTCATATTGGTTTGGCTTACTATATATAAATCATTTGGCTTTAAAACTTTCCATTTCTAATGCACATTAGATTGATTATGGAAACATGTTTTTTTGTAATAGCAGAACAGTGACTGGAAGATTTAACATAGTACTAGATTTAGATACGGGTTCAGTAGATTTATTTTTAGTTGATGATACAAATGAAATCATAGCGCACACACTGCGTTCCCTGGGGAGCATTCTGACCATTTGCTACCTGCCACAGACCAGTCTATTTTCCTTTAGATCCTAATAACTGTGTAGAGAAGGCAACTGTAGATCAATATTTTGCTAACCAAAGGGCATTGGCACTATGTTTGGGTCTAAATAACATGCATTTTGCTGCAGACTGATTCTCAGTTCTAGTTTTAAATTATATTCACATGTTTCATGGAAACACATCTTGAAAATCATCTTGGTTTTTGTCTCACCTACGAAGCAGACAGGGGCGTCGATCCATTTTTCAGATTGGGGGGGCAAAATCACGAATCAATTTTCCAAAGGCGCTCGATCACACAAAACAAACAAACTCACGCACACACACACATATGCCTAAATGGTAAATTGCCAATTCGTCTACTGCCATCCCGTCCACTCACCACATGGTCTACATTCATTTCGTCTAATGCCATTTCGTCCATCAACATTTCGTCTACCACCCATTTCGTCCAATCACCATTTCGTCTAATAGCCAGTTAGTCTATAGCCAATTCGTCTACAACCATTTCGTCTACCAACCATTTCGTCTAAATCCATTTGGTCTAATGCCAAATCGTCCATTAACCAGTTCGTCCACCGTTCATTTGGTCCAATAGCCATGTCGGCTAATTTCAGTTGGTCCAATATCCACATCGTCTACTTATCAACTCGTCCAATTGCCATTTCGTCTAATAGTCATTTCGTCCATCAACCATTAGGTCCAATAATCAGTTCGTCTACCAACCAAATCGTCTACTAACCATTTCGTCCAATTCCCAAATCGTCCAATAGCCATTTAGTCTAATAGCCATTCGGTCCAATAGCCATTTCGTCTAATACAAATAATTTGCGTTATCCGAGGAGGGAGTGAAATGACTTTAATACCTTGAAATTATTGATGATATTAGTTTAAAAAAAAAAACCTAAAAACTATGATGATAACTACTATCGCAAGGGTCGATTCAGTGGGTACAGCAATTCAGGCACCCCCACTCCCCCTAAAACGCACACACACACGCACACACACACATATAAAAGGGGGACTAAGATGGGGAAAATGGAAAAGGGTCCTTTTATTTTAATTTGTCGCTCAATTTTTATTCAAAAAAAGAAAGGAGAATATTGTATTCCGATATCAAAATACGATAAACAGATGAAAGACAATATAGCCTTTTAAAGAAATATTATTGATCAATATACCCCCACCCCCCCCCCAAAAAAGAGCTCTTCCCGATCTGTCCTATCTTCTTTCCCTGTACTATCCTCTCCCTTTTTGTTCGTTTCCCGTCGCTAGAAGCCCGCCTGCGCCTAAAATAAATGTAGGCCTAGTAGTATTGACAATAACGATGAGTATAATGTTTGTGATATACTCATGCTGTAGCAATTAATGGATATAATAATAAGAATGATAATCATCATAATGATACTAATAAATAATAATAATAAAATTCACAATACTACTAATAATAATAATAATTATGATGATCATATTACTAATATTAACAAAAATGATAATAATAAGGATAATCATAATAGAAATAATATACATAATTAAAATAATTACTACTACGTAGGCGCGGATCCAGGAGTTTACAGGAAGGGGGGGTATTGAAATCACTAGAGTAGATTTTTGGTCGCGAGTATATAGGCCTGCCGGGTATAATTATAACACATCCCTTTTGCGGATCTAGCTTTTGCTAATGGGGGCAGGGGGGGGGTTTGCTGTTGCTCGAAAAATGTTCATTCATTTATATATTCCCCTGTCTGCGGATCGAAGAGGGTTTTTTCCGTGTTTTTTTTTTTTTTTTTTTTTGCTTGCGCGAGCTGATCTTTTTTTTTTATAAACATTTTATTTCATGTAGGCCCACTATTATTTTACACATAAAATCGTAAGTCTTGACACTGTTTGAAATCCTGAACATTTCTCTAGATTAATAACTAATGCGAGGATTGCAAGCGCGCAGCGCGAGCTGAGAATTTTCCATATACTGACATGAAACAGGGGCCACAGGAGAATTGGTAATTAATTAGGCCCACAATCGCGAATAGAGTCGACTCGGGTCGTAGAGGGCGCTAGTGCAGCATAGTAGACCAGTATGCGTATTAGACGAAATGAATATTAGACGAAATGGTGATTAGCCAAAATGGCAATTGGACATATTGGTTATTAGACCAAATGGCAATTAGACCAAATGATTGTTAGCCGAAATGAGTTTAGACCAAGTGATAGTAGACCAAATGCAGTTAGACCAAATGGAACATGGACGAAATGAAAGTAGACCAAGTGGTTATTAGACCATTTGCCTTTAGACCATTTGGCTATTAGACCAAATGGGAATAGACGTAATGATAGTGGACAAAGTGGCTATTTGGACCAATTGGCAAAAAAATACCATTAGACCAAATGGCTATTAGACCAAATGATAATAGACGAAATGGCTATTAGATGAAATGGCTATTAGACGAAATGGTGATTGGACAAAATGGTAATTGGACCATGTGGATAGTGGACCAACTGATGGTAGACGAAATGATATTAGACCATGTGGATAGTGGACAAAATGGCAGTGGACGAAAGGGCAATAAACCGCCTAAATATATGTATATATATATATACACACATGCACACACATATATATATATATATATATATAAATTTTGATATTTCGATCTGAAAAAATTGATTTGAATGGACGTTTTTAATAAAGATCACGATATATATATATCCAACAAAAGATTATTGCAAATCGAAGTGGGAGTTCTTTTGAGGTTAAGAACTGAAAACGGGACCATATTCACCTATTTATTCATGGAAAGTATGGGTTTTTTACAGAAATGATGCGAGCACGAAGCGCGAGCTGAAATTTTTTGATATTCCAATCTGAAAAGTGGACATTTTGAGCACGATTTTAGACGAAGAACGAGTTGTGTATCTCAATCTCGCTTGCTGATTTCTGTGTAACATTACAATCTTACTTTATTTTTATATAGCACATGCGGAATTATTGGGGGGGCAAAAGGATATGTTTGCCCCCCCCAATAATTTCATTGGTGGGGCGATCGCCCCCCCCTGCCTTCCCATAATCGACGCCTCTGGAAGCAGAGTGAGACTATAGGCGCGGCTTTTCCGACGGCGGCGGTGGCGGCGTCAACATCAAATCTTAACCTGAGGTTAAGTTTTTGAAATGATGTCATAACTTAAAAAGTATATGGACCTAGTTAATAAAACTTGGCCATAAGGTTAGTCAAGTATTACTGAACATCCTATTAGAGTTTCATGTCACATGACCAAGGTCAAAGGTCATTTAGGGTCAATGAACTTAGACCATGTTGGAGGAATCAACATCGAAATCTTAACCTGAGGTTAAGTTTTTGAAATGTCATCATAACTTAGAAAATATATGGACCTAGTTCATGAAACTTGGACATAGGTTAATCAAGTTCACTGAACATCCTGCATGAGTTTCATGTCACATGACTAAGGTCAAAGGTCATTTAGGGTCAATGAACTTTGGCCGAATTGGGGATATCTGTTGAATTCCCATCATAACTTTGATTGTTTATGGATCTGATTCATGAAACTTGGACATAATAGTAATCAAGCATCACTGAACATTTTGTGCAAGTTTCAGGTCTCATGATTAAGGTCAAAGGTCATTTAGGGTCAATGAACTTTGGCCGAATCGGGGGTATCTGTTGAATTACCATCATAACTTTGAAAGTTTATTGGTCTAGTTCATTAAACTTGGACATATGAATAATCAAATATCACTGAACATCCTGTGCGCGTTTCAGGTCACATGACCAAGGTCAAAGGTCAATGAACTTTGGCCGAATTGGGTGTATCTGTTAAATTACCATCATAACTTTGAAAGTTTATGGATCTGATTCATGAAACTTGTACATAAGAGTAATCAAGTATCACTGAACATCCTGTGCGAGTTTCAGGTCACATGATCAAGATCAAAGGTCATGTAAGGTCAATGAACTTTGGCCATGTTGGGTTTTTTTTGTTGAATAACCATCATATCTCTGTAAGTTTATTGGTCTAGTTCATAAAAAGTGGACATAAGAGTAACCATGTATCACTGAACATCTTGTTCGAGTTAGAGTAGTATTCAAAGTCAGCACTGCTGCTTTATTGAACCGCGTGATGCAGGTGAGACGGCCAGAGGCATTCCACTTGTTTATTATTTATTTGCTACATGACCTCTACCCCTAGAAAATGGATCCTACATGCCCAGATTCTAACTTTTACTCTATAGACTACATGTGCATGAACCAACTAGAAATACCATTCATATCTTTGCCCACTTTAGGCCGGTTTTGAATTTATTTGTCTTGATTTTTTGCCATATGTGTGATACTGGCCTAGTTTATGGTCACTCAATCATCAGTGTGTATTTTGACTTAGTTAAAAGATGTAAAGAATCTTTGATTCACAGATTCATTCTCAAAATTGATTCAGACCGTATCGACCCCTTAAGCTACCTAAAAAAGGAGCAGTGAATAGAAGAGCAGATCTATACACATTGGTCATTCCTGCTGGCTACATTTGATGTTGATGAAATGCTGGAAATCTTTTCTTACAATTGAAGGGAAACAGGCTGACTGAAGTTGTGACTCCTCATGGAAAAATATTTGAACGTTTTTTGCATTCCAGGTCAATCCGCATCCTCTGGAGGAGAAGAAGACGCAAGGGAACAAGGAATGTTCCGACGTACCGGTGCGATAGATGTCAGGTTACCTGCAAGTATGGTCGGAAAAGGTTATCTACAGCAAACTGGCATCCTAGCTGACTCCTCCTTCACTTGTGGACTTTGCCAGAAACCCTGTGGGAACAGAACTAATTATACTGTCCATCTTAGGATCAAGCATGCCAAGGAACTGCCTTACGAGTGTCACGTGTGTGAAGAGAGATTCCCTACTGAGGCCGTTCTGAAGGACCATGCACAATCCAGTCACCAGTCGGGAGACAAGGACTATCGTTTCAAGTGCGGTGCTTGCGGAGCAAGGTTCAGGCTGAAGCTTGATCTGCATGCCCACATGCTTTCTCACAACGAATATGAACTGTTCCCCTGCCACCTCTGTCAGAAGACCTTCTCAGAAAGGGAAGAACTTTCAGAGCACTTATATGAGCATGCAAAAGCTCAAAACAAGAGAGTCCACTGTCCCTTGTGCGGTAAGGTCTTCAACCGAGCTCGAAATCTTGCCATCCATCTCGGGACCCATAGTGCTACATACATATGCCAGCTTTGTGAGAATAAAACTCGGATTCTGGAATGCGAGACATATGACGATCTTCAGGCCCTTCTTGGCATGAAGACAGCAGCACTTTTGCATACTTCTGATGGAAACCATGTCAAACAAGAAGAGCCTTCAGATAATCGGGAAACGCTTGTATGTAAACTATGTCAGACAACTTTTGCAAATGTACAGGAACAGAGTGGACATCATTGCAAGGTTTATCAGTGCAGGAACTGCTCAAAGTATGTTTGCTGTCCAGACCCCTTGGATGCTGGTGGAAAAATCTGGGATGTTGAGAAAAATTACTTGTGTCACACCTGCATCCGTTCTCTTTGTCTCATGGACAAGATGCCACCAGAAGAAACGTCCACCTCGGTAGATAGGATTACAGCCAAGTGCTGGATATGTGCAGAGACCTTCTCCAAGGTAATCCCAACCTATCACAAGGTAATTATGAAACTGCCAAGTCCTAACCAGTCATGCTCCGATGACGAACCAGGAAACCCTTCTCTCGACTTGCAATGCAAAATATGTGGCAATGTGTACACCAAAATGTCAGACTTGCAGAAGCATTACATGATCCATGAACTAAACCACTTATATCGATGTAGATTTTGCGATACAATCTGGGACAGGAAGAGGTTGTACAGGCGCCATATGCAGACTCACAAGGTAAAGCCTTACAGGTGTCCAAAGTGCTACAAGGCATTCTCAAATGAGAATCGTCTTAGGAGACATATTGATAAGCACGTGAGAAGGCACCTTAAAAGAAAGGGACAAATTCAATCTGATCCTTCTTTAATTTTCTCTGCCAGTGATGGGCCAAAGAAGAGGTCAAATAAGAAACGAAAAAAGAGGGCAAAAGGGAAGATGAAAAAGAAATCAAAATGGAAGGTGAAAACGAAAGGTAAAAAAACAGACGAGAATGGAGATTTATTAGAACCGGGAAAGTGTTTGCAGGTAGAACTCCAAAATGTCCATCAGAGGAAAGGAGACGAGTCAGGGAAATATGTCTGCGATATCTGCAACCTGTCCTGCGTGAACGATCTGCACCTTTACAACCACAAGATGGTCCATGCGGGGCAGAAGATTCGCCCATGCGACATTTGCGGGCAAGGTTACAGATCGAGTTACGAACTCATTAAGCACAAAGAAGACCAGCACAGTCAGTGCCACTGCCAGATCTGCGGCAAAGGCTTCCTGTCCACAAGTGATCTTGAGGTTCACCACATGGAGAAGCATGTGAAGGATCCTCTGACATGTGCCACATGTGGCAAGGTGTGTGTGAATGAGCGCCATCTGGAGAATCACCGCGTTGTCCACATCGGCAGGAAGCTCTTTGTTTGCGAATTCTGCGGGCAGGGCTTCCATCTTCGCTACGCCCTGGTCGAGCATTTGGGGATCCATACTGGCCAAAAACCCCATCGCTGTGATATCTGCCAACAGAGTTTCTCCCAAACTGAAGACCTGCTGCAACACAAGAAGTTGATGCACAGTCAAGAGCATCCGGGACTTTTCATTGGCAATGACTTCATCAAGGAAGAGCCGATAGAAGAAGTTGATCATTCAGGCCAGTCATACAATGCCTTCATCGAAAAAGAAGAAATAGAGCATCCTGGACTTGTCATTGGAACTGACTTCATCAAGAAAGAAGCTATAGATCAGATTCAAGAAGTTGATCAATCAGCACACTCATATAATTCTGATGTGGATAATTGATTTCAATAGCATTGAGTATTTAGACTAATATGACCCTATTTGACTCTCACTGTCACCAAAAAAAAAATGTGTCCAAATCTTTTAGATGAAGCAGAGATTGCCTCCCAGCAACTCTGGTGTATGATGATGATCGTCACAAACTAACCAGGAATATCAATATCATCATTCTTGACACCTCTAGCTACTTTGACACATCATATGAATTGCTAACAAATGGGAGAATATTGTGTCAACTATCCAAGTTGATCACTTCATTTTACCCTGGCTTTGCAGTGCTTTGTAGGTCCAGCTTATATCATTTCAGTGATTCCTGCAGATACTCTGTCTTCTCCCATATTGGATAGGACGAACATAGAGTAATGCCTGTCCAAAGCACAACTATAAGGTGTAGAAGGAAATAAAATTCTAGGCCGGTGTTGGGTCCACTGAACCAAAGTGAAGTCTCTGCAAGTAAAAAAACTTCTTAAGACATGATATCTTTGCTGGGTGCTGTCAATGGCCAGTTAGTTCCATAAAAAGCAGTCTCATCTGTAGTCTGTATTTGATAAATGATGGAGACTTTTAGGTTCGTATTCTGAAATAAGGTTTAATTTAGACAATAGTCTAACTCTGTGCTAAAATTATGGGAAGTCAAAAGTGTCAAAATTTTTATTAAGTTGTATGTTTCTTATGTTTACTGTGCTATTTCCTGATTCATCAATGGTGAAGACAATCATCTATTTATACTTCCTAGACAATTATGAATGATTTGAGAGCCAAATGAGCTGAGATATGATATCTCTTCTGTTTGATAGTGATTTATGTAACAATTGGCTCTCCATACTCAAACCAAAACTTATACCTGAGTTTAAGTTAAACCCGACTTCAGAATACAGGCTTTAGCCTTGACACAGTTTGAAGCTTGTAGACCCGAGATTGACCTATATGTATCACACACATGGCAATATATTTCCAATGTTTATATTCATCCGAGATGAAAGTATTGGCAAACTTAAAAAGCCTTTTTGGATCTGATCATTGAAAGTTTGTCTTGTCTTTCCATGCTTGCTCCCTATGTGCTAACTCAAGTTTGTACATTTCTCTGAACTTTTTTGAGATTTCTGAATTATGGACCATTAGATTTCTTTTTCACCCAAACAACTCTTTGTTATAAAAAGTATGCAAAAGGGGCCATTATAGACTGCTATGAGTAGTTTATGTAAGAATTGTATTGCATGAAGCTGGTGAAATGAGTGGTGATTTTCAGTCTATTCTCTATAAGCTGTAGAAATTTTTGAAGTTAGCTGATTTACTTTTGAATTCATTCTTTGATATTTTAGGAAAATACCCTGGAAAAATTAAATAGTAATAATGACAAAAAATACCATGGGGAGAAAGAGGAACTTTGCCCCTCAAACATAGTAAATGCCCAGTTACATGTAGGTTGCAGAAGAGCACTAGTATTAGTAAATTGTTATTTGTTTTGTAAGGTATTCTTTAGGTTGACATACACTAATAAAAAATGCCCCCTTGTCAACATTTCTTTGCGTTGCGCTTCGGGTTAGTTGCTGGGTCTGGATTTGGAATGATGTCCAATTTTGCATGATGTTAGTATTCATTTGCCACTTATGGCCCAGGAATTTTGGTAGACATCGCCTTATCAGAGTGACTGAGGAAAACATGATGGCATTCTATGGGAAATTTTCTTCAAATTTTTGCTCATTGTGATATTTCACTTATATTCATAAAAGCTTTTCTTTCTGCCATGAAGAACAGAAACAAAATGTCCACTTTTTTTTGATAAATGGTGCTGATGTGCAAGAGGAATGTATTATCTAGGAATGCCAAAAGTAATTTGACAAAATCTGAATTATGGTTAAGTACAAGTTGTATAATAATGATGACAGCATGGTTTACTTAGAACTGTGCATATTTGTTAATGCATATCAGTTAATGCATACAGTTCATTGATGGAGTCTAATATAGTATCAAAGTAAATTTTTCTGTATTGTTTTTGTATATTATGTATTTTAATTCATGGAAGGATTCAAAAGGTCTTAAGTTTCTGATATATTTTCTCCTATTCTGAAATAATTGTTTGATTTCATATCCAATTTTTTAGCTCCAAAGACACTTTAATGACAAGTCCATGTATTCTGTAAATGTATTATTGATATGATTTTGCATAAGAAATAGTTTAGAGATTGATATTTGTTTATAAAAATATCCTTTTTTCTACAAAACATAATATGAAATGTGAAATTAATATGAACAAAGGCAGTGTAGCAATTATTATACTTTATTTATTTGCTCAAAATGTTTTTATGTCTATGATTTTTTAAAAATCTATGTAAGATTATTTTTCTTGTGTATCTTTTGACTTCAATTATTCCAAGCTTGTGTCATTTCCAAATTTTTCAACATGTAAATTTTACAAAGACGTTTAGTGCACACTTTTGTGTTAAAAGTCATGTTCACTATAAATGTTTACTTTTACGCTAGAATTTTGATATACCATGTTTCTAATAGACAGCTGGCAATAACACTTCAATTTTGGAAGAAAAATCACACAAAAGACTCATAAAGGCCGGAAAATGAGACAAAAAGGACACTTATAAACTTCATTTGTTTTAAAACTTATTCAGGAGGATTGTTCTTATTCCATAAATATGATAAACGTAGCTTTGCATGACTTTTCAACCTTGAATTTTCCAGATGACACATTTGGGGCCCTGTTTCAACAAAAAAAAATGGAAATGAAAAGTTTGCAATGAAAGTTATAAGCTACTGAAATGATTTAATTTGATTGGCTGCTGATAAATTTATAAAGCACCCCCCCCCCTCCTTGGTATGCATGATTCACTAGATAAATGCGAACACACCAGATTGTCAAGAAATCAATGAATTTATGGATATATCTAGAATATATATAGGTAGAGCGTCCGTCTCACAACCGGGAGGTCGGGGGTTCAAACCCGGCCACGTCAGACCAAAAGACGTTAAAAGATGGGAGTTGCTGCTACCCTGTTTGGCGTTCAACAATTAAAGGGATAGAGCCTCGTCGATCTGGCGCTGCACGGTGGCTGCCGGGCCCACGATCAATTGGGCAAAGCAAATTTTCGGAGTATTTCATTTCATGTCTATTTCGAACAATAAATTATGGATTTTCAATATTTTTTTAACAAACATGTGTTTTATATGTGGACTTTGCTGACTTTCCATAGCTGCAATTGATCGGATTGATCGGATCAATCGTAACTTTTTGTGAGACGGGCCTCCGGGCCCCATCTTACAAAGACCTCTGATTTATCCAAACAATCGTAATTCTATGGAAATCCATCAGTGTCATGATTTTTTTTCTACCTGAATTTTAAAAATGTTTTATTGTTAACAAAGGTGAACACACCAAATTGCCAAGAAAACAATGAATTTATGTAATATGCATCATACTTAGAAAACATTTTTAACAGACATGCATTTCAGATGTGGGCTTTGCTGGCTTTCCATATTTGAGGTTGATCAAATCAATTACAGCTCTTTGTAAGATGTGGCCCTCTTTTATTGGACTTTATGGATGGCCCGTATTCTGAAGTCGGGTTTAACTTAAACTCGGGTTTAAAGTTGTGGTCTAAGGATGGGAAGCCAAAAGTATCAAAATTTTTATTAAGTTGCATGTTTCTTATGTTTACTGTGCTCTTTCCTGATTCATCAATGGTGAAGACAATCATCTATTTATACTTCCTAGACAATTATGAATGATTTGATAGCCTAATGAGCTGAAGTATGATATCTCTACTGTAAGTGAATTATGTAACAATTGGCTCTCCATACTTAAACCATGACTTCAAACCTGAGTTTAAGTTAAACCTGACTTCAGAATACGGGCCTATGACTTTCATCATGTGTTTTATTGTTTTTTATGAGCAAGTGAGATGTTCATATCATGAGTTATGATTTATTTTGATTTATTACGCACTAAAAAATCCGTGTTATAAATGTAAACCACATCTTGGTATGTTTTACAGAAGAAAGGATGATGAATGGTTAACAAATGTGTTTTCTTTTTTAATGAGCAAGTGAGATGTTAACATCATAAGTTATGATATTTTATTTTATTATGCAGTAACTGCTGGAAAAATCTGTGTTTTGCGAAGCACAATCTGTTCTATGTTTTACAGAAGAAAGGAGGAAGAATTGTTTTAAAACAATACTTTTTCGTCCAAATCCTCTGAAATAACTTCTGGGAAGTACTGCTATGTATATAATAAGTCAATTCTAAAGTGCGACATAATGATGATAACTTTGAAAAGCTCCCATCACTCTGAAAATGAGCTAATCATATTTGCATGCATGTCTTTTTGCATATGTTTGTTATTCAAAATCTTTTAGTGGATTAGAAAATTTGTGACACTATATTTCAACTCGACTTGTCCTAACTACAGCGACTGAATATTTGCCATTATTCATTCATGTATTTTTTCTTTTCTCTTTCATATGATGTACAACAGATGCCAATGTTGGGAATTTTAAGACCCCCCCCCACCCTGTAACATTTGTGTTATTATCATGATCATGTTGGAGTGATGATTTTATTATAATGATAGTATGTAGTTCCTATAGTTGTGTAACCTTATTTTTTTTTTATTACTATTACTGTTTTTGTTTAATACTGCCAAGTTGAATATAATATTGTAAATAATACATGCGCATACCATGTCGTAAAGAAAATTATTTATGCCTTGTAATTTTGGTTTGCAAATTTTGTTCATCTGTAATGGTTATTTTTCATTATGAAGAAATTGGTGTGGAAGGGGATTGGGAAATTGAGAATGAGAGTGTGTGGTATGATGTGTGTTGAGGGTGTGCATGCAATTTACATAGGGCGCGTTTGTGGGTGTAATTTAGTGTGCAGTTGTGAAAGAGAGATAAATTTGGAGGGAGGGTACCTACTGAACTTCACTTTACAACTTTGAAAGATATCACCACTTCGGAGCTATTTTTTTTACTGGCAGAAGAATTAGGACCATTTTCCTCTCTCAAGTGATAAATTTGACCCTGTCAAGTCCCTGTCGCTCTTTTCTTCTTTCTTTCTTTCTTTCTTTTCTTTTTTTCTTTCTCTCTTTCTCTTTTTCTCTCTCTCTCTCTCTCTTTCTTTCTTTCCTCCCTCATCATCACCGCCCATACCATCATTATCATCTTCCCCATTATCATCATCGACATATTTTGCCCATCACCATCGCCACCAACGGAGCATTTTCTGCACGTGCCAACAACTTACATCGCTCTAGATCATCTACATATACTATGACATCTCGCGACCCGTTGATCCTCCATCGTCTCCCCACCCTAGAGCTTCTCTCCCTCCAAGACCCCACCCCGAACCATTCGATCGACCAAGATATAATCAAGTATGATATCATTTGATAAAAGTGATATGATGATAACCGTTATCATCATCATCACCTCTACCATTTCCAGACATCACCTTCACCATCATTATCACCTTCACTATCATCATCACCACCATCATCATTATCATCATCATCATGAACATCCTCATCACATCATCATCATCTCCACTATCAGCATCATCCCCATCATCTTTACCATCGACATCACCATCATCATCACCACCATTATCATCACCATCATCATCATAACCATTATCATCACCACCACCACCACTACCATCGTCACCAACAGAGCACTTTCAGTGGCAACAGCTAGTATTACTCTTGATCTTCTGTTATAGAACCTCCGTATGACACAATATTCCGACCATAGACGTGATAGATCCCCATCAGCTCCCTCCCCCAGAGCTCCCCTCCCTCTAGTCTAAGCCCCCACCCCGAACCATTCGATCCACCGAGATATAATCGAGCATGATATCATTTGATAAAAGTGATATGATGATGACCGTTATCATCAATCAACATCATCACCACCACCATTTCAATCATAATAATCATCGTCTTCATCCTCATCATTGTCGTCAACATCGTCACTGTCATCATCACCACCATCATCATCTCCACTATCAGCATCATCCCCATCATCTTTACCATCGACATCATCATCCTCATCACCACCATTATCATCATCACCATCATCATCATAACCATCATCACCACCACCACTACCATCGTCGCCAACAGAGCACTTTCAGTGGCAACAGCCTAGCACTGGTCTTGATCCTCTGTTGTAGTACCTCCGTATGACACAATATTCCGACCATAGACGTGATAGATACCCATCATCTCCCTCCCCTAGAGCTCCCCCTCCCTCCCTCTAAGCCCCCCCCCGAACAATTCGATCCACTGAGATATAATCGAGTATGATATCATTTGACAAAAGTGATATGATGATGACATCACCGGCTGGAGAGCCAGATGTATATGACCTCCATTGCGATTGTTGTTCAACTATTTGAATCATTTCATTCATCGTCACGCTCGCAGTGGATATCATTGGCGGACTGCTGTGAGTCAAATGTAGATCATCAGATGTTGATTAAGCCTATATGCACGTGCGTGTATAGCCATATCATCAAAGCCTGTATGTTATCATGGTAAGTAATTTTTTTTTCAAAATATTTTCTTGAAATTAATTTCGTTTTCTATATTATGAGAGTAAATTAATAAGCCTAACGCACTAATCTATAGCACATTGAGAAATGACATGTTTTTAAAGTTCCCAGTTTTCCGTTTTCTGAAAACAATTGAATTCCAAGCCGCTTGATGTTCTAAAATTCATATAGTTCTATTTGCAATAAACACTTCAACGAGTTTGATGCAGATCTCGAGTAGATCGTCAGTTGATGACGTAAATTTTATTCAATTCAATTTTGGTTGTGTTTATTTTTTATCGTATTTATTGCAAAAATGCTGGGTAATTGATCAAGCCTTCTCTATTATTTATATCTGATTAGTGAATTTTACAATTATAACTACTTCATGGTCTAAATTTTTAAATAGAATTTTAAATCATATTCCTTTTTATATTCGTAAGTAAATTGAGTAGGAGTCTGTTCGTGATTGTTAAGGCTAGACTGTTTTTTTATTAGAGTCTTTTTTAAAGTAGTATACACAGCCAAAATTGTTGTGTTAACCGGTGTACATAGAGGACCACACCAGTTATTTTACACCGGTGTTAAATTGTTAGTTTTACACCTATAGGTGCTATTGCAACACCTTTGGTTGTGTCATTTACACTCTTTGGTGTTATGTTCAATTTGTAGGGTGTAATTTTAACACCCTAGAGATTGTGTGGTCCTCTATTAACACCGATTGGTGTCAGTTCTAACACCACAGTTTTTACAGTGTACGTTTTGTATTAGTCTTTAAGGTACCAGTGACGTTTGATTCATTTGACACTTCCGTTATTCTGCCAATAATTGACATGAAATAACTTGGACCCAACATGATCATGATGATAGTAGCGTAAACAAAATATTAAGAAAGATAATCTGTGTTACCATCTTTCTCCTACAAATCAAATGAAAGATATCACCACCCCATTCAAAACTTCATTTAAAAACAAGAAAATTGAGCCTTATAATTATCTTTAAAGTATATGGTTTTGTGCCAGCAGCAACAACATTTTCATGAGCGCATGGTTATAGCGTAAGAATATGCCACTGTCACAAACGATAGCAATTTCGCGAATTTAAAGTGCATTTTAAACAAACTGGTATGTGCTTGTACCATCATTACTTGCAATCTTATTGTAATGAATAAAATATTTAGGTTTCAAATCGTCTATATTGCTCATACATAAGTGGGAGCGGGGAACTGGTATTATTATATCTTTTTAATAGCAATAAGAGGGCCTTATTTCGCATTATGCCTTTGTCGGCTATTTTCACGAGTACAAAATTAACTGCGCAAAGTAATTTCATCTACTCTTTGATACAGTCTTGAGATCCAAATGAAAACAATTATTTTAAAGGTTGTCATTAAGAATTGATTATTACCTGCCCCCTTCGAAGAACAACTCTCTTTCCATGTTACTGTTTTTCTTACTTTCTTTTTATTTTAATAGTCAATAGATGGAACTTACGGGGAACTGACTACTGGCGTAAAGATGGGGACGGGGGGTGGGGTGGGGCTTAGGGAGGCATGGCCCCCACAAATTTCCTCGACCACGATAAAATAGAAGTAAAATAATTAAAGGAAAGGGAAAGGGTGGGAGATATTACTCTCTTACTATGATTTTGAAAATGTATCACTATTGGATTTTTGTATGAAAAAAAAATCACGCTCGCTCCGCTTACTCTCAACTTTTTAGATTTTTTGTGCACCATACGGCATGTCTGGCCTCCTCACAGTTTTCGCCTATCACATGTTTTAATTCACATATTACGGAGTATAATTTGGCGTAAAGATGGGGGGGGGCATGGACCCCCGGGCCCCACAAATTTCCTCGACCACGATAAAACAGAAGTAAAATAATTAAAGGAAAGGGAAAGGGTGGGAGATATTACTCTCTTACTATGATTTTGAAAATGTATCACTATTGGATTTTTTATATGAAAAAAAAAATCACGCTCGGTCCGCTAGCTCACAACTTTTTAGATTTTTTGTGCACCATAATAGACAAGACCAATATGGGGAGATTTGAATGTGCTGAATCTGATAAGACCGGTTCCCAAGCCAATATTTCATGTTTTGACCACCTAATTTGCATAAACAAAATGGCTGCCAAATTGACTATTTATAATCTTATTTTTACAATATTCTTTTATAATATTCGCTTTCACCGATATTGATACTGCAAAATCCTGCATACATAACAATGTACCTTTCAGAAAAAATTGTTATTTCTGTTTGCTGCTAATTAATTATGCAAATTTATGCATATTTTGCAAAAATGTGCTATAATTTGATAATTACACCTCAAAAAATTATTATTCTGGGTACAAATATAATTTGTGTCATTATGATAACTGTTTGGCCCCTAAATATAACATTTAAGTCAATTCTTATATGTATTTTATTATTCTTTGATTTTTTTTATGTTCTTGTATTTTTGCCATTTCTTTGTATATGTTTGATATGAGATCTTGAAAAACTAGTATCAATGGCAGACAAATATTAAGCTTCAATCATTGAATCATTTGATAAACTTCTTTTGCCACAACTGTTAATTGTACTCAGGAACAAATACACACACATGCTCCCACACCCACACCTGTATATAGAAAGTAATATACTTGCAAGGTATATTATACATGCCCAATATAAAACACATTGATGCTGATCCTATAATCATGACAATTACCAAATTCAATGAACCCGTCAGAAAAAAGGGTTTAGAAGTTAGAAAACCTGTAATCATGCTGGAATTAGATTTATTGAAATATTTATATTAAAATATCTTATATATCCTTTATAATTAGATAACAGACCCAATAATCAATGATTTTTAATGATTTTTTTTTCAGTGTAGTTTATCAATCGGATTTAAGTATCAGTACATTGTTAACATCCTTGTAGCAAAATTATATATTTGATTCGTATCCATCAGAACGGCAATCATTACAGTTAACAAAAGAAGAATTTGTGATAAAGGCAAATGGTCTGTATTACCGGATCAATTACTCGGTTTTTTTTAATCATTACCGATATATTTATTTCCTCTGAGTCACCCATCAAAGTAATAACTGAACACCACAGCTTCTATCCAATCCTTGCCATTGAAGATTCTTTGCCAAACGATACTGAATACAGAAGAGGAAATAAAAAAAAATAGGGGGCTAAACACAGATTAGCTCCATGGTAAAAACATGGGCAAAACAAGAAGGTTTCCAGCTGCCCAGTCACGGCTAATGCAGAACAAATTTTCACACTGCGTTCTATGGTTGAAAAGTGCTAGGGATGCCTGATGAAGGTAAACCAGCATGGAGACAGTTTGCAGAAGTCCAGTCTAGAGGTTATATGGTCATAGATGATATTTTCCGCACCACCTCATGTAAGACAGTGTCTGATCTCAGCAATTCTGTGAAGCTGGTAATATGCAGATTGGCAGACATGTGATGTGAGTTTCTTCATGCTCATTGTTCTATCAAAGACTACGCCAAAATATCTTTACTGGAGATATATAGCTTCCTCACCTATTAAGACTGGAGTTGTAGTCATAATAATTACGCATATGGAGATGACAGAACAAGTTTACTTCGCTTTTAATCGTTAAGCTTCAAGAAGTTGACCTTCATCCAACATCGAATCCTCAGTGGCAGCACCAACAACAGCAGCTGCACGAACCTCTGTATCTTTAACATTTGGATCAAAAGTGAGGTATACAGCTGGATGTCATCAGCATAAAAGTGTACACCAAGACCAAGTTGCCACATTATAGAGCCAAGAGGAGTGATGTACAGTTTGAAGAACAAGGGACCAAGGACAGACCCCCAAGGAACTCCATAGCAAAGGATAGTAACAAAAGACTGCATGTCAGTGATGAATACAGCTTGTCCTCCTGTTGGCAAGGTAAAGGGAAAGCCATTGGAGTGCAGAATCATCAATCACTGTCAGTCTCCCAAGAAGAATGACATGTTCAGTGGTACCAAAACCGGTTGACAAGTCAAACATAACCTAGGCAACTGCTTTCTTCATAGAAAGAGATCTCCTGGCTCTACAAAGAAATTCTTGACCTAGACTTTGATGGTTATATCTCAGACTCGCATGCAGCCTATCAGAGCCGGGTCAGCTATTGGATGCTGTTGGGTTTAATACCGATCAAAGGAAGTGGATTAATAATAACCTACATGAACACCGAACATGTCAGGAACCCACCATCCTCTGAAAGATATCTTCGTTATCAATTAGAAGTAATCTATCTTATGAAGATATGAATATGTGTGAATATTAGAAGTTCGATAAATGGCCAAGGGGACATTACATAATTCACTGCGGTATTGAAAGATACACTCCGAGCATTTTAACACCTGAAACAAGATCTGGTCAGACAGCAGATTCTCTCTCAAGACAAAAGTTTAGGTTTTCTCTATGGATCTGTGACATAAGAATCGGACATATCTCAAGAACACAAACACGATGACTTCGATACCAACTGCCTCCGCAGAACACTTGTGCTAAATTGATTTGATTTCAACAATTTTATAATGAGGCTGTCCTATCAATCAAGCCATCCAATGGAACACCAGCTCGATGATAACTGACAGTGATCATTCAACACCCCGAAGGTGTATCAAGCTGGGGGAAGCCGGATGCCTATTAAGTGGGATGAAGCGGCAATCCTTGATAGGAAAGGTGCAGTACTGCATTGGAAAAGATTTATTATGGAGATGCACATGTAATCAGTTAATGAAGTCCAATTATCAAAATTTGTTATTAAAATTGTATATATTGTGATCCTCGATGATTCTCCAATAAAAATATAATTAAAAAAAAAAATTGTTATTAAAAGGACATGCAGTGACTTATTCGTTGTGGAACTTTAGAACACCATAGTCTGGCTTTTAAATCATTTAAAACGGTCTAATCGATAGACAAAATGAGACATTAGATGGTTTATAAATATGTGGGTTCAATTCTGAGAATTTTTTTTCAAAATTGGAACAATTTGACAAGCATAATGGAGAACACACAAGACATTTCATTTTCAGCAGACTGTTTTCACTTCTTTTTGCTAAAGAAAAGCACACTGAATTTATATTATATATACATGTATGTGTAATGAGATTCTGTTGGTCGGGGAACATAACTACTCCAAAGGATATTAAATGCGACTGATTGACTATTAAGAGTTGAGATTTACAGTACTGTCATGATTCAGATTTAATAATCCATCATCTAAAACTGTAAATACGAATGAATTGAATGATATCATTCAATTCATTTTATATTTAAAATTTAAGCAATTAATAGTGACATTCCCTTGAATACAGATAGGTTCATGAAATTCGTTGGATCACCACCAGTGTGCTTTTAAAATGCGAAGGCCCTCCCTGCAGGAATTTACCTTTGTATGCAGATGTCAGTGTGAGAGTCAGTGCATCTGTTAATGCCCATGGATACATACGAATACAAACAATTTGTAAAAATCATTGAAACTTATTATTTTCTGCCATTGATAATCAATACTTTGACAGATCCCATGACAAAACATGCACGAAACAAATGGCACAAAATGCAAAGAAATACATAAGAAATTCATAAACAATAAAATACATTAATATTCACTGTGGTATTATATTCTAAGGGGCATACAATCATTTATAATGATGCAAATACTATTTGTACCAAAAATATAAATATTTGAGCTGAAATTATCAAATTAAAGCATAATGATCCAAAATATGCATAGATCTGCATAATTAATTAGCCGGAAACAAAAATAACAATTTTTCCCGAAAGATATACGTATGTATGCATGATTTTGCAGTATTCATGTCTGTGAAAGCAAATATGAGTAAAGAACATTGTCAAAATAATATTCTGAATTATCAATTTGGCAGCCATTTCGTTTAGGCAAATTAGGTGGTCAAAACATGAGAAATTAGCTTGGGAACCGATCCTATCAGATTCAGCATATTTGAATTGTGTGAAATAGTCCGGTTCCCAACTTTTACCCCAAAATGCTTCTTAAAGTTTATACAGGCCACTTTTTCCAGAATGGCTCTAGTCTATCAGGTATGTCTGGCCTCCTCACAATTTTCGCCTAAAACCCTGGAGCTGAGCAAAAGGTTAAGCTTGAATAGGCCCATTCTTCAGCACTTTCCTATTTACATGGATACATCCACAATACGGCCTATCGAATTTTGGCGTCTTTTGTGTTCCCCGGCCCCGGCGCATAGCTATTGTGTATCATTACGTAACAATACATTTTGATGTCGTTTGTGACGTATCTACTTGAGTAGTGTGCTGCGCACGCAACGCAAATGCTGCCCAACACACAAGACATATCCATACACTGTTGTTATACTCCATTGTACATACCTGAGATAAAATGGAAAATGTTTCTTACGAAGACTTCAGATAAAACCTGAAAATGACAATTTATTAACCGAGGAGACCTGGGATATTATATTTTTGGAAACAATGCAGTTTTGGTAAGTCTTTTTTTTTGTGGTAAAATTCATAAAATTACCATAATGGACGACATTTTTTTACGATGAAGAACTTTTGTGCATTTTACTTTCTCCGTTTGTCTAATAATAACGCATCTGTCCATTTTGTAGGTATATAGTCTTACACCAGAAAGGCCGCAACACCTTCACAAATATATCAACATGTTCAGGATCAAAACAATCAATTGTAGTTAGGCCCTAATTATCGGTTAAAATTGCCATCGATGAGAATTGAGAAGTACAGGACTCTGTCCATTTTAAATGAAAAAAATATGGCTTCAGTTTGAAAGGCATATCTAGCAAAATATAATCATAAATACATTTTAAAAGCCTTTTTACAAGAATCTCAATCCCTTAAGGTTGTTTGATGACATTAAATAAGACATGATTTGTGATTAATGCTTGCAAGACAAAAGTTTCAGATCTCAATATGAACAATAAAACGAGAGGGACAGATACTTCCTGTGTAAAATAAAAAAAAATCCCATTAGAACTTTAGTATTGAAAATTGATTTTTCGATCTTATTTTAAATTTGTTTATCCGTTTAATCATCTACAATAATAATGTAGTATTCAAAGACTGATATGAAGATATAGCATATTGACTAAAAATCTGTTGAACTGCAGTGTATGTGTGCTGAAAAAAATCTTTATTATTATATCTATAGACAGAATAAAATTGTCCGATATAAAAAAAAGAAATATCATTGTTGCAAGACTTCAGAAATGCAAAGAATATGAATTCATGGTTACGGTATATGTCTTTGCCATATTTCATGTTGTTGTTGTTGTTGTTGTTGATATTTCATAATAAATCATAAATAAATAAGATTGATAACGACGATCCATTCATTCTTCATCTCAATAAGTACATACATACGGACCAGGGGCGACGCCATATGATAATCCTATTTTTCATGGGGGTGGGGCAATTAAGAGGCCTCATGTGACGCCACTTTGTCTAAATTCAATTATAGAGGTATAATATATACAACGTAAGCCCCATTTTACTTCATAAAAAAGCCGGATAGCATTTGTTTATCAGTTTACCATGTTTACTAACTATGCAGCCAATTAAAAATGAATGATTTCGGTAGCTATATAATAAACTGTTATTGCATATTCAATATTGAAAGTTTTTTAAACCAGTCCCGGCCTGGCCTCTCTTTTGAATCTTATCCACCCCCTTCTTCATTTCTCTAGCTCCCTCTTCTGTTTTTTTTTTATTTTTTATTTTTTTGGAAATTCATAAGGGTTGCCTGCCCATTTCCCTTCGTGGCGTCACCTCCACATACATGTACAATCATGCATGTGTCCATTGCACATACATGTACATGTATGTATTACAGAGGCACTATATAACCCAAATGGTATGCAGCAAATAGGTATTCGATGAAAGACAGTAATAAAATCCACTCTCCTAGCTTCGATTTCATCTTGGCAGACTGCTATAGCTGGGGAAATACATGTATAATTATTGAAGGCATCTATCCCCAGTAAAGGGGACGAAGAACCTACGGGCATATGACCCCCCCCCAAAAAAAAAATAGAAGAAAAGTTGTACAACCAAGACCAAAATAAGGGAAAATGGGAGAGAAAGGGGGGGGGGGGGAAGAGTGTACTTTATGGTATTATTCTTTGTTTATTTTGCAAAATCTATAATAAAAGTAGAGTTTCACTTTAAAAGGTCAACTTCGATTTGTGCCTATAGCTCGAGACGTATTTCAAATTTATTTCCCAAAGGCTATACAATTTATTTATCACTGTACCCCCACCCGTTAAACAATTTGTTCATGGCAATGAAGAAGTTATTAAGCAGAAACAGCAATCATAATTGTACCAAGCACACAGTTCTTTGTTTTATTTTTCATCCGATCATAAAATTAATCAAGAAGTTCACAAGGCCTATATAATAATGAAAGTATCTTCAAGCTCACATATTAGGTACTATTTTTGCACATACAATACACCCCCACTTCGTGCTGGTCCTCTCTTCTTCCTAGTTCGATGTAATTTATCTGTTCACTGATATTTTGATGTTTACATGATTATTTACACAGATTCGGGGTCCCCAATATCAATTGAAAGAGTGTTCACAACTACCATCTGATCCCGTTGAGATTTCCAGTCACCAAGTAGCGAGAAAATGAGGGAATATTCCTCCGCGGTTCTTCTTATCGTCACCGTTATCATCGTCGACCTCGTCTCGGTGACGAGCGCGGCAACGCACGCCACCAACATTAGCAGCAGCTCGGTGGGCAAGAGCAACGCAGACCTAACATGGATTGTCCCCAGTGACCTCTCCCAAGCCAGTTATTACGTTCTTTACGTCCTCGATGAGGGCCTCAACGTCGTCCTCAACGAAACCATCGATGACGTCAACTCAGCAACATACTCCCTCACCCAACTGACCTTCTCCACGTACTACAACGTGACAATTTACACGCACGACGCAACAGACGATGCTATCGGCAGTGACACGATTTTGTTCGTAACCGACTACGACCCGCTCAATTTCCGCGCTCTGTGCGCCATTGGCGTAGTCGGTGCTCTTATTCTCATCCTCATCGTGGTCAAATTGGCGGGAAAGATTTGCAACCCCGACAAGGGTGCCGACAAATGGAAGCAGGAAATCTTGGAGACCAAACAGAAGGAGAGAGAAGATAGGAAGCGGAAAATGCAGGCGAAAGGAGGATCGAGAGCAGATCTTGATGACGAAGGTCTTGCATGATGATCAATACCAATTCATGATCGATTTCCCATTTTCTCTGCTCTGTCCAAATTCACTGTATGATATTTATTTTAAAGACTATAATGTTTTCCGGTCTGATTTTCACTCATTGCAACGATTACAAAATCAGAACGCCAACTATTTTTTTGCGACACCTTGTTCTTTTGTGTAAAATAAGAGACAATCAAGCTTAATAACATGAATGATAATTAAATGAAGATGCAACAGCTGTCGTGACAATTTTCGATGCAGTACTTGAAAGAAACAAAGAATACCGATACTGCAGTACGTACCGTCTGCAGTGGTTGACATAAGAAATGAATATGAAAACAGTGAGCTTTATTTTTTAAGTGAGTACCCCTTTTCCCATTTCAGAATATTTGTGTGGATTTTTATCAGAGGCGGAGAGCTTCTGAGGAAACTTCTGAAAAAAAAAATTGATACCTGTTTTCTGTGCTCCCCTCTCCTTTGTTTAGATCCTTAAATCATTATCTAGGCCTACATGTATAATACTTCGCAGGTATTCTTTTTTAATTGAATACTAACATTAGATAACTGTTGAAAAAAAAACAGGGACCACTTTACACCATAATAATGTTTCATTATTTTCCTGCATAATTTTTAATCGGATTTGCAATATATTTACATTCTATTAATCAGTTCAGTGTTTTATATACAAGAGTCCTCAAGTCAAGCTTCTGTTTTCGCTGTCTGAATGTCTGCGTTTTACTACATTGAATGTATTTACCAATACCATATGACTCTATAATTTTGCCCCCTTTTCCCGATATTCGTTTTCATATTTTACTAACTATTTCTCCTTTTAATGACCAACATATTAGTATGAATACATTTGTAAACATAGATTATGGAGAAGGAATTGTCAATTTATTTTCAAAATTATATACATGTCAATTATATTATATGTCAATTTATATTCAAAAGTATTTTAATAGATTTACTTTGGAAAGAACAAATAGTTTATTTAGAAGGCAATTTAACGCTGTATATGTAGGGCTCTGTCAATTTCATGGAGTGATAAAACAGAATCATGAGCGAATTGTTTTTCAAGGTCTGTGCAATGTGGATTTAAATCACGTTATTATATATTGGTTCGAGAATGGACAATCACCTTCTGGGGAGTGTTTCATCAACATTTTTGTCCGACAAGTTGTCAGATCTGACATCTTTCTCTGACTCTGATTGGCTGTGAGGCACTGTTACTATAGTAACTGTCGGATAAAACGTCCGACAAGTCCTTTCATGAAACGCTCCCCTGATCGAAGTAAACGATTCAAAATATGTTTTAAACTATATGACGTCACCCATCATGGTCAAAATATTGCAAGGTGAAAAATGTGAATTTATTAATTATAATTATGAGCTTAAACATCGATGAAAAAGTACAGTTTAACCTTAAAAGGACTGGCTAGTTGAGGTGTATTGAGGACTGGGGATGATGATGGCCCCTTTCTGATCTAGGCTGCTGTTCTCGAGATTGTGCCGAAATTTGGCGCGCACATTCCTTGCCGCATAAGCTGCAAGCCAGTATAAAAAAAATCTGAAAACAATATATTTTTTATCAATTATGAATAAAATATGCAAATTCATTCATGAAAAACATTATTTGCATATTACCAATTTCGCTTCAAATTTTCCTCTTTTTTCCAGATGTCATCTTTTTAATATTCAAAATTTTCCGCAAAGAAAAATTGTGAAAGCCATTCTCTTATGTATTTCTTTGTTTTTAGAATTTCTTTTGTATTTCTCCCTTTTCGGTTGTTTTTTCATTTTTTTTCAATAGAAAATTATTACAAACCATTAAATAACCAAATTAAACACTATATTAGATAAGCACACTAATTAGAACGAAAAATAATCACCCTTTTAAGAATTTCATCTCCCATATAGACTTTATACACAAAGTATAAAAATGAGCAATTTTCGGCATGATATTGTCTCGTCAAAATTCATGTGGTGTCGTGATACTATACCCGAATGTCGCGAATTGATCTAAAAAAAAGTTATATAATTTTGCATTTTCCCCCTTTTTTATAAAGAAATATGGCCTAAAGCGTCCGGGGGCATCATGCCCCCAGCCCTTTTAGGGTTAAGGGTAAATGAAGGTGATTGAAACGACGAGGACAATAAAGAGAGATAAGGGGGAAATTAAAAAGAATAAACTTGTCAAACCTTTGTAAAGGAGGAAGGAAGAAAAGGGAGAGAATACCAACACCTTAAGTAGTTGAATGAAATAACGAAAAATTATTATGAATGAGTTCATTAACCTGTTAACTACTGATTTCTGTAATTCTTATAGGCTTTGTATAGCATGTACAGGGAGCTCCCCGTTCAAGTAGGCAATGAGTTAACATTGTGTGCATTCAAGTTGCTAGCTATAAACCAAAGAAATATTCACTGATCGAGTGATTTCAGCTTAAGACTATTATTTGTACATTTTGGCGACTGTAATAAAAGATATATTCTACTTATAATTACAAGATGTTACTTGTTAATTTTTTGTTGTTTCGTATAGATGACCACACCGGTCATTTCACTGTAAAGATTTACAGTGTTATTTCAACGGTTTTATTTCCCATTCGTCCAATTGCCAACACGTCTACTATCATTTGGTCTACCATCAGTTCGTCCATTATCCACATGGTCAAATTGCCAATTGGTCCACTCTCCATTTCGTCTAATAACCAGCTGTTCCAATAGCCATTTAGTCCATATACCGTTTGGTCTAAATGGACGAAGTGTTATATTATTGTGCAAAATTAATGAAAATGGAATGGACATAAGACCAAATGGTTATGAGACCATTGGATCAAATGGTTGTTAGACTGAGCGTTGATGGAAGGAATGGCATTAGACTAAGTGAAAGTAGACCATGTGGTGAATGGACGAGTTGACAGTAGACGAAATGGCAAATTTACCATTTTATTACATTATCTACTTTACACTCTTTGGTGTTAAGTTTAAACTCCAGGGTGTGAATTCAACTCCTCATGACATGGTCCTCTATGAACACCAACTGATGTCAAAGCTCTTAAAGAAAATACGGGGGGGGGGGGGGTCATCAACAGTTCAAGATGAAGATGTGAAAAGTATGGACATTTAACATGTGTAAAGGAAAATGTTGATGGCAGTGACCGATGTTTATACTTGAAATCATGATGGTGATGAGAGTAATGATGATGTTGGTGGTAGTGCTAATGATGGTGATGTTGATGTTGGTGGTGGCGATGATGATGATGATAATGTGGTGGTGGTGTCGTATCTAAGTAAACAGCGCCCGGGGCAAGAGAAAATTTGCACCCTGCAATAAGCATTACTAAAGTTGCCTTACAAAATGTAATGTTGCCTGGGTGAACAATGATGAAGTGCTTTCTAAACTTACACCGTTGGCTTTGGTTGTGATTGGTGATGATTTTTTTTTACCTGATTGCGAAGAAAGCATGAACGTTTGTAAGCAAGCAACCAGAGGACCGACGGCTTAAGGTCCTCTCTGAAGGACCTGGTACTGAGGTTTAAAGCCTTACCTAAGGGCGCGAGCGCTACCACATGGGAATCGAACCCGGGTCACCGTAATATGACTGAGCTATCGCGCCTCCTTGTCGTCATATGTATATTAAGGTTTTCCCCTCTCTCTTCGTTTTTGTTTTTATTGAATGTATTTTCACACACACACCCACCCACACACACCTACTAACTTCATGTCCTTCTATCCCTCAATCCTCATTCAAATATGCCATTCCCGGTGGAATCGCGCCTCCTTGTCGTCATATGTATATTAAGGTTTTCCCCTCTCTCTTCGTTTTTGTTTTTATTGAATGTATTTTCACACACACACCCACCCACACACACCTACTAACTTCATGTCCTTCTATCCCTCAATCCTCATTCAAATATGCCATTCCCGGTGGTTGTTTCATAAAGCTGTTCGTAAGATACGAATGACTTTACGCACGACTGGTGATCCTTTCTTGTGCTATGTGATATTCATATGTAATTGAGTTATGACCTAAGAACATGTTCCAGTCGTGCGTAAAGTCGTTCGTAACTTTACGAACAGCTTTATGAAACACCCACCCGGCCATCTATTCCAAGTCATCAGTTTCTCAAATACATTCATATCCACTTCTGTCCCTGTTCGATTTCTCAAATTCTTGTTCAATCTTAAGTTAAATATTACTAATAATAACACTTCGTATGCTTTAAAATCATGACTAGAAACATATATATCAACATCAAGATAGATTGCAAGACATCTCAAACTTGATGGAATGTAAAGTTTATTTCAGAATAAAATACATATTTTTCTTTCAGCAATTAGAGATATACGATTATTGCACTTGTCAAGCTATAAATTGTAACTTATTATTTTCTCAAAATTAATGCTTCTTTCCAGTTGATTCATATTATCATATGGTGCCAAGATACCATTGCATGAGAAAGTTACCATGATGATAACTAAAATGCAAACGGGACTTGGACTAAAGTTTTCGGCGGGATCCAAAGCAAATTCTCATCTTACTGTAATTTTATTGGTGGGATTTGATTCAGATTGGAAGCATGGTGCCCCGGAGGTGACAGGATATTTTCAATATAAATTCCGAAACAGCTCCATGACTTACTAATTCGCTACCGCGACTTATTTACTCATGTTTTCCCCACAACTTATAACGCCCCTTAGGTAGTTGATTAAACGAGTTAGCAAGTCATGAAAACAAGTTGCAAGTTGGTAAGTCGATTGAATGAGTTCGTATAAGTAATGAATTAAAAAGTAAATAAATAATAATTAAATGAACACTAATCATATCGCCTTAAAGGCGTAAGGCCTCTTATCTGGAGAAAAAACATGGCACGAAAATGAAGGAAGAGAGAGTCCATGTTCTTGGTTACCATAATAAAGGGGGGTGGGGGATTGCGAGACTTTGGTAAATAGAATGAACGAACTCTTTCTCAAAATGGGTTGACATGGTGGAGGGGATGGGGTGGGCTTTCCATATTATGTTAGATCATAGACCCATCATGACTAGCTGAGAATAGCTCAATCTTTAGTTTAGAGGTTGACTTCGTAGATTTGGATGGTACCGCTTACAGTGCTGGTGACGATTAGCATCGGCCTGTAGAATGGAGATTTGGAGGCTGGCACGAAGCTGTGGGTTAAAAATGTAATGGAATGAGGTTATTAAAGGGATGGTCTGGGCTGAAAATATTAATATCTACGTAAATAGAGTAGAATTCACACAACAAAATATTGAAATTCCATCAAAATCGGATAACAAATAGCGAAGTTATTGAATTTTAAAGTCTAGCAATATTTTGTGTAAAACACTTATATGAACGTCGTCATGAATATTCATTAAGTAAGCTGATGATACATGTTACATCCCCATTTTCCCTTTTCTTATATTATAACATGAGATTATAAATGTGTACAAATGTTTCATTTTTTCCATACATGTGTATAGGATGTGTCTCCGTCATGATGAAATATGTTGCGTCAATAAATAACTTATGCACTTTATCAAATGTCAATCCGATTGTTTTAATTCTTGGTAGAATTTTTTTTTAAATAAACCCAATTTCATATAATAAAATACAAACGAACAAGTGGGGTGACATCATCAGCCCACCTAATGAATATTCACAAAGATATGCCTAAAACTGTTTCACCGGAATGATTCAAATCTTTAAAATTCCATAACTTTATTCGATTTTGATGATATTTTCAGCATTTTGCTCTTTGAATTTTACTCTGTTTATTTGTTTATTAATATATAAATATCTCCAGCCTGGACCATCCCTTTAAGACCAATTCGATTGTAATTTTTGGAAATACCAAAAAGTATTTCACTCTTACAAAAATAGATTTTAGATGATTCGTTACTTGTTCCGTATTATTTTGGAACCGTTCAAGAATTCCTAAACTGACGTACTTTTTTGCTTGTCCAATTTTACTAGACCGAACTCTTCTGTATTTCGTAACGGAACCTTCTTTTATGCTGCTGTTGTTTTTTGCTTTTCAAATTTCAACCAGCACCCTCTGACTCCCTGTTAATCGTTCCCAGAGCCCTGATCTAGGACTAGGACCAGCCGATGATGATTGAGATTTATTTATCAGAAAGTGATATTTAATATGACATCACTTAAAGTGATTGGTTAACATTGGTTTGACTTAAAAAAAATTTGAGCTAGAAGGTCACACTTGTCACCTGTGTCTGTGATATGTTACAATAATGAAGCCCAAAAAAAAATTGCGTTAAAAAATGATTATCTAGTGCTTCAAAAATTGAAATATAAAGTGACCGGAAACACCATCTTAATTTCATCCCTACACTTATGTGTACTATTCAGGCGTCTATAAGACGCCTATTTACAAAATCGGGGTTTGCCTTGTAGTTTTAGCTTTTCATTCTCAATAATGGTTGTCTTCAGGGTTTATTAGTTCTAATACATGCACTTGTACACATGTTTCATCTTGGTTTGAGAATTTTTTAAATCGGCTGTTCACAGAGTTAAAAAATACCTTTAAACTATGTTCCATAAAGAGATGCATTATTGTAACTTTGTCACACAGCAAAAAGTGTGGTGTTAACGGGTGTACGTAGAGGACCACACCAGTTATTTTACACCGGTGTCAAATTGACAGTTTAACACCTATAGGTGTTATTTCAACACCTTTGGTTGTTACATTTACACTCTTTGGTGTTATGTTCAATCTATTGGGTGTTGGCTTCACACCACGGGGTGTGGTCTTCTATTAACACCAACTGGTGTCAGTTTTAACACCACAGTTTTTACAGTGCACGATGGTAATCACCATGGTAACTGGACTCAGCAGCCAATCACAATCAAGCTTTCCATATTAGTTACCATTACCTTACGTCTTTATGAAACAAACTCCTGGGTATGGTCATTTCTATGAAGTTTATAATTCCCCTCAGAGGAAAGTCAATCACGAACCGCAATACAAAACTCAATAGTGCCAAATAATGGATTTTTTTTTTAATTTTCTTATTTGGGGAAGTTTACCCCTTGATGTTATCTTTGATTCCATTGGTTCGACTGTTCGATCATAATTACTATTTCATGAAGATCTTCTTTAGGGTCATATATACAAGGCAACAGTTCCAGGCTATTAATTTTGTCATCTTAAGTAGCTTACACAGACCAGCATACGTCTGAAAGTCGACAAAAATGTTCGAAGACATAAAAGATTAGAAGTTTCTCACTTAGCTGGGAATAAATTACTATGCTTCAATTTAAGAAAATTACACACAGGATCTTTCGCGGTATACCAAGCCTATACTGAAACAATCCTTATCCTCAATCATTTATTAATCGAAGCCCGCGTTGTCGGGCCTACATTTTTCAGAGATTCATGTGTCACTCTAGCATTTACTGACAGTAATGAAAGATAGGCCTATCAACGTTGATCACCAAATTATCTTACTATAGTGTAATAACCCAAATTTTACGGGGATTTCGATTCATTTCATGAAATAATGAAGTGTATCAAGGGAATCACCAATACTCACCGCAGGTCTTCCGGATCCAGGTCGCCGAGATTGCGTTCTTCAAGAAGTTCTTGATAGGTTTGACTAGTTCCACCGTCCCGTTTGACATCCACAAACCTTAGCTCCATGTCACTGGTGGAAGTTGGCAAAACGATCTCATAGATGAGAATGGCGGCGCTGCGATCGATGCCGAAAAATGCGTAGGTCTTGCCGTTTATCTCGCCGAATTCGATACTCTCGCACTCGGGGCCCTGTTTCATAATAATCAGACATTCAAAATCACACGAGATATATCAATCTACGTACTGCCATACTCATACACTGTAAAAACTGCGGTGATAAAAATGACACCAAATGGTGTTAATAGAGGACCACACCCTGAGGTGTTAAAATTACACCCTAGAGATTAAACATAACACCAAAGAGTGTAAATGTAACAGCAAAAGGTGTTGTAATAACACCTATAGGTGTAAAACTAACACCACCAATTTAACACCGGTGTAAAATAACTGGTGTGGTCCTATATGTACACCGGTTAACACCACAGTTTTTGCTGTGTACTGGGGAGAACACATCCATCAAATGTGAATCATAATGTGATGCTGATTATGTCTTTTGTTAAACGAACCTTACACAAATCATCAATAATTGTCCACTTACAAGCCGACCAAATGGTGTAGTTAAAGTTGGACGTCAAATTGATGCCAAATGGAAGCAGAATATCAGTCATTACATCTACTTTAATGTTATATAGGTTAGCTAGGGGTCGCATTAGAAAGTTTAGATTCATTCATAATTATAAGACCCATGTTAAACTTACCAAGTTATCGGAGCGTGAATCCTGTAGGTCTCCTGGGGTTTCGTTGTCCGCCTCGTCAGGTTTGGTGTCACCATTGAATACATCCGGGTACGACTCCTTCATTCTCCTCTCGACGTCGTCCGCGCTGTCCCAGACACGTTCTATGTTCTTAAGGCTAGGTACCCCGTAAGGCCTGAAGATAGACACACCGCGGGCCCCAAAGAAGTGGGGGCGTAGAACCTTACCGTCATCATCTAGACCGTCAGTCCTGCTGAACTTCAGACGACCTTGAGAAAATAACGAGTATAGTTACAAACAACTATTCCTTTGGAAAAGCGTCAACCCGCAGTTCCACACTCTACACCCAGGGGAGCGTTTCATCAACATTTTCAACCGAGAAGTAGTCAAATCTAGCATCTTTCTTTTATTCTGATTGGCCGAGAGGCACTCTTTCTCTGGTAACTGTCGGATAAAACGTCCAAGTCCTTTCATGAAACGCCATGAAACGCCACCATGCATGGTCTTATGCCGCAGTAGAGTATTGGAACTATTGTTGGAATGCTCCCCAAGGAGTGAAGAGGACCCGATGACAGGGGTAATAATGCAAATCAGTGCTTAGAAACATCATGTTTTAAGCGCTATTAAGGTAACTTTTATGATGATGATAATGATGAACAGCATTTGTATCGCATATTGTGTAAGACAATGTCTGATCTCAGCAATAATGCGGAGCTGTTAGTACATGCAGACTGGCAGACATGTCATAAATCATTATTATTATTATCCTTTTTTATTGTTATATTCTTTATTTCCTGGGACAAAACCAAACACCCTGCGTTCAACTTTCATCATGTCCTCACTTGAATACAATACAACTTGACTCAGTATTTCAAATTAATGTCGCCATTTTCAAGAAGTGACCAAGTATTCTTGATTGCGCCTTTTCTTCGCAAAAAATAATGCGATAGCAGTGACATTGCCGTTCCCTATAATCAAAGTAGATTGGTGATAATTATAATGCTACATGATTGTTATTTTAAGTCATTATTCAAGGAAGGATCTGACATGATTAAATTATAATGGCCTCCATTATGTATTTCCGACATGCATCTCTAAATCTAGAAAACTTACCAAGTTCATCATTGTCCTTCAGTTGATCTTTAAGATTTGATGACATAGAGTCAGAGAGCTCCACACCTCCGGAAAAAGTGATGTTCCAAATTAATTATATTGACAATAAATGAGAACAGTGATACCAGGCGCACTCACCCCAAGGGGATCTCGGATTTGGAAAACGGCAAGAGTAGGGATGTGCGGCCACAAAAGCTGAAACCATATCCTCAATATGCTTAAGAACTGAAGTTGACAATAAATGAGAGACTTAAGAACTAGATGGCCTTTTGAGAATTTAGGTGCTTGGAAACTGGAATTCAACAGGAAATGGCAGTCTCCGAAATTAGGAGATTAGGTGAGATGGAGTTGGCCAATGAAAAAAGGGTGAAATCATTCCCTTATACGGTAACAAGGGGGCCTTAAAGGCCGAACATACTGTACCCCTACTCCCATTATCCTGGAGTGCCAGGGGCAGATACCTCCATATACAGTGCGTATCAAAAAGTTTACCCATTGACAAAGCCCTGGGAATTAAAAAATATACATGTATTTTTTTCACATATAATCCTGGGTTTGGGTCTCATCTATCCAATGAAAATAAAAGTTTTGACAGAATGTTACATTTTTGAACTCGCAGAAATCTGTTGGCGCAGAAATGCTTGTTTTTACGCTGTGGGCGAAATCAAAGGGCGAAATCAAACCTACCCTGCGAAACTATTCTCATACATTTCCCCAGCACATTAGTCAATTGAAATAAACGGATACATTCAAGCATTTTGTAACAATTTTGCCACGTAGTAAGCACAACCTTTACCCTTTTTGTGCCAGCTACATCCGTGGACATAACTGAATTTGAACAAAAGTTTATGTTCGACATTTCCAGCAATTTTTCACTAAGTTTTTATCATTTAAAGAGGGTTTACATTTCATTTTTCATTTAATTCTTGTTTCTCCACAATTTTCCCAAGCTTGACAACGATTAACAAAATGAAAATCAAGCCTAAGCCATTTCATGTAAATCACAGCTCAGTGTAAAGCAAATATCACCACGATGGCCTCGGTGTATGGGGGAGTGGGGTGGGGCGCAATGCACTCTTGGAAGTGTTCTGGGCAAGGAAACAAGTTTAAAAAGGTAAAAGATATCTTCGAATCAATTTTACAATCTGTAAATCCCATGTGTTCTTCATGATTAAGGTCTATTCTTATTCGCATAACTATATCAAAGTTCTGCGCAAATCATTGGTGCTCACTCAAGCGGAAATATTTTTCGACAGTTATTATATCGTCATTTGCTTATATGGACCTGTAACCAATGTTAAAATGTGGAAAAATCTTCAGGATATTGCAACTGTATAATATTACAGGATTTTTTTCTAAGTGTAAACTTTTTTTGATACGGACTGTATACTGTATACCTTCATCTCCGTTGTATAGATCCTTTCCTCGAATGCCTTCGTCCCAATCGTCACTACCAAGCTCATATTCGAATCTGTCGCCCTCATTGGCAGTGAATATATAGTCTGTATTATTGAAACTGAAGACCTTGATTGCGTCTGGCTGGTAGAAGCTGAAAATGTCGTACTTTTTGTCTTCTGGGAAGATTTCTACAGAAGAGAATTTGTTAGATTTGAAAAGTAAATGGTAGCGATTACGAAATCCTACCAATTCAAAAATATTATTGAGATACTTACTGGAGGTCTAGGTCTGGAAGACCTAGACCTATAGAATAATAGGTTTCCAAGTAGCGCTTTTCCTCCTTTCATAACTTTTGTCTTTCCTTTAATTTCATTCTTGTCTTAACTTTGTTATGACACTACTATAAATTTGTCACATTACAATGTACTTTAATGTCATACTACGATTATGTTTTATGTCTTGTAAATTTATTTTGACTTTACAATAAATGCAGAAACTCCTGCAAAATGCCCGCAAACGCCCCCACACATTCATGCCAGTGACGTGTCGATGGTTTCAATTTATCTTTACCGCCGAAGTGGGGATGTGTGTGTGATGTGATACACTCGGAATTAAGAATTCAATCACTGAGAAAGTCCATGTCCGGACGGAAACAGAAAAACCACACCGTGATCAGTTGGATGTTTCACAACTGAAGTTTTATTTGTCTAACGGGATCTTTTGACAAACTATATCGTATTATTTTGCTCTTAAAAAAGTTGTTTGAAATGTGATGACAAAGAACCGTTATCTGGACTTGTACGTCCCTACTTTGAAGGATATGGAGTGATAAAACATCAACTTGTCCCCACTTGTAAGTATACATGTACATACCCCACACACAAGCACACGCACTCTCGCCTCACACACCTATATACACACCTTACCTATCATTCGCGTGCAGTGTGTCCTCGTTTTTCACTCGGAGTAAGTACACTTAGATCCGCTCCCACACACACCCTCACCTTCACTCAAACACACACACCCTCGCACACACCCACACACACTACATACAAGACTGCACGAGCATATTAAAAATGGACATACTGTCGTCTTTATCACTTCCATCGATGTAAATCTGCCCCCACGATTTAGTTCCGAGTGGTATAAGGTCTGTGATAGTCCTCTGCTCAATATCGACGACAGCAATAGCATTGTTTTCCTGAACAATGACAGTAATGGTTACGAATGTTTATGATACATAAATTTCCATAGAAATGATCATAGGATATCAAAATATAGTCATACTAATGAATCCACAGGAAAAAAGCAACACTGACGATTAACGATTAAACGAAAAAACTAACTGAAACCCTCTTTTTCCCTGATTTTTTTAATAGAATATAGAAGATTTAAAAGGTATTGAGATTTTTTTTTCTTATCCTGTGTCCAATTCTCTTTAGTAGCAGTGGTAATAATAATGTTAACAACAACACCAATTATAATAATAATGATAATAAAATTTAATATTAATGATAATGATAATAACAACAATCATAACAACAATAACAATAATAATAATACATTTAGTAATGAAAAGAATGATGATGATAATAACGATAACAAAAATAGTGATGATAATAATAACAGCAACAATAACAGTACTAATGGTATTGGCGAGAACCTACCTGTAAACACACATAAGCGGTGCGATCATCTTTTGAGATGCCGATATATTCTGGTTCCATGTTCTGAGAGAAGGTGTTGTAGGAATCGCCAGATAGGTAGCCCTTGTACGGTGCCCTGACGCCCCACCTCTCCAATTTATCCGCCCTTAAAGACATAGAGTTAGTCAAGTTTTATGGAAGGGACCACAGGATTGTAAGAAGGTATAAGTATACTGCTGAACGTCACATCCTATAGGGGCCGCGGACTTCGGGGGTGGATTTTTTTTTTTTTTTTAATAATATTTTATTTTCTTCCTCTTTCAAAACAATAAGTTGACAATCACAATTCATATAAATAAAGATTCTTTGCATGTATATAATCAATTAACAATCAAACAAATAAATATATCAATATCAATTAGATTACAAATATTTTAAAAATGATTACAAATGAAATCAAACCGCCAAATTTCTCTTCTATAACAATATGAAACTTTTTTTGTAAGAGAAAAAAAAATTACCTCAATATCATGTTATTATCAAAATTATGTCAAATCAAATAAGAAACTCTACAAGCCTTCAAGAGGAAGATTACATATATATGTTTCACTCACCCACGCACCCCACACTCCCTACCACACAATATACCACCCCCCCCCAAAAAAAAAACCACGCCCTCACACACACAGAAGACCCCGCCCCCCTCCCAGGCAGCAATGGATGGTGGAGATTCACCCCCCCCCCACACACACACTTTTTTTTTCCAAAACCGTGTAAAAAGCATTATAAAATACTATCTGGTTGCATTCCTTTTTTTTTGGGGGGGGGGGGGGATAGTCGGCCCCCTCCCAGACTTTGAAAACCGATGGCTGTATTGTATCGATTCATTTTCTTGTCCTTTCCCCCTCCCCCGTCTTGATAAATCGATAACGATTTTTTTTCTCAGAATATTCATGCTCCTTCTTTTGGATTTGAAATATGAATATGCCCTTATGGGTATTGGGGCTTAAACAAAACGAATGAGAAAGCCGGATAAATAATATGTCATTATAGTGAGGAAACATATAATGGCGCCCTCTTTCCTCGTATTACTAAAGTTAGAAAATAATAATAATAATAATAATAGGTCCATTTATATAGCGCAGCTACCAGGTGCATGTACTCTACTGCGCTTTGATAATTGGTATCATATTATTACCCCGGCTGTAGCTGAGCCGCCATATTAATAGGCGCTAAAGCGTTCAAGGAAAAATCCTACCGGGTACCCATTCACCTCACCTGGGTCGAGTGCAGCACAATGTGGATAAATTTCTTGCTGAAGGAAATTACGCCATGGCTGGGATTCGAACCCACGACCCTCTGTTTCAAATTCCGAAGACTAATCCACTGGGCCACAACGCTCCACAAGGGATCACAAGGGATAGCCAAGAGGCTTCTGTCGAAAGTTGGTGCAAGGAGAGCATCGATCGGAATCTCTTGACTCCGGGCAACGACACATTTTGCACTTGTTCGTCCGGTGTAACTCTTCGGATAATCTAATGTCCCTGTCCATCAACTTTTGGCAAAAGCCTCTCGGCTCTCCAATGTGATTTTGATTGCATTTTCAAAGGACTCGATGCGTTGTAGAGTGTTTCCCCGTAGTAAATGCGAAAAATCTCTATTACTTACACATTGTTAAACTTGCGGAAATCCAAGGTGGTCACCGACGGTGTACTGCTTGCAAAGTTCTCTACTATGGAGATTGATCCTTCGGGGTTGATGAAGGTGTTCTGGTCGGGTCCGCCCGCCTCCCCTTCGTTGGCCGTCATGATTACAGTGCACAGATGATTGAACTTGAGCATGTCAGGTTTGCTACCCACTACAAAATCAAAGAGAATAGTTACTGGGTTTAGGTGGCTTATGTCATTGTGTAACAGAAAGGCGTGTTACCCCGTCCCTTAATAGCCTAGAGATAATAACTAAACGATATCAATGAAATAAAATAAAGTATAATGCAATACATTGAAATAATAAAACAAAATGAAAGAATAAAATGATATGAAATACAAACAAAATCCAATGAAATAAAATAAAGAAAATAAATGTAATTGAATAAAATAAACTAAATGATTGAATTTAAAGAAATGAAATTAAAAAAAATTAATACGTGAAAATTTAAATTAAGTAATAATTTCTTTTTTTGAATCACTAAAGCCTTATTTGTTTTAATCATTTCTAAATATCCACCTATGTGGCATTCCATTCATTATTGATTCGTTTATTTATCCAATGACCGGGGTAATAATATGCTGTAACGCGCTTTGAGCCATTCTGGGAAAAGCGCTTTATAAAAATTGGGTATTATTGATTCAATTATTATCAAAATGTACATCATAGGCCAGCTTCAAAATCACTGAAGATTAATATAATGTTCATGGAGTAATCAAGTTGTTTCCGCACCGCAAAGACTATCGGATTCAAGAATATAGTCAATATATTGAAAAAGCCCGCCAAATGACAATGAACAGCTGGCAGTGATTTGTCAAAAAATGGTGAACGCGTTACCGGAACAGCAGTTCATCCTAACTTTCGGAGCTGACGAACAATTACAAAAACTTTTCGTTTGAGTGTCCAGCCTCCATGACGAAACTGCTGGTTTTTGATTCACAAAGTTCCCGACAAAGACTTCCTGGTTGCTCTTTGTCACGAGGTGCATTTGGCAATACATTTGCTAGGTTCTTGAATCCGTTCTTCGTCGCGGTACAAAAACCCCCTATTCACAAAATAATGCCTACCTTGGATTTCACTCGTCACTGGCCATTCCTTGGTATTAATGTTATACTTTCCGCGTACGATTAGAGTCCCATTGGCCTGCGATGTTTGTCCCTCTATGACGTATGCAATGTAGTCACCACATATCTCAATATCATTCGCCGCCCGACCAGCCGGCAGGGGAAACCTTTTGAGGATACTTAGATACGTTGAAAGCTGAATGATGTGGATGTATTTATCCCCTGTAACAAAATGATTCCAAAAATAAAAATGTAAGTAGAATATTTATCTCTGAGTGGCAGGCTTATTTATTTCTACGTTCTGTAAAGTAAAAAAAGTTATCATGACTAAATACAATGCGTTACCACCCCCCCTCAAAAAAATAGTGTTTTATTTTAAATATCATGTATGTTAATTTCTTACTTTCCTCAATACTTTTTTTCAAAATCAGTTTGACATCAGGGTGAAATTCTCTTTAAGATTATACCTTCAAGAAAAAAAAAGCTATGACAAATCTTACCTGCAGCATAAAGAATTCTCGCATCCTCATCATAAGCACTCTGTTCTACTGCAGCCTTGTTGATGCCATACAGTCCATTTCCGGAGCTATCGTAGTCGTAGGGGATGTACAGCTTGGCCAGGGATTCAAGAACTTCTGCAGCCTGTACTTGAGAAAAGCATATCAGGAAGCCACAAAGGGCTACGAGTATCTGAGTGGAAAGATGCATCTTTACGTTAGGCTGATGGTAGGAGGGGTTCGAGGAAGCGTATTGTCAGAGGATAGGCCTTTCTGGTAGTAGGTGTTTTCCGGTGAACACTTGCTGGGAGAGAAGAAGCCTTCTGAACTTCTTGGAACGATGGATCCGATGATGTCTCGGTGGTCTGCAGCTCACATATTTATAGACTGAAAATCCAGACACATCCCCGGGTCCTGGGCATTGCCATGTGGATGACATGGGTCCATGGGTACCGTCAATGTCTGACACGTGAAAAGCTTGCAAATACCCCCTTTTAAAATCCTTCTTTAGAATACTTAGAAGTTATTCAATTTGGAGGGGCGACCACGTGACGAGGGATGCCGAATTTCAGACTCAAGAATCCAGGGAACTGACTTATTAGCATGTGACAGACATGTCGTGAAGATAACTTCATATACTTTTCAAATTGACTTCAGAATACAAAAGTTGATTGTTGCCATGTGATAATCATATGGATTGACTAGCAATTTAAAATCACCTACAAAACTGTACAGTGCGTATCAAAAAAAACGGGACAGATTTGAAAAGTCTATAAAATTTTAATTTCAAATTATTATTTCTATATTTTGGTGTTAATAGGTGCTCTAAGGTCTGGTCTTTCAAACGCTATTAAAAAAAATTAGTTTCGTTCATGCTTGAGCGAACACGGGACTTTTTTGTTGGGGGTTCAAAAAGAGGCTTGCGCCAGAATTGCAGAATATGAGTAATATGATGATCGGACTTCTTGCTTATTAGCAGACTTCCTCTTAACCTTTTCATTATCTTTGCCATAATTTTCATATCTATTTATTTGCTTGAATTATTCTGTTATTTCTTTTCAATATGCTCTCTGTTAGCTTTGAATATTCCTTCTTCAAGCTAAAATTATTTTTTTAACCGAATTATGGGAGAGCATGGATTTTTTTATTCAAATCCTTTCATTATGTGCTACAAAGATTATGGTGCCTTTTGAACAAAGCCACACAGATGGGTGGGCGCTCGGGTTGCTCCCCCCCAATTAAAAAAATCATGACCAAATAAAAGTGGACAGGAAATAAAAGGACAGATAGAAAGTAAAATATGATATTATTTTCTGAATATTATGTCAAAATCTATCACAAAATTTGATATTGTAATTAAAAAGTGGGAATATTTGCGTGCTCACTTCGCTTGCTCACAACTTTTTAATACATTTTACCCGATCTGCCATATCTAGCTCCTTCAAAATTGACTCAATACACCATTGTCATTGAAAGACATGAATCCCTTCCTGTGTTTCCTGTCAAGCAATTAAACTTGGTCAAGGAATTAATGACCCATTGAAAAAAGATTCATGTCTTTTAAAGGTACATAACATTGTTTGTTTCACATAATAAAACGATTTTAATAATCACAAGTTTTCCCAATTAATCATTCAAATCTTATTGCTTGGGTTGACAAAAAAAAATCTTCTTTTCTCAGTTACTTATGAAGGAAAATTAAATGGTAAGAGAAGATTAAATGAAAAAAAACGAAATAATTCAATTAAATAAATAACTTTGTAAATGAAATTTGAGAGCATAATTCGAAAATTGTGGAACAGATAATGAAAAGGTCAAGAGGATTTCTCCTGATAGCAAGAAGTCTGATCATTGTATTACACCATTCTGCAATTCTGGCGCAAGCCTCTTTTTGAACCCCCAACAAAAATGTCCCGTGTTTGCTCAAGCATGAATAAAATTTATTTTTTTAAATTGCATTTCAAAGATAAGACCTTAGCGCATCTATTAAAACCAAAATACAGACATCATTATTTGAAACAAAAATTTTATAGACTTTTCAAATCTGTCCCGTTTTTTTTGATACGCACTGTATTATCACAACAAGATGGGAGTGTAGACATGGGAGACGACGCCACCTGCACCCGTTCCCATGCATAACACGAAGATCAATCTCGAAATATATCGAACTTATTCAATAGTGTCTAGTGGTGAGTGATGATCAATATAGTGAAAATATAATTTGGGGGATAGTGGGGGAAGGTTGAGTTTTGAATGTTCTTTTCAGTGAAAGTGTACAGGTTGCTTTCCGAATTCCAAGTATGGGGCCAAAGTGCAAGATCTTGACAAAAAAAAGAAGAGACTGATAAATCTAAATGAAAAAGAATTTAATTCTGGTCTGCAATGCCCCCCCCCCCCGAGTAAGACCACGACGAGGGATCAGTCAGTTTGGGCAGTGAGAACTGTACATAATTACAATCGATATTACCTCTTTCTACATGTTCTAGGAGTGAAAGTATCTAAAAAGATGCACAATCTAACTCCAGAATGTGCTATGCCACATGTACCATGCACTCTATACAGTGCGTATCAAAAAAAGTTTACACTTTGAAAACGCCCTGGGAATTCAACAATATACAACAAGAGGGTAATTTTGCACATATAATCTTGAGTTTGGGTTTCATCCATTCAATGAAAGTAACAATTTTGACAGAATGTTAGAATTCAGTGAGCATTTTTGTGAAGTTCGTAGAATCTGTTTGCGCAGAAATGCTCGTTTTCACCCTGTGTCAAGGGGAAATGGCGAAACTAAATGTACCTTGCGAAACATTTCTCATACATTTCCCTTGTACTTTTAGCCAGTTGAAATAAAACGGATACATTCAAGCATTTTGTTACAATTTTGCCACCCAAATTGAAATTTCAACACTTAGTAAGCTCAACCTTTACCCTTTTTGTGCCAGCTGGATCTGAGGACATAACTGAATCTGAACAAAAGTTTATATCAGACATCTCCAGCATTATTTTGTTCACTAAGGTTTTATCTTTTAAAGTGAGTTTACATTTCATTTTAAATTAAATGCTTGCTTCTCCACACTTTTCCCAAGCTTTACAATGATTATTAAAATGAAAGTGAAGTCTAAGAATTTCATGTAAATCACAACTCAGTGTAAAGCAAATATCGTCAGGATGGCCTGGGTGTGTGGGGGAGTGGGGTGTGGCGCAATGCACTCTTCGAAGTGTTTCGGGCAAGGTATAACAAGTTAAAAAAGGTAAAAGATGTCTTCAAATCAATTTTACAAGCTAAATCTAACGCATTTTCAGGATTAAGGTCTACTTTTATTCGCATAGCTATTTCAAAGTTCTGCGCAAATCTTCTTCTTCTGTTGATTTCCTCCAGTCCTGGAGAACTGCGAGATCCAGTGGATACGCAGAAAAAAAGCTCCAAATCATTTTCACTAACTTTTCAAAAGTAAGTGGTGCTCACTCAAGTGGAAATATTTTTCGACAGTTATATCGCCATTTGCTTAAATGAATCTGTACCAATGTTGGAATGTGAAAAAATGTTTTGGATATTACAAATGTAAAATTTTACAGGTTTTTTTTTCAAAGTGTAAACTTTTTTTTGATACGCACTGTATATAAGCATGATAAGGACGAACAGTTCACTCCAAACATGCCAAAAGGGATTTGTCCCTATTTCAAGAGGAACTTGATCAACCAGAAATGGTTGTTCATTCTATAATACCGCGGTCAATCAGTAAGAGAAGAGCAGGAGGAAGAGAGGAGGAGAAAGAGAGGAGTAAGGAGAAGAAAGAGATATATACGCCTATCATCAATATTGTAATATCATTATCATTCGAAGCAAATTGTTAGTTTCCTTCTTTAAAAAAGCAGCTCCAGTAGGGGATCATATTCGGTAAGGTGATTTCGTTGTCAACTTTTAAAAATATTTTTTATTTACTTCTTCCTTCTGTTTTTGGTTTTTTTTACAGTAAAACTATTATCAATCTGCATCTCACCACATAGCCTATACTGAACTTTTTTATTTATTTCACTAATGTGGTGCTTGAAAGAATATGGTTAAAAAACACATTTCATTAAATTTGGTGGAAAAATACATTCTATATCAAAGTTATAGAACTACTTACTGGCGTACAGATGGGTGCATTGTTGGTCATGAACTGCATGCCAAATCTTTTTCGAAATCAAGACGAAAATGAGAAGAAAGAAAGAACGGAAAATGGATGAAATATAATTTGATTTTCTTAATACTAGTATTATGTCAAAATCTATCACAAAATTAGATTTTTGTATTTAAAAAGACAGAGATTTTGTTCTGTCACTTCGCTCTCTCGCAGGTTTTTTTTTAGAAGCTTTGAGCCATGTCACATTTTTAATATACATATATAAAATAACAATACATGAAAAAGGAACTAGAATACGGCCCATTGAGAGCAAATACGTTTAGGATTCCCCTCTGAAAACAGATTTATTTAAACAAAGGTACTTCCTTAATCAGATCTATTTACTCTTTCATGTCTTTGTCACGGACAGATCGAACAACTCATGCGCCGCATTAATTTCAAAGTACAGTGAAACCTGTCAATAGTGACCACCCATGGGAAACACAAAATGTGGCCTTTATAGACTGGTGGCTGCTATAGACAGGTTCTTATACACACAATCTGCCTCCATGGGAAGGGCTTTAAGTGGTCACTATAGGCAGGTGATCACAATAGACAGGTGGCCACTAACACAGATTTGACTGTATAACCTTACGGTTTTACGTGGACTGTGCTAAGAAAAGTTTTGTGACACACAGTACAATTAAGTGCACACATCACTAATGTGTATGTGTGTATGAGCAGTGAACTTAATGTGTATAATAAATAGCATGTGACTTGACTCGAATTTGGCAGTTTGCTGTATGTAAACATAGCCGAAAAGTGATTTTGCCTGAAGCTGCACGATTCGAAATTGTTTTGCTTGCATCCACTTCCTCAAAGGAGAATAGCGTTTTGAAAATAAATCGGCATTAGGAGATAATTACCAATTAGGCCTATTAATTTGTCTAGATTCTCCGCTGATTCTTCAACAAATTAAAATAGAGAGTAGACATGTTTTGTCGTCAGAAAACGTTGCTATTGACCCTGGCATTGGTCACCATCTTGTCCATGTGTCCTGGTGATTGTCGAGGTGACGCTCCCTGCTGCTGTCCAACCTTCTGGACTGCATACAACGGTAGCTGTTACAGGTAAGTTTACAAGATGTCGGGTTCTGGGGAGTAAGAACCAGGGATGTTGTCGAGGCCGGCCTCGAGACCAAATTTCGCCGGTTTGGGCCTCGGCCCTAGACACGTTTATAGGTTATATTTGAGAAAGTTGTTTTTCAAGCTGCCTCCTCTACATCCCTGATATAAACTGACACCAGTGGCTGTCCTCAGAAGGCCACACCCTGAATGGATTATGACCCTCGAGAGAACATGGCACCAATTAGTGTAAAAGAGACAACCAAAATGTGCTGTAATAAAAACCATGGGTGTTGAACATAAAAGATGAAAAACCAAGGGTGAACAGGGCTGAAATGTCCGAGGATCGAGTGACAGCGTTTTCCACTCTTATTGAATAAGATGTTACTCATCGGCCCTTTTAGTTTTAGAGGGTGATGTACACCCCTTCCACCATTTTTTTTATGTGTACATTCGGCCCAAATTTCCACCCTCCCACCAGGCCTGTACATTGTGAAATTTGATAGGCTCTTAAACTTTACAGGGCCATACAGGGCCACCTGTGACTGAATTACATATCTCATGGGTGGATCATATCGTCTATAATATTGCTGACCCCCATATATAAAAGACAAAAATATGCCATGATTATGAATATCAATTTTTTGTATGTTTTTGGTGTTGCATATAACCTACTAGGTCCTTCCACCACAATCCAACTTTGAAAAAGTCTGTCTCGAAAAAAAAACGATGAGTATTTTTTTAAGAGCATTCTCTTCTTTTTGTTTTTCCTTCTCATTTTCCCAACCTTTTATTTTAAAATTAAACTCCACAGATTGTTCAGTTACAGTATGAATTGGCATGAAGCCGAGGCACATTGCAACCAATTCTCCAGACCGTCTCTTGGTGGTGGGGACAGGAATAGCGTGGCTCATCTTGTATCCATTCATTCCCCAGATGAGCATGATTTCGTTGTTTCTTACTTCAGATCTACAGGAATCAAGGTAAAATATTGGGCTATAGGGGGAGGAGGTTTAGGCCTACTGCAAGTTCTATAAGTGAACCCTGAACGTAAAATTAGACCCCTCATTGAAATTAAGTTACTCATGAGTGTCAAAAATTTGCTCCAAAATCTAGACAAATTACAAACTCAGAAATAATATTTTTCACTGGTGACTGATGTGTTCCTTAAATGTACTCTGGTGAATATCTTATAGTTTTTGCTGCGATCATTATTTTAAAAGACAAGTCCACCCTTGAAAAAACGTTGATTTGAATAAAAAGAGAGAGACCCAACAAGCATAACACTGAAAATTTCATCAAAATCGAACCTAAAATAAGAAAGATACGACATTTTAAATTTTCGCTTAATTTTACAAATAGTTATATGCACATCCTTTTGGGGTATGCAAATGAGGAGACTGATGACATCATCCACTCACTATTTCTTTTGTATTTTATTATATGAAATTTTTTCCTTATTGTCAAGTGAAACAATGATTAATTCCTCCCTGAAAATGTGGAGCTACATGTAAGATTGTTTAATGATGGTTCAGTCAAGTTGGTCCGTATTGACAAATCTGTAAAAAAAATTGAAATATTGTTTAATTCAAACAATAAGGAAAAAAGAAAAAATTGAGTACATGACATCATAGACTCATCTCATTTGCATGTCACTGAGTTGTACATGTCACTATTTTGTGAAAAATAAGCGAAAACATAAAACAATAAATAAATTGAATACCTTACTTGATAAAAAAAGATGTTATTTTTGACCTAAATTGTATTATGTTTAAAAAGTGTATTATATTTTGAATAAGGATTTGGGGCGGGGGAGGGGGGGGGGGGGGCAAATGCCACCAGCCCCACGGTTCCGCCTCTCTGCTCAGAAGAGATGCCATTAATATTATATTGCAGTTTATAGCGAGACAAACAATGAATCTTTATCACTTGGCAGGTATTGCCAGGTTTTCAGCGAAAATGTTTTATAATTCAACTCTAATACGGCCCGTTTGGAGCAAAATACAAATACGTTTGCGATTCCCCTCTGAAAAACAGATTTATTCAAACAAAGGTACTTCCTTAACTCTTTGTCTGCCTTGGACAGATCGAACAACTCCTGCGCCACATTAATTTCAAAGTATACCGGTACCTTTATGTACCGGTTTTGCATGGACTGTGCTATTGAGCTCACAATAGCTTTTTATTGCTTTAATGTAAAGAAAAGTTATGTTTGTACACAGTACGAATCGACAACACTATTGTGTATGAACAATGAACTTAATGCAGCGTGTGTAACTATTAATAGAATAATAATTGTTTTAATTATTATTACAAAAATATTAGTATTAGGTTAAATAATAGCAGTAGAAGTAGTAGTAAGTAGTAATGGCGGTGATTTGGGATATGGTAATAGTAGTAGTAGTAGTAGCAGAAGAAGAAGTAGTAGTCAGTAGTAATGGCGGTGATTGTGATATGGTAGTAGTAGTAGTATTAGTAGTAGTAGTAATAGCTGTAGCAGTAGTAGTAGTAGTAGTAGTATTAGTAGTAGTAGTAGTAGTAGTAGTAGTAGTAGTAGCAGTAGTAGTAGTAGTAGTAGTAGGAGTAGGAAGTAGTAGTAGTAGTAGTAGTAGTAGTAGTAGTAGTAGTAGTAGTAGTAGTAGTAGTAGTAGTAGTAGTAGAAGTAGTAGTAGAAGTAGTAGTAGTAATACCAGGGGCAGATCCAGCTTTCGCCGAGAGGGGGGGGGGGCCGAAAAATATTTTGATCAACATTTTTCTCGATTGGCCGCTACAATCTGGCTTTTTGTTGTTTTTTTTTTCAGGGGGTATAGTCCTAACTAAAGACTGAAGTGTTTAGTATATGATAGTTTTTATTGCTATGAACAATAAAAGGTATCTCATGTGGTCTTAAAATATATTGCGAGCGCGAAGCGCGAGCTATAAATCTTTTATATTTTATGTCCTTAGAACTGAAGATTCAGAGCAGTTTTTATAATCATGAACAAAGGGGTCTAAGCTTTCGATCTTAGCAGAATCTTCTTCGGAGGCAAAATGACAAACATATAAGGTGGAACAACCATAATATAGACCACAGACATTCAACAGCAACACTGGAACAAGGAGACAAAAGGGGCATTAGTGAGAAGAGATGACCAATCAGGTTAATGAAGGGGATGAAAGAAAAGGAGTAGGCAGACACAAAGGGAAGTTAGTGTGAGTAAGGCCAAAGAAAGACCTCAAGCCAAGAGGGATCATAAACAAAGATAAGTATCAAACTAAAGAATGCGAGCGCGAAGCGCGAGCCGAAATTTTATCATATAGTAACGTGAAAAGTGACTCAATTAGGACTGTTTTTAGTGATTAATGAAGAGGATACAAGTATCACCAATTAAATAATGAGAGTGCGAAGCGCAAGTTCAAAATTTCTGATATTCCGACCTGAAAAAAATGAACAGTCTAAGCTCGTTTTTATTTAAATAAACTGTGTGTCTCAAACAATTAAATGCGAGCACGAAACATGAGCTTAATTTTTTGATATACTGACATGATAAAGGAGCATTTTGACAAATTTTGGTAAGAATTTCCAAAGAGCATAGGTTTCTCACAAATCAAACAATGCGAGCGCGCAGCGCGAGCTGAACATTTTGATACACATTAACAATTTGTGTAAATCAAACAAAATAATGAAAGCTTGATGTGCGAGCTAAAAAATGTGTGCAAATTGATATCAGAACTGGATATATTGTATATATATTGGTTATATATTAGTGTCATTTAACCCTCTTGAATGGGATTCATTACACAGGCAATGCGAGCGCGAAGCGCGAGCGAAAAAAATTATGTAAAGTCTATTTTCCAATTCTTCCCCTCACCTCTTTTTTGTATCCTTTCGGGGTCGGGCCGGTCGTTACGAGGCTGTAAATTACACATCATGGGTAAAATACCTCTTTCTTACTTTTCTTTCTGTTTTTCGTAGTTTCTATCAAGGTAAAGAGTACACTTTTTTCTGCAGGTTGTCAAAAAATAGGGGGGCCGGGGCCGACTCGGCCCCCTCCTGGATCCGCGCCTGAATACTACTACAGTAGTAGAAGTCTCTTAATGCAAAAGAACTTAATCTCTAATCGCAGTCCTTTCGGAGTGATACTATAGGGAGGAAGTGTGCTTCTTTTTCTCTGTCACTCCCAAAAGATAATCTCACTCGACAGAACTGGTCCCTTGTCTCACTTTTTGATGTGTGTGAATGGGGACCAGATTTGATATTTTGCAAGGTCAAGTTTCAATTTCTAGTTTATTCAACCAAATATAAAACAAAAACAAATGCTACAAAAACTTTACACAAATGGAATCCAAAAGAATAAAAGGGTCGGCCCTTGAGAAGCAATGCTTGCGAATAGGGGCCCAACATAAAACACATTAGAGATAATTTACATTGCAAAAATACCAAATAAAGGGTGAAAAATACATTTGGCTGGTCATCATTTGACGTGCAGGTACACACAAACACATCCATACACACCCTCACACGCACCCATCAAACATACAACCTGTTTTGCACACCTTCATCATCAACCGCAAATCATCAAGAGAAACAAAGATATAGGAGATAATGAAAAAAAAACATATTGGGGAACGAACAGAGAAAGAGTAAGAAAGCGATCTAGAAAAAGATAGAAAGAGAGAGAGAGAGAGAGTGAGTGAAAAAAACATTATACACAACATAAACATTCACAATGACTATGGTTTTAAGTTTCTAAAACGATCCCTTTCACAAAATTCCCTAAACCTTGATAAAGGGGAACTTTACCTGATCTTATAGTCTAAATCATTCCATATGCTTATACCAACATATAAAAATTAATTTATTGTCTTGGTAGTGCGTACACGGGGTTTATGAAATAAAAATCTTTGCCTTGTGTTTTACGTATTAATGAGAGAATTGTTTGCAAACGTATCTCTAAAAACATTTTTTTAAGGAATATTACCAATATGACAATTTGAAAAAAATATAAGTATATTTAGTGTTACAAGTTCCTGAACTGGAAAAATATTTAACCCAATTTTATAAATAAAGGATTAGTAAGAGCCTTGTATTTTGAATGAGTTATGATTCGAAGGCTTTATTTTGAAGAGTTTTTGAATTGCTAATAGTAGATGAATATGAATTACTCCTAATGATATTACAATAAGATAATTGTGGTAATATAATTGAGTGATATAGCAGCATTAACCCCTCACATGGATCAAAAAATGCCTAAGTTTATGTGATATTTCAATACTTGATATTTTTAAGGAGATATAATCAATGCGTCTTCCAGTTCAGGAACTCGTCCACAGTATAATGCCAAGAAATTATGTTAATTATCGATGGAACGAATTGAAAGGTATTATTCTGAACTTATATACTGTCAAGATTTTCATGGACTCTCCTGTTCTTTGAATGAATGTATTACTCTGAATCAAGATATCAGTTTAAGTAATTTAAGATTAGCTGATGTTATAAGCAAGTGTTTTTGTGGGATAATGTAACAACAGTATCGTCAGCAAAAAGAGGAAAACGAAATATGTTTGAGCATTTTATGATATCATTAACACATAATAGGAGAGGTCCCAAAATAGAACCTTGTGAGACCCTACATCTTAATTTTTGAATCAGAATTGTTCTTTCAAATTAGCGATTAATCGCTAATCTTTGTGTTACGGGGCCAAGGTCTGTAATGCATGCAGCTATGATCTTTGTTATCTCACATTTGTTCGACCTTGGATTTAATTCAACAATTTGTCCATCGCAAATCCATGATGATTTGACATTTTCACTATCTCCGGTTTTTTGCAAGAGTTTTACATTTTCACTTGTGTGATCGTCTTGGATAGACTTCCTTAATCTTGCAGGTTTTCTTCAATCTTTTAAGACTTCTACGATATGAGACGAATTTTGCTATGATACTCGTACTCGTTTCTCCCTTTACTCGGGCGTCGTTGGCCTTGAAGTTGACACGAAGACTGCATTAAAGGTGGATAGTTAGTCCTTTTTTCCAGCTGGAGAACCTTCCAGTCAGTATCCTCACCCGTCGATTCTTCGATACTGAAGAAGCGTAAGCAGTTATAGTCGGACTGCACTGATGCTCCTGCATTTTGGTTTCATTTTGCAGTTTCTTTATTTTGGCTGTTTTGTTGATCAAGTTTTGACTTTGATTGATTTAGTTTTCCGATTCCTTTTTATAAAGCACCTCCAACTCCAATATCTTTGCCTCCTGTATTAAAAGTACGGGTTGAAATTTGCTCAGTTAAGTATCAACATGGTTTGTAACTTAGTCCATGAGTCGCTCGTCATTAAGAATATCCTTTATTACAGCAGAGATTAGAGACGCAGCGGTTTCTTTCTTTTCTTTCCCACCTCTTCTTATTCTCCTGGGTTGACCTGACTACATCAATATTTCAGATTCTTGCAGATAATGATTGTTGCAATGTGTGTGAGTAGTTGGGCTCAGGTGCAGTGTGCATACTTACAAGGTGCAATCAAGTAAAATTACCCAACTACTCAAATCTGACCAGGTTCCTAAGTACCGATAATGCATCATTCTCCGCGATGTAATATTGTGATATTATTATTTGTTTGGCGTCACCTGTGCCCAAGAGGTGAAATGCGAACTGAGTCACTATGACCCGCAGGTCTCTCCTCCCGATATAACCGATAGGGGGAGGTGCAGGTTGACCACTACACCGGGGTTTCCCCCTACTCTTATACGAATAGTGCAGTGGGTGGTGACTCTCCTCTACACGGGGCTTCCATTTAGGGACGGATATGGACCCATTAGGATAATACAAATTCACTACTCAACATGTACCACAATAAGTGTTACAAAGTCGCAAAAAAGTACCTTTGCTCTCAAAGCATTTTATTGTTTTTTTCTGGAAGCTAATAGGCCAATTGATTAATGTATTACTAAAAAGCTGTCCAGAAGTCCAGAAGGGTATAGGGCTAATTTAAGTCTAAATGAGATACGACACAAAGTGGTCATCAGTTCTTCATTATTATCATTATCGTAATCAGGATCTCGGAGCTGATGAATCAATTGGGCGTGTTGGTGACATGTGGATTGGTATCCATGATACTACCAGCGAGGGAAACTTCGAGTGGACTGACCGATCCTCGTTCACCATGAACATGTGGTACCCCGGACAGCCAGACAACTCTGGTTCGGGTGAAGACTGCGGGGAGATTAGAAATGTCATAGGCTTTAAGTGGAACGACAGACCGTGTGACAATGTTAACAAGTACTTCATGTGCAAGTTACCAGTTTGGTAAACTGAACGGGGATTTCCCACTAGGCCAGGATCTTGGGAACGATTTTTTTTATTGGAGTATGCTGATGTAAATTTAAAATGCAAAAAAAAAAGAATTTAATGATTTCCCACTTTTTAGAATTCCAGGGGGGGGGGTGCTCTCAATAATTTTTTAAATAGAATTCAATGGGGGAGGATGCTTATCACTTTGACTTACCTGTTAGAAAAGTAAAAACGATCTCCCAAGTCGTGACCGATATTGAGTATGCATTTAACATGTAACTAACAGGAGTAAGTTTCGAAAAAAAATTGTTCTCAAATGCAGATTCATTTCAAATTTATGCCATTTTGATTATGGGTGAACTTCTTTGTTAAGTTATAATCAAACCTCATTGCTATTGAGATGACGTTGATGTCATACAATGTGATTGGTGGTATACTTCATTTCTACGTTGATTGTATGAGGTATTTTAATGTTATCAATTGAATAAATGGGAATTAGTATATACCGTTCGGGGAGTATACAGTACAAGTCGCCGGTACATGAACCTGCATATAAATCTCGCTTTCCCTGTATAACAATTCACTGGTTGCATTGCCATGATTTGTATTTTATTGGAATCTAAAAATAAATAAAAGTGTATGGTCTCCTTGACACATTAAATAATTCAGCAAAATTTATGAAGGAAATTTTAAATTTGAAAGATAAACATATGATATTGAAAGTTATTGAACAACGATACTGCATTAAAGTATAACAATGTTAACAGTAAGTATAATGTTCACATGTTTCTTGCATATTTCTTTGATATGTTCTTTCACTTTCTCGCTTGTTTAAAAAATTCTAATCTTATATGATATGATTAACAAGGTCAATCTTTATTATTTCCTATGAACATAAAGATGCAAACTGTAGTTCATGCTTTGCTTCCGTGTTATATTGGTATTTTTAGAGAAATAAATTTGAACTTAAACATTCATTTCGTGTAAGCTTTGTAATGATTTCTGGTTTGTTTCCTCTCTATTCATCTTTACTGAAATCTTGCTCTGGCTAACATTTATAGGTCATGTGGAAGCATTGTTAAACTAATTTACGCAAAATGTATGAAAAAATCATTTTACATGACATCTTATAATAAGCATTTCTGGTCTTGGTTATTTCTGTTGCATGGATCTGAGACGGCAATAGACCAGTTCGTAGTTACTTCATGGGCAATTTTGGTCAAATGACCTTTCATTTCTTTCATCATGATAGGCAGATTTCAAAGTAAGATATTACGTAAGCTTGCCTTACATAGCAGGATGAAGAAATTGAATAGACCAGGTGACTAGAATAGCACACCAATGAACATTTAATGAAGGTATTTGTTGCATTCCTACTTTGAATGCATATCTTAGCATGTTGCACAATGTACTTAACAAACTGTGAAATACCAGTCGATCGTGGAAGCATTGTTGTTTTTTGTGCATGTAAATGAAAACGACAATTCAAAAGAATATATGAATAATCAAGACATCAAATTTGGTGCTAATCTCATTAGATTTTAAAGCACCATGTCACTTTAGTACAAATGACCTTCTTCTGATCATGCGTAGAATCTTTTGATCATGCGCAGAAAGGAAGTACGAACTGGCTTATTAAATGGATGGTCCGGGCTTAAAATATTTATATCTAAATAAATAAGAGTTAAATTCCCAGAGGAAAATGCTGAAAATTTAATGAAAATCGGATAACGACAAAGACGTTATTGAATTTTAAAGGTAATCAGTATTTTGAGAAACAGTTATATACACATTATCGTGAATGTTCATTAAGTGGGTTAATGATGTCCTATCCCCACTTTCCTTTATCTTATGTTATAAGATGAATTTATAATTTTTAATTTTTTTCATACATGTGTATATGTGTCTCCATTATGATGAAATAAAGTTGCCGTAATAGATAACCAATGCACTGAATCAGTTGTCAATCCAATTGTTTTAGTACTTGGTAGAACATTTTTGAATTACCCTGCTTTCACATAATAAAGTACAAAGAACAAGTGAAGACATATGCCTAGAAATGTTTCACCTGAACAATGCAAATATTTAAAATTCAATAACTTTGTTATTTGCTATCCGAATTTGATCAAATTTTCAGCATTTTGCTGTGTGAATTATATAGGCCTACTTAATCAGTAGAAGAAGAGCAGGAGGAAGAGAGGAGGAGGAAGAGAGGAGAAAGGAAGGAGAAGAAAGAGACATGTATAGGCATATCATCAATATTGTAATATCATTATTATTCGAAGCAGAATTGTTAGTTTCCTTCTTTGAAAAAGAAGTTCCAATGGGAAATCATATTCGGTAAATTGATTTCGTTGTCAATTTAAAAAAATATTTTTATTCGACTTCTTTCTTCTGTTTTAGTTGTTTTTTTTACAGTAAAACTATTATCAATCTGCATCTCAACACATAGCCTGTACTTAACTTTTCATTTATTTCATTAATGCGGTGCTTGAAAGAATATGGTTAAAAAACACATTTTCATTAATTCAGGTGGAAAAATACATTCTAAATTTAAGTTATAGAACTACTTACTGGCGTACAGATAGGGGCATTGTTGGCCATGAATTGCCAAAATCTTTTTCAAAATCAAGAAGAAAATGAGAAGAAAGAAAGAAAGAAAGAACGGAAAATGGACATGATGGATGAAATATAATTTGATTTTCTTAATACTAGTATAATGTCAAAATCTATCACAAAATTAGATTTTTGTATTTAAAAAGACAGAGATTTCCTTCGGTCACTTCGCTCTCTCGCAGGTTTTTGCAGAAGCTTTGAGCCATGTCACTTAAACAATACATGAAACAAAAAATAGAATTGAGAGCAAATAATACGTTTACGATTCCTCTCTGAAAAACAGATTTATTCAAACGAACTTCCTTAAGCAGATCTATTAACTCTTTCATGTCTTTGCCACGGACAGATCGAACAACTCCTGCGCCGCATTAATTTCAAAGTATAACCTTATGGTTTTGCATGGACTGCGCTAATTAAGCTGACAAAAGCTTATTGTTGGTTCAATGTAAAGAAAAATCTTGTGACACACTGTACAATTCAATGCACACATCACAAATGTGCATGTGCTAGGCGTATACAGTGCGTATCAAAAAGTTTTAAATAGGAAAAAATCCTGTAAAATTATATATTTGTAATATCCTGAAGATTTTTCCACATTTTAACATTGGTTCAGATCCACTTAAGCAAATGACGATATAACCGTCGAAAAATATTTCTGCTTAAGTGAGCACCACTTACTTTTGAAAAGATAGTGAAAAATTATTCGCACAGACATCTGAAATAGTTATGCGAATAAAGGTAAACCTTAATCATGAAGAACACGAGGAAGTTAGCTGGTAAAATTGATTTGATGATATATTCATCTTTTTCAGCTTGTTTCCTTGCCAAAAACACTTCGATGAGTGCAATTGCACAACACCCCACTCCCCCTCACACCTAGGCCATCGTGACGATATTTGCTTTACACTGAGCTGTTATTTACATGAAATGGCTTCGGCTTGATTTTCATTTTGTTAATCATTTTCAAGCTTGGGAAAAGTGTGGAAAAACAAGTATTAAATGAAAAATGAAATGTAAACCCACTTTAAATAATACAAACTTAGTGACAAAATGCTGGAGATGTCTGATACTACTTTCGTTCAGATTCAGTTATGTCCTCAGATCCAGCTGGCACAAAAAGGGTAAAGGTTGTGCTTACTAAGTGATGAAACGTCAATATTGGTGGCAAAATTGTTGCAGAATGCTTGAATGTATCCGTTTAATTTCAGTTGACTAAAAGTGCAAGGGAAATGGATGAGAAATTTTCTCAGGGTGCGTTTGATTTCTCCCTTTCCCCTTTACAAAGCGTGAAAACGAGCATTTCTGCGCAAACAGATTTCTGCGAGCTTTACAAAAATGGACAGTGCTCATGCACTCAAGTGTAACATTCTGTCAAAACCTTTACTTGCATTAGATAGATGAGACCCAAATCCAGGATTATATGTGAAAAAAATTACCTACATGTTGTATATTTTTTTAATTCCCAGGGCTTTTTCAAAGTGTAAACTTTTTTTGATACGCACTGTATACATGTAGCCCTATAGGTGGTCGAATTAGCATGGCAGTTCTTATTCATCATGCAGTAAGTTTTTTCCAGTGTGTACAACGTTTTTTCATTCACCACTCAGTGACTTTCCCTTAGCCACTGTTGTTTTTGTTAGATTATGATAGTTCTGTCATCTCAGATTCATTAAACCATGATTTCAAAAATCTAAATAATACATTCGTTTATCAATTTTGTCTCACCTGCATAGCAGAGTGAGACTATGGCGCCGCTTTTCCGACGGCGGCGTCAACATCAAATCTTAACCTGAGGTTAAGTTTTTGAAGTGACATCATAACTTAGAAAGTATATTGACCTAGTTCATGAAACTTGGCCATAAGCAATGATAAGGTTAATTAAGTATTACTGAACATCCTATTAGAGTTTCATGTCAGATGACCAAGGTCAAAGGTCATTTAAGGTCAATGAACTTAGACCATGTTGGAGGAATCAACATCGAAATTTTAACCTGAGGTTAAGTTTTTGAAATGTCATCATAACTTAGAAAATATATAGACCTAGTTCATGAAACTTGGCCATAAGGTTAATCAAGTATTACTGAACATCCTATTAGAGTTTCATGTCACATGACCAAGGTCAAAGGTCATTTAGGGTCAATTAACTTAGACCATGTTGGAGGAATCAAGGATAAGACACTTAAATCTCATAAATTTGATTTCACCATTCTAAAATATTGATTTCTGCTTTCAGTGCAACACCACCCCCTCCAAGGACCATGTTTAAAAATGTCATCATAACTTAGAAAATTTATGGACCTAGTTCATGAAACTTGGACATAAGGTTAATCAATTATCACTGAACATCCTGCGTGAGTTTATATCACATGACCAAGGTCAAAGGTCATTTAGGGTCAATGAACTTTGGCCGAATTGGGGGTATCTGTTGAATTCCCATCATGACTTTGAAAGTTTATGGATCTGATTCATGAAACATGGACATAATAGTAATCAAGCATCACTGAACATTTGTGCAAGTTTCAGGTCTCATAATTAAGGTCAAAGGTCATTTAGGGTCAATGAACTTTGGCCGAATGGGGGTGTCTGTTTATTTACCATCATAACTTTGAAAGTTTATTGGTCTAGTTCGTTAAACTTGGACATTAGAGTAATCATTTATCACTGAACATCCTGTGCGCATTTCAGGTCACATGACAAAGATCAAAGGTCAATGAACTTTGGCCGAATTGGGTGTATCTGTTGGATTACCATCATAACTTTGAAAGTTTATTGGTCTATAGTTCATAAAAAAGTGGACATAAGAGTAACCATGTATCACTGAACATCTTGTGCGAGTTAGAGTGGTTTTCAAAGTCAGCACTGCTGCTATTGAACCGCGTGATGCAGGTGAGACGGCCAGAGGCATTCCACTTGTTGAATATTTTTTGAGATTTTTCTTGGATTAGCTCCTTTGGAACAAAAACTTAGTAAAATGTCAAGTATTGCAAATGTAAACATGCTCGATATTTGAAATTGAACATATTAAGTATTGCGAGCTGAATACATTTCACATCTTTTCTAATGTTTATCCATTGAAATTATAAAAAGGAAAAGAAAACTATATTTTGTCATGTTTTGTAAGCTTTTCTAAGGACGGCGACTTTTTGATATTTAATTCCGAAAGGAGTTAAATCCAAAAATATTCATAAAAATTGTAAAATTCGGTTATGTTCAGTAAAATTTGCACTGATGGTGAAAACTTGTATCCAAAGATATGAATGCATAACTATATGTAAAGTAGGAAAAATAACAAATTTTAAATAACCGTATTGTTGATTTAGCTCCTTTTGGAACAAAACTCAAATTTGTAATCAATTTTTACGACCCCCCCCCCTCAGAAAAAACAAATATATAAAAAGCGATATGTTGCATTTGATTCCCAAGGCAAAGATACATATAGGCCCTATTTGGGTCAAAAAATACATTTTGGTCAAAAGTGGATTAAGCTCCTTTTCGAATCAAGCTCTTCATAAATAGCATAAAATCAGTAGCAGAAGCCGGATCGCCATTGGAAAAAAAAACAAAAGGCTTGAATATATGACAAACCGAAACAAACTAATTATATAATCATATTATGAGCAGAATGCTGCCGTACTTTGGCAAAAGGAAGCAAGTTACAAAAGTATCATTTGTCGTCAATGAGCAATGTGTGTTCAACATTTATTTTCTTTAATATTTTTCCATAATTTCTCTCCCGAATTTTGCCTAAATGTGCAACATACATAGGGTGTTGACTGGTGTTACTTGCTTCCCTTGATTGATTGATTTTATTTGGCAAGTCACCATAACATATATACAGTAGCATTAAAACAACAGGCTTGCACAGGATGACCCACCAAAGTTGGGCAGAATGGATGAATACGAATTATTGAAGTATCAACTAAAGGTCAAGTCCACCTCTGAAAAATGTTGATGTGAGTCAATAGAGAAAAATCAGACAAGCACAATGCTAAATATTTCATCAAAATCGGATGTAAAATAAGTTATGACATTTCAAAGTTTCGCTTATTTTTAACAAAATAGTTATATGAACGAGCCAGTTACATCCAATTGAGAGAGTTGATGATGTCACTTACTCACTGTTTCTTTTGTTTTTTATTGTTTGAATTATACAACATTTCAATTTTTACGAATTTGATGATTAGGACCTCCTTGCCTGAAGCACAAAATGTTAAAATAATGGAATTCCACGTGTTCAGGGAGGAATGAAACTTCATTTCACATGACAGTGATGAGAAAATCAAAATATTTCATATAATAAAATAGAAAAGAAATAGTGAGTGAGTGATGCCATCAGTTCCCTAATTTGTTTACCGACCAAGATGTGCATCATACTGCTTCGTGAAATGAAGTGAAACTTTAAAATGTCATAACTTTTTATTTTACATCCGATTTTGATAAAATTTTTAGTGTTATGCTTGTTGATTTTTTCTCATTTTATTCAAATCAAGTTTTTGTTGGGGTGGACTTAACCTTTAAATATATATTTAAAAAAATCAAATAAAGCAACACTTCCTATATAATAAAAAAGGAAAAAACAATGATATATTCATGTATATATATATATATATATAATCTTCTCTTTGTATTCTTAGCTTCATATTTATGCTGTCTTAGAAACAAAAATAGCCAAGTTCATTGAACTAAATAAAACGTACAAGCTTGATTTGGATTATTTGGCTCATTTGATTTTTGGGATAAGGTGCGTTGTGTACAAGAATAAAAAGACACATGTTCATCACATGCACAGGAACTGTCATTGTTTAATCTTTATTTAATTTAAAGAATATATTACGGAATTACAGGTGTTGAATTTCCCATTATCATTGTCTCTCGTTATTTGTCTGCTTTATTTGTATTATACTCGCTATGACTAGTAGTACAAACGCCAAGCAGTCAATCACCTATCCTATATCTATCTATCTATCTATCTATCTTATCTAATTATCTATCTATCTATCTATCTGTCTGTCTGTCTGTCTGTCTGTCTGTCTGTCTGTCTGTCTGTCTGTCTGTCCGTCTGTCTGTCCGTCCGTCCGTCCGTCCATCATCCATCCATCCATCCACCCATCCATCACTCTAAAAACAACAAATGTTAACTTAACATTTGAATGGTTGGAGGAGTGACAACATTTTCTAAATGTTGCATTTACACTTAAAATGTTGGATTCAGCTTTATACAAGGTTGGATGTAACATTTGGAAAAGGTTGCCACCCCTCCAACCTTTCAAATGTTGATTTAACATTCGAATTTTTAGAGTGATCCATCTATCTATCTATCTACCTATCTATCTATCTATTTATCTATCTATCTATCCTTTATATCCTAGTATCAGTTCTGTCTGCATGTCTATTTAAAAAAAAACACAGTGTGGACGTAGATGGCAGCATGCCTATCGAGCGATAATTCTAAGCTAACTAAACTACGTCTAAACTGGATTTAGAATTTAAGTAAATTACTCTGATTTGCGATGGTTTGAAATCTGGTTTACCTCTTGACTGTTCAAAAATTTTCGTGAAACAGCGAGCATTATCCTGTGTAAGTCTTCTTTTTTTAACTTTACTTAGCATGTACTTGTATTTCTACAAGTACGAATGGGGAATGAATATGAATATGATTGATTTTGCAAAAATCATTGACTGTAGTCCGACGTATTACGTTATTCGTATGGTTTTTATGTTGCGTTCACTTCAAGATTGCGAAATAGTTGTGCAAGCTGTGTTAGTTGTTACGAAGTGTCGCAATGTAGATCTACTTACCACATTTGTGTACTTGTTTTGGGTATTTTGATAATAAAATCATCTTTGTGCATTATATAGAAGGCCCTACATGCCCTAAACTAGAAGTGAGCAGTTCCTTAAGTTGCTAGTTGTAGACAGGATTAACCGTGGCATTGGCATTTCTGGGGATTTTAACTCTAGTCTAGCCTAGGCCACTCACACAACATGCGAGGTTAGTAATACTAACCTCGCACAACGCATGTGGTTTCATAGTGGACTTTGACGTTTTCATTCATCACACGAATGTGAGGGAATGAAAAGCGCCAAACATTTGAGTATTTCTCCACTAATGGAAATTTGTTTTTATGATTTAACTTTTTTTTTTAATGAATTGGAAATTATTTATAAAAGTGTTTTTATCGCTTACCTCCAACTCCAAGTCTCAACCAGGATACTCCGTTCGATCCGTCCTTAATACTGCGGTGGAAAGTACGCAAACAACAATCGAAAAGCAATTTTTCGTATCGAACATTCTCAATTCAAGTCGTCAGCGCATAATAGGAAATTGTACCAAAAATCAACAGGTTGCATCTCATGTATATACTTATTGGTAAAGTACGCCATCTTTTGACAAGATGATGATGAAAGTGGATTGAACGAGCAAGAAAATAATGCTGATCGCCTAGAATGCAGCTAGCTTGCAACACCGTAAACAAAGGTACGGTAGGCACTTAAGAACCAAGTTTGAAAGGACACTCGTAAAATTACGTCACTCTCGCGATGAATAATCATTAGATCGTGGTCGTGCGTGTTCAATAAAAACTCTCTGCATGCATGCACTCAGTGTGTATTGAACACGCACGACCACGATCTAATGAATATTCATCGGCGAGAGTGACATAATTTTACGAGTATCCTTTCAAACTTGGTTCTTAAGTGCCTACCGACTTTGAAATAATATCGCGCGCCCTCTTTAGGCAAAAGTTGATATCAACGCTGATCAAGAGGCATCTACGTGAAGATCACGAAAAATGCTCTTATTTTATTAAAAACAACACCAAACAGAATTCAACAAACGATCCATATGGTTCGGTAAGTGTCATAGAATAAATATAATGCTTAGCTACGATGTAAAGTCATAGTTATTTTAGTAAAAAGGGTGTGAAAGATTCGCGTGCACCAGGTGCATATGAATCCTTCACACACGAGACGATTTGAAACCATGAGTGAGCCTAGGCGACACCGCAATACTTACCTGTGTTCACCTTGTTCATTGAATGAGTGCCCGTGTTAAGAAACTGGGACTCCACTCACGTGCATTTGGGCCGCCCTAGCTTAGAACTAAGCTTTGTTTCACTAAAAAATAAATATTCTTATAATTCAATAAATAAATGAGTAGTACTAAATACCACTCCTACTCCTAGTACCAATGAGGTCCAAACATTAACATGTATGGACCTCATAGGTGACGCGACATTACCCAAAATATGGGTTGGACAATGCTGTTCTGATTTCCAACCCAAGACTTTGGTAAATATACGCCTTAATACAAATTGGAGTTAAGTGATATGACTTTCATTTGGTGGGAAGACATTTAAAACATTATAAAAATAGTTGAAATTAAAATGGATTATCATTAAACTTACATTTCAGGCCCTTTTTGTTGATTTTCGGTGAGCGTTCCACACAGCTGCGACGAGTGATCAACTCCGAAGTGATACGCATACTGGTCAGGTGATCGGTAGATTATCTTTTAGTCAGACGTTCATAATTTATGTTTTAAGCGTATCAATCTTCAGTATCTTGATTTCAAAGCATCAGTATTGTAAATAAAAGTCATTATTGTTTCGAATCAGTGGCGGATGGGGGGGGGGGGGGGAAGGGGTGGGGGTGAGTATTTCTGCTCGTTCTCCCTTTTGAGATTTATAGTAAATATTTTGGCATCAAATATGTTGTTCATACTAGTTATGTGCCCCACCCCCTTATGAGAATCACAGCATTATTTGTAATGGGGATATTTTGTTCATATTCTTGTCTCTTTTTTGCCTTTTTTTGTTTGTCAAATTTTCCTGGGAACAAATTAACAATATGACTTTCTATACATCACTTTTAGGGACAAACCTTTTTATCGGGTTGGGGGCTTGCCAAATATAACAGAAAAAAATGACCTTCTTTTTTTAGTGACAACTTTAAAACAAATTGTCAAATTTTAAGCGAGACAAAATGACCTTTGATCATTATTAGTTAAAAACCATTTTTCGTTTTTTTTTTTGGGGGGGCCTGGCAAAATTTTACGTTCAACGTAAACGACCTTCATTTTCAGCCCAGCTACTAAAGCTGGGGTAATAATTGCAGGGCCCGCTGGGAGAACAGTTTTCGGAACTGAGTGGTATACCCTGGGTTAATATACCTCTGTTTGTTAATATTATAATTTTTCAGTGACAACCTTTTTTTTCTTTGTCATTTTATGCAAGACAAAATGACCTTCGATCCTTATTATAGTTAAAACATTTTTTAAATTTTTTTTTTGGGGGGCTTGCCATATTTTATGTGGGACAACTTAATGGAATTCATTTTTTTGTAACAACCTTTTTTTTATTAGTCAAATTTTATGCGAGACCTAATGACCTTTGATCATTATTTGTTAAAAACCATTTTCCTTTTTTTGGGGGGAGGGGTTTGCCAAATTTTACGTGGAACAAAATTACCTTCATTTTTTTTAGTGACAATCTTTTTTTTTCATTTGTCAAATTTTACGCGAGACAAAATTACCTTCCATCATTTCTATAATTAAAAACTTTTTTTTTGGGGGGGGGGGGGTTAACAAATATCACGTACACAAACTGGCTTTCCCTTTTCTTATTTTATTTAATTTTTTTTTTTTTGGGGGGGCTTGCTGAATATTACGCAAACAAAATGGCTTTCATTTTGAGTGACCATTTTTTTTTTACTTGCCAAACTTTACGTGAGACAAAATGACCGTTTTTTTTTTGTGAGAACCTTTTTTGGGAGTTGTCAAATTTTACTTGAGAAAATTCACCCCGGCCCCCCTACTTTGGAAAATCTTGGATTCACCTCTAGTTTGAATCATAATGAAAATTAAGACCATACCACGGCAGAGGCGTAAACCGCCGCAGGGGCATGCAGGCCCATGCAGGCTGGCCCTTGAACCCCAGTGGATTTCACCGGAAAAAAAATCCGGATAAGAGAAAAGGAAGGAAGGAAGGAAGGAAGGAAGGAAGGAAGGAAGGAAGGAAGGAAGAAAGAAAGAAATATAGAGAGGGGGAGAAAAAGGGAAGACTGGGAAATAACCAGCCATTAAAAAGCAAAGGAAAAAAAATCATGTGAGAATCATCCCGAATGTTTGTCAAAATCTATCACAAAATTGATATTTGTATTAAGTGACAAAAGTTTTGCTCGCTCGCATCTTTATTTGGTAGGCGCATAGCTAGGGTGGTTCTTCCCCCCGAAAAGCCCCCCCCCAAAAAAAAGGAGGAAAAAGAGAGAAGAAAAAGCAAAATCGGTAAATGGGGTGTATATTATAACTTAGTTTATAATTGTTTTTCCTTCTTTTTTTTGGGGGGGGTCAAAACAATAAAAATCTTACCGAAATGTTTTTCTATAATTAGGTCTTCCCTCGCGATTTAATGAAAAATAGTATAGCCATCTATAAGCCTAGAGTGCTAAATACATTAGTACTGTTAAATCGGTACTCACCGGTTCTTTTCTTGAATTTTCTGGCAATTTCCCACGCTTCTGGCTACAATTCTGCGATAAATCTTGTCGCCATAGACAGCTATACATGCAACTTTATTTATAAATTGAGCGCCCCTTATGAGAGTTGTTAATGCCACGGAGAAATCGTTAGGCATTTTGGCCTGTGTTCAAGGCATAGCTGTTCTATTTTTTTATAGGTATAAGATCGAAATCACAGCGAGTATACATGTACACTCTTCCATAATGATTCCGATAGGGAGGCGCAACGCCCCCACCCACATTGGCGCAAATCCCAGGGCCGGGGGACATGTCCCCCTTACCCAAAATAGTAGGGGGCACATTATGAAATGTCCCCCTACTATTTTTGGTCTTTTCATTTAAAATCGAAATAAAACATGTATTTTGGAAGAGACGATCTTACTTTTGGGATGCCCCCTTTTTTTTGCTTGTTTGCTTGTCAAATTTCTTTTGGTCAAGATGACCTTCTTTTGGGGGTGATAAACCTTCTTTTTTTGTTTGTTTTTTGCTTGTCAAATTTTCCAGCTCTGATGTATAATTATTGCTTAGGGCGTCGGACACGACGCTCTACCCGAATCCTGTGCTTATTTGCTGATTTCTCAGCAATTACACAATTTCTTTCAGAATCCTTTGGCACATGCTTTTTATTTATATACAAACAGACACTTTGGTGGTCATTTCATTGGATTCTGTACGAACTCATTTTGACATCGTTACCAAAACTAGCATTTACTTTTAAATAATCCCCAGCTCAACATTAAAAAATTAATTTCTCCACACTTTACAATGAATTATTCCCAATGGATTCATTCTTGTTTGCATCTTCTTATTATTTTCCATTTTCTAAAACAAGGCATATCTAAAACAATACTGTCAGGTCTCATTTCAGAAGTTTCTTGGCAATTGCATAAAATAACGAACCTCTTTGTACATGCACACCCGACCCCCATTTTTTCTCAAGTTTTACTTCACTCTATAAGCTGGCCAAGTCATGGTCATTGAGAGAATTACAGACTTTCAAAATAACAAGAAATCAGAGACAGAAAATTTCATGAAGGTCCCGCATAAAGGGGGTCGGACGTACATAGTCATGCGTTATGAGGTCGCCCCCTTTTGCGTTACATGGTGATTTTTGCTTTCGCGACGCACTTTCAACTTTAAAAACATTTATCTGACAAAGTATACACCCTATAATAGCAAAAGTATACATTTTCTGAAAGGAAATTGCACAAGGAATCCAAATCTGCACTCAAAAATAGAATTAGGTGTAAGGCAACAGTTTTACATGGACTTGAATAGGGAAATTCTGATATTTTTTTTAATCTCATGGTTTTTGTCATAAAATTTTGTGTAGTCCCCCTATGACAAAAATAATGCTATATTATGACAGAACACATTCAGACCTTTCTAACAATATATAATTGTGTAGGGTTCATGTTCAATTAATGATCTGAAAATTGACCCTGACTTAAGCCCCCAAAAATCATGCGTTTCAGGAATCATATACTATATCAGGTGTTATAATGCTTGCAATACCAACATTTGTTGGGTTTTCTTTGACTTGTACATCAGAATTTATAAGTTATTAACATTTTAAAATGAATTGAAGGTACATGTAGGTACATAAACAATTCAAAGGAAAAGTAACAATTGAAATGTAAGTTACACAATTTGCTTAATACCGAGGCTCTTATTACAATGATCTGCCAAGTGATGATGACATGCAAGAGACAATGTCTATAGGTTCAGGAGTTAAGACTGAAACAAGTTTGCAGATGCTGTATGTACAAACATACATAAATTTATATGACTACTGCAGCTTCATGAAAGAAGTTTCTAAAGTGCAATTGCACGCATTATATCCACATAGTCTGTGTTTGATAGTTAAAAGCCATGGCAGGTTTTGATGAGTTCAAAGCCAAAATATAGTATGCAGTCCTTTGGTATGATAGCATTTGAGGTAGGTTATGTCCATTTGACCATTTCACACAGACACTTATTGTTTAATGTCAGTGTGTGTATTTAGTGAAATATGTATACATGAATGTGTAATAAGACATCAGTGAAGATGTACAAACTTGGTGCTTTTAAGAAAATAATGCTAAACTTTCTAAAATTCATAACACATTTTCTGGATGTTTGAAGGTCATTGACCTTTGTCAGTTAATAATTTGGATGATTTGCCTTAATACTGAGCAGTATTTTCATCCCCTCAGAATTGTAGGAAGTGTTTTTTTTTGTAATTGATGCAAGTTTAGTGCTAACAATAACTGTCATTCAAATATGAATCAATCTGGAAAAAATGTCAAAATTAAGACATTGCAAATTTATCAGATTTTTATGTTTCAACCTAATCACACAGGTCTATGACATGGAAAAACATACTTTTCAATCATTAGACAGTAAAGTAGAGTATGTTAGCTTCAATTTGATACCAAGTTTGTAGGTTTAGGCCAAGTTTTGACAAAAATATTGATGCTTTCCCAAAAATTGCACCAAAAATTGCGTTTTCCCATTGACTTTGTACAGGCGGCGCCGCTTCCGGGAGCGCCGCTTCCGGCACCACCCCTCATCACCTCTGGTGTCCTGACTTTTGAGAGCTATAACTCAAGTTCTATAAAGTCTACAGCAATGAAACTTTCCAGGCTATTGCATTATTAATTCAGCTTTAAAATGATACTAAATTTGTTGGAATAGCCTCTATGGTTTTGAAAATAATTAAGAATTACTATAGCACAAAGCGAAAATGTGTAACAGCACCACCTTTTTGGGGGGGCGAGCTCATGACGCATGACCACATATATTATGGAATTGCCCTTCTGTTTCCTGTACACTTCCTTTCTTTTAATTCTATTTTTCATGCATTTAAAATAAAAAATAGTAAACTTGTGTAAAATCTGGAAAACCTTTAAGTTTCATGATTTTCAAATAATTTCAGAATCCAACTGGTGAATTATTATTTTTTTTAATTGTGATCATTTTTGGAAAAAAAGACAAGCTAATTGGAATAAATAGGGGTGCATGCTGTGGTCCACCCTTAAAAAAAACCCAAGTCTACGGTCAAACTCCTTTCTTTGTTTTCTTCAAAAACTAAATGTTAGAATACTTTTAAAACATTTTTGTTTTCCCCAAGAGCATTTTTCAAATTTAATTTGTAAATTTTTCTCATAGACCTAGACTATAACTATGGTATATGTCATTACAATAAACTGAACAAGATGCCATGTGATAATGAATCTATTTCCTGCCCCACCCCTTTCCCCAATCCTTTCAATTTTTGTCCTGAAAACTGACACTGCCTATTAATTATTGACTGACATGACGAAGTCACGAATCCCCTGCTGCCAGCTGCCTTCCTTTCTTTTCCTAAATTCTCTTCCGAAATTCCTTGTTCTTTCTTATGTTACTCTCGTTCCTTCATCAACTCAACCCACTTGTTCACTGCTACCACCCTGCCTGTGGTGAATCTACAGGTATGCCAATGCTGTACATAGCACACACTTTAAAAATAATCAAAATATCATTTTTGTGACCAAAATTACTAATTTCCAAACAGTTGCAATTTATTTTTCATTAGCAAGGGCATAATTTGTGTATACACCAGAGCAGTCAAAAACTTGATTTTGGGCATATTTTTTACGCCCTCTATTGGTGGAAAGTAATATGGCAAGAAAATTTTCATTTTTCAATCTCTATTTTCAATTAAGAAAAAATAATTCAAAGAAACAAATTTACATAAGAGCCAATTTATATGATGAATAGCTGTAATGAAAACTGAAAGTGTAAGAAAATTAAGCATTCGTCCCATTGGCCATACATGTAGAAAAAGAGAAAATAAGCCAAATTGCCACCCTTATTTTGCCACACATAGAGATCATGTAACTGAGAACAAGGTTATATCCACTTGTTCACTGCTACCATCCTGCCTGCGCCTGCGGGGAATCTACAGGTAGGACTATGGTATGCCAATGTTGTACAGAGCACACACTTTAAAAAATTATTCAAATATCACTTTTGTGACCAAAATTACTAATTTCCATACAGTTTCAATTTATTTTTCATTAGTAACTTGGGAATAATATTTGTATTCACCAGAGTGCTCAAACACTTAAATTTTGGGCATATTTTTTTGTACGCTCTCTATTGGTGAAAAGTAATATGGCAAGAAAATTTTCATTTTTTGATCTCTATTTTTAAGAAAAAAATAATTTAAAGAATCAAATTTAAATAAGAGTCAAATTGTATGAATAATAGGTGTAATGGAAACTGTCGGTGTAAAAAATCAAGCTTTTGCCACAAAGAAAAAGAGAAAATAAGCCAAACTTTGCCACCCTTATTTTGCCACACATGGAGATATAAGTGAGAACAAGGTTATATCATAACCTTGTTCATTGAATGAGTGGGTCAAAATTTGTATCTGCCACTCTAACATTAACGCTTTAACATCTTATTGATAGGAGAAGGCCTAAAACTATTTAGGGTAGATCTAAAGAAACATAATTAACATGAAATTGATGAATACCTCCTCACCTTTTAAATTATTAGCAGTATTTTGGGGTTGAATGAGATTTTATCAATTATTTTGGGACTTATTGGACACCTTAGTTTTTGAGCAGTTGACAACTTTCTCCTATCCACCATTTTGGATTTAATTTAGGAGTACCGCGATAATGATGTCATGACTGAACGTGGAGGGCAGCAACACAAGGCCGTGTTTCTGCCCTTGATGTTTGGACGTGAATGTGATTTCGATACGATTGAGTGATGCAGTTAAGTCCAGTCACAATGTGCGGATTGTCATGGTTGTAGCGAAGTGAGATCATGTTTTTTGGCCAGTTGATATTTGTATTTTGTTGAGGATATGGGAGTAATTTATGTAGCTATTCTGTGCATTTTGAGCAAAATACGATTTCCATGATTTTCTGTTTGAAGAGCCACTTTCTGTTTTGAAAGGCCGATTCCGCGAATTCCGGCCATTTTTCTGTGATAGTTGTGTATAACTTGCAGTTCTCTATTTTCATTCGCAAAACAAATACTCGGGTCCACTTAAGGGTTCATTACATGCTGCTGCGGACAGGAAAATCAAGTCAGAAGAAACACGAGAAGTGGCGTCGCAGCGTGCGCAATCCACTGGTTAGAAATCCACCGGCACAAGGGTCTAGTAATTTTTAAATCAAATTCATGACATTTTTAACATTTTATTTAACATGACATGCAAAAAGTGTGATGGGAAGATGATGGGGAGATGGGAAGTGTGATGGGAATTCCTTGTGTCTGTGTTCCTGCTCTAATTAATGATGTTTAAGAAAAAAAATTGAAAAATGTTTAGTTTGAATTATTAATTTGTATCTCATCGACATTGTCATTGGCATTTTCAGACAACTTATTTGTTCCCTCCTTTCACATCTGTGACACTTTAAACCCCTTTGTATTTTCCTTGCCATTTCACAGTTTTTACATCATGTGACTATATGTTTAAAATCAAATTCTCTTTTTGATCTGTGACACTTCAGCCCCTTTGTATAATTTGTCCTTACCATTTCACAGTTGTTACACCAGGTGACCATATCCAGTCATGAACAAGGACCAACTCTCCACTTCTGTAAACTCCTTGCTGGAGTTGGACAACATCTCGGTGAACCCCAGCTACTCGGCATCAGAAGAGGAGAGCGAACGGGTAGGGATGGAAGAGCTCGACACAGAGATGGATGGTGAAGGGAAGAAGAAAAAAAAACAGGTAAGCCGTAAAGGGGGTTAACAGGAATTTTGGAAATAATAGGTACATGTAGAAACTGATATAAACAGGTATAAACAACATCTTGGTGAACCTGCAGCTACTCGGCATCAACAGATTATTTTATTTGCTTGGCGTCACCTGTGCCTGGGAGGCAAAGAGTTAAGTGAATTATTGGGGAATTGATATAGCGTGTGATTGTCATTTGGACAACTACATGTACAACAGGATTTCCCCCCTTACTCTCATGCAAATACATGTAGTGCAATTGGTTCTTCATTCCCGAAAAGTAGGGACTCTCCTCTAACCAAGGCATGCAGTTTAAGTCCTATCCAATGGACGAACCATTTTCCACTATACTAGTTGTGAATCCTGCGTTGCAATTTTACAACTGATGGATCAATTTTAGGTGTATACATGTATGTACATATAGTAAATCAGATTACATGTCCTCTTTTTGCAAAAAGCAGATCTAGGCCCGGTCTGACAAATAGTTACAGTTGATCCCATTAATCGCAACTATGGATGGCCAGCAACATCAACATCTATTATGCATGTTTTTCTAGCAATGATATCTATAAATGATATCTATAAATTCATTGATTTCTGTACAGTTGGGTGTGTTCTCCAATGTTTACAAAGGACATTTTGCACATTTCCTGTAGAAAAAAAATACGACACTGATGGATTTCCATAAGGTTACAATTGGTAGGATCAATTTTAACTCTTAAGATGGAGCCCGGTAATCACAAATTTTGCAAGACATACGTGTACAAGACCTATGATTGATTTAGGGACTGTATGATAGACTTGTAATCGATCACAAGTTTCTTGCAACACCCCATTAGAGTGTCATGAAATAGACACTAGGGGCATACATGTATGATTCATTCATTCATTTGATTTCATTTATTTCCCACAAATCAAAGTACAAAAATACGAAAAAAGATCTCATTCTGAATTAAATTGAATTTATGAATTGAAACAGATCCTGGTAGGTGATTCCAAATGTTAATAGTACATGGGACTGAGAGCTTGTAAGCATCGGTGGTTGCGTTCAGGATTAGCATATATTTATAAAGGCTGTGGTCATGTCCAATATACGTGGCTGGACTAATGGTAGGAGGAAAACAGCAACTAGTATCTTGATGATGAATTGCATGGAAAGAGGGTACACTAACCTTACATGTACCTAAACTGGGCTAGTTCAGACCAGTATATACTGGGGGGGGGTCAAATTGACCCCCTCCCAGATCTCGGCCACTGATCGCCGCGAAAATTTGCATGTGCGTAGAGCCGGATATAAACTACAAGACTGTATGGTAACAAGTTTTGAAAATTAATGTTTTATATTTTTAATACTTAATTAGGCAAATAAGCATTTGAAATTTGCCCTAAATTTTGTTTTTTGTGTACATGTATGTTTTGCCTTTAACTCAATTTGTAGAGCTAGTAGAATGCTAATTTTTGGTTGGAGTATCAATTAATACATTTCTAACAAATATCTACAAAAAAATGCAAAAATATAATTAATTTTTTTATGTGTTTTATTGTTTTTTAAATTCTTATGTATTTCTTTGTATTTTATTGTTTTTTTCCAATGAACTTTGTCGGGGACCCTTCTTCGATCATTAATAGCATTTAAAAATAAATCCATTTAAATCAACAAAAGTTAACATAATCATACATCTATGAATTTTGGTTGAAAAACACAATTTGCATTGACTTTGTACACGGAATCACGTTTTCTAGCAATTTCGGGTCTGACATGCACTTACAAAATGTTGCGTAATTTGAGAACTTCGTGTCCGGGCGTCGCCATTTTGGTTTCAAAAGATGCGCAAGACTTTAGTTGAAAGTAAAACGTTAGTGAGCAGCGCGATCAAAAACCTCTGCGTGACGGCATAGTGATGAAATTTGTCGAGGGGGGTAAAATTGACTTCCCCCCAGTTTAATAAGGGTTAAGCAAGAAGTAATTGTACTTGTAATTTATGTTTCTATTTTTATCAGAAAAAGAGAAGGAGAAAGAAAGGAGACTATATGGAGAATGAAGACAGTTGTGCGGAAATTGAAGTGAGATCTCAGGCCGAGTCTGGGGACCCTTCAAACGATTCTGGATTAGCTGTGCAGAAAGGTTTGAAGGGAAGGGACCCATCGCCTGCCAAGAGTGGCCGGTGAGTAAGGGGGTGTTGCAAGAAAATATTTGCAATCAATCGCAACTATTCTGTTGCAAATTTACGATTGATTGATCCCTTTTAACTTGAGCAAATCAGATTACACTCCTTGTTTCATGGAGCAGATTAGCAATCAATCGCAAATTTGCAATTAATTGCACAGCATATGCTTGATTTCTGGAACAAAAATTGACTTGCGATTGATCGCAAGTTTCTTGCAACGCCCAATAAGACTATTATGTTGTTTTACAAAGAAGTTGATCTGTTGAAATATCTACCTTAAAGGGAATTTCATCCTTCCAATATTTGATGTGGAAAAAAAAGAATCAAAACAAAGCAAAGCATGATGCTGAACATTTCATCAAAATTAAATATGAAATAAGAAAGTTATGACATTTCAAATTTTCTCATATGTTTACGATTTCACTATATTGCTTTTGTATATGATGTAGGAAATATTTAGATTATTCCTTCATTAGGGCTGATAATGTAAAAAATAAGTTTTATCTTCACTGGTCCGTAATTTATTCAAATTATTTTTTTTTAGATTTGCCTTTTAATCATAAAAACTTGGAGGAGGGGCATAATCAGCCCACTAGATATCATTTATCACAGTAAATTTGCAACAAAAGATAAACTCTGCCCTGGACTCCTGGAGTCTTTTTGAGTATGAGACCACCGAGGTTTGCGGTTTGCTAGATTACACATGATTTTGTACCTGTACGACAACCCAAAATTACTAAAAATCATGATTTTTACATGATTTGACAATTCGTTCAATACGGTGCGTCGTCTATCGGTTGCAGCTCAGACAGGCCATGGGGGAAAAAGTCGACATCTGTTGCACGCACTAGTACTAAAGTGCATGCATGCGATTATTCAGCGCTGGCCGATGCGGCTCGACCTGTTATTCGGTTTACAAGGGTCAAGGAGGTGGGAAAGAAATTTGCCTGCATATTCCTTGGCAAAATTAATACTGTTTTTTTTTGAAGTCTTGCCATATGGTTTTCATTTCGAAGTATCACAGGACTTCACATTACAGTACACTAGCACTGTGCATTGCCTGCACCAGCACGCGATGTTGACCCCCAAGTTAGAAATTTGGTCCATTAGCCACAACTCATAGATGGCGCACCATATTATCAATCCAGCACTGAAACCATTCAACACAATATTCATATAATTGCATCAATTGTTTATCAAGAATATATTGTGGGTAGTAGATTAGATATTTTTCTAATGGTTGTGATATTGGAAGTATAAAAGCCTCCTCAGTGCTATTATTAATAGTAATTTACCTGCTTGCAAATTCCAGTGGCCTGATGGTGCGGAAGCTCGAGTCCGGTGGTCGCTTCCGCACCAAGCTGGGTGGGGGCACCAGTCCCCTGAGCGGACACCCTGCTAAACTGTCCAGCACCTTCCCCAGGGAGGGGCAGAAGACCTTGGGCGATGGAGCCATGACGGCCAAGACCAGGAGGGGTTCGGCTAGTGCTCTTCATGGTAGCCCCGCGCAGGACGGCATGAGCAGGAAGGACTCTAGTGGAATGGACAAGTTGGGAAGACATGGGGTGAGTAGTGATGGTGGTGATGATGATGATTGTGGTGATGTTGATGATAATGATGATGATGGTAATGATAGTTAGGACGAAGATGATAATGATTATGATCGTGATGGTGATGGTGATGGTGGTGATGATGATGATAGATGATGGTGATTTTTTTGTACAGTGGTGTTGGTGATGATGATGGTGATGATGACGATAATAAAGATGATGGTGAGGATGTTGATAATGGTTATGCTGAAAGTGGTTATGATTATATCGATGAAGTGGATGATGATAATGATGGTGATGATCTTGGTGAAGATGATAATGATGGTGATGATGACAATGAAAATGAAAGTAGTCAATGAAGTATTATGTAGATTACAACAGCATTGATCTATAATAGTGATGATGGTGGTGGAATTTTGTTTTGTTTACCAAGGTGTTTGTTTCTTAACCTTAACTGAAAATCTAATAATGCAGTACACAGATTCAGACTCCACCTCATTGTTTTCTCTAGAAAAATGCAGGAGGAAAGATTAGGTGATGATGATGATGATGGTGATGATATTGGTGGTGATTGTGATGGTGATGATAAATGATGATAACGATAAGAATCGAGGAATATTAGAATGAGGATGACAATGATGAGAGTGATAATGATAGTTGGTGCTGCTGCTGCTGATGATGATGATGAAAAAGATATTGATGATGATGATTTTGATTGATAATGATGATGTTGTTGATAATGATGATGTTGATAGTGATGATGATGGTGATGATGATAATGATGAAGATGATGATGATGATGATGAAGAAGATGTTGATGATGATGATGATTTTGATTGATAATGATGTTGTTGATAATGATGATGTTGTTGATAGTGATGATGATGGTGATGATGATGATGATGATGATGACAATGATGATGATGATGAAGAAGAAGATATTGATGATGATGATGATTTTGATTGATAATGATGATGTTGTTGATAATGATGATGTTGTTGATAGTGATGATGATGATGGTGATGATGATGATGACGGTGATGAAGATGATGATAATGATAATCATGATGACAATGATGAAGATGGTGGGGATATTTCCGATAATAAACATGAAGGTTGTTTATGCTATAATCTAACATTGCAGTCCACAGATTCAGGTCAGGGCGAGACTCCACCGCATCACTTTGCAAGGAAAGATGCAGGAGGCAAAGACAAGCAAAAGAAGGGGAAGAATGGAGGAAAGGATAAGAAGCAAGGGAAGAAGGACGGACAGCCGTTGTCTCCCGACCAACCCACTGACTCATCCGGTGCTACACCTAAGAAGCAATCATTCAAGGTACAGTTCAAACCTTAATTCTGAACTCTTTTAAATTTACTGAACCACAAATTTGGAATAATCTCAATGTATGCTTTTTTTCATGTTAAACTATTTCTTTGTTTAAATGCAAACTCAAAAAAATCATTAATAGAACCTACATGTATTCCTAATTGAATTCAAACTCACCTCATTTATACATGTATAAATTTTGGTAATGAATGAACCAAGATGATAGATGGGTTTGCTTTTGCATGTGATGATGATGTTTTTCTGTGGGTGTGTCTGTGTGTGAATGAGAATATTTCACTTCCCCCCCCCCTCTTCATCTGATGTGTACATATATTGATTATTGTATTCTTTGGAGGCTTCTTATTTTAAAGTGAAAACTTTTTGTTGCCCTTCTTTTCTTGTAATGATATTTCTTAATTCGAATGTACAATTTGATGACGTTTTTATGATTATCAAGAATTAATTGAATTTGAATTGAATTTTGAATTGAATTTAATTAAGTGTACAGTGTATGACATTTTTTCCCCTTCCACCCACTGTAGACTTCGACTAGAGGTTAATTGTGTTTTTAGGGCACCTGCCTGTCCTTCCTTGAACCGTTCTTGAGCAAGTAAAAGAATCATTTTTCTAATCAACTTTAAAAGGACAAATCCACCCCAACAAAAGTTGATTGGAATAAAAGAGAAAAATCCAACAAGCCAAACACTGAAAATTTCATCAAATTAATAAAATAAGAAAGTTATGACATTCTAAAGCTTTACTTAATTTCACAAAACAGTTATATGCACATCAAATGTCATTAGGCCTGTTCACCTTTATTTATTGAAATATTTCATTCTTGTGACAACCAAAGACCCATGTCAGGGGTCAGCATCAACTTTGCTCTTGTTCATGTATGCACATTGATGTGACAATAGTCCTGCTAGATATGGGGGTTAAACAGTCAAATGTCAAATATGAATAAAATGGATAGAATTTAGGTCAAAATTCAGTTAGTAGTTTGATTTTCTACATGAAGAAAATTTGGTTTTCTGTATCATTGGTGAATTTCCCCAGATGTCTGTACAAATATTACAATTTTTGTTGGTGTTGATCTTCCCTCATTGGAAATGTCCACACTTTTTCTTTTGACAGCCGTTCGACAACTACTGGATTCAAGAGGATGTGACCAAATTCTTGAAACAAGGCAAAGTGGTGAAGGGGACGCTACGGATCAACCCCAAGAACTTTGAGGAAGCGTATATTGATTCACCAGTGAGTATGAGCTCTTTTGAAATTGTTTTAATTGAAATGCATCATGATCTGGTTCACTAACCAATGGCCGTCCCTTGTCTTCCAGTCTTTGGCACAACTAGTCCTTGGCACAACTAGTCCTTGGCATTCATTTCCATTTCATCGAATGCCAACTCATCTTCTATAATTTGGTCTACCATTGGTTCATCCACTATCCACATGGTCTAATTGCCAATTCGTCCGCTCACCATTTTGTCTAATAACCAGTTGGTCTAATAGGCAATAAGTCCATACACCATTTGGTCTAATTGGACTAAGCGTTAATTGTGAAAAACGAATGAAAATAAAATGGATATTAGACCAACTGGTTCTGAGACAAAATGGTCTAGATGAGCTGGTGATTAGACATAGTGATGATTGGACCAATTGGTTAATGGACCAAATGGTTGTTAGACGAAATGTTGATGGACAGAATGGCATGAGAAAAAAATGAAACTAGACCATGTGGTGAGTGGACGAATTGGCAATTTACCGTCTGGGGTTCCGTAACACGAAGGTTAGCAATTAAAACGTACGCTTGATTTTCATGATTAATAGTATATTGTTGTCAATGCAATCAATCGTAGAAAAATGTTCTTCGATCATTGGTAAGCTTTGCGTTACTGGTCTCAGATTGGGCGTTGGGCAAAAACCCAGGTTTGATCCTGACAATGAATGGAAGTTCTCTTTCCCAAAGCTAACATAGAGGGCCTCCTGAATCATGCGGTGGGGAGTTGCGGAGATTGGCACTTGGATAGGGCTTGGGAGTTGGGAGGCTCTCTATGTTAGCTTAGGGACAGAGAGCTTCTATACATCCATGTCCAATTTGAACTAGGGCACAACTGGGTGTTGAAGCCTGTAGCATTGTCAGTGACAAGCAAAGATGGGCCAATTGATCATGGCGTGTACTTGAGTATCTGGGTGGTGTCATAATGTGTGACGTTGTAGAAGATGTGCACAAGCCGATTGTTCTACATTCCTGTTAATGTTTAGCAGTTGTATGTGAAATTTATGTTCAGTTTATTGTTTCATGTATGAAAGATATGACTAACTCTGGACAAGGATCAGTTATAGAGTTGGCAAGTCGGCATTATGGAGATGCCAGATATACCATCACTGTTCCCTATACCATCACTGTTGAACCAAATTATATACAGTGTATATCTTGCCATTCAGGCAACAGCAAAGGGTGGAGGACTAGATGCAAACACATGGCCGATTGGTCTAAGGCACCTGGCAATGCATGTACATGGAAAGTCCGGGGTGCAATCCCCAAGCACGGCGCCTTTGCTCTTTTATCCTGCATTCAAATAAATGAAAATGCTATATGTATTATTGGTAACTAGGTGTGCTTTTGTTCGTAAAAAAAATAAACAAATATCAGAGGACCTCCTGGCTAGGCAGTAGGATACACTGCCATGATACATGCAGAGACACACACTCATTCACACACTAGGCCTACTAGATAAACGACAACGTATCTGTGTAAACCTAGGCCTACAGAATTTCGGAAAGACAATTGGCCGGCTGGCGCGCGGCCGGCTGCATGCACAGAATGGTTTGTCGTTCCCCACAAATTTCGAACAAAATGAAACATAAAAATCATAGCCATACTAGGTTTACTCACAGTTCCAGGACCTTCTGGACACAATAGCTAGTCGAGAAAACACCATATTTGTTGTAAAATTGTTTCTTATATTTTCGGGTTTTTCACCGGTTTTTCTTGACTGGCAAACGAAAAATTAGCAATGGTGGATCACGGTACGGTACCGTGTACTGCGCAAATAAATAAATAAATTTCCCTGGATCTGTCATGAGAAACCATAATTGAGTAGGGGGTATGCATGTACCATGGCCTGGCGTGCACCATGTTGTCCCCCAGGCTTAGAACAAAAAGGTGAACATCCAGGGGGAATAAGGAGAAAATGAAAATGAAGAACGGTAACAAATTATGATATTTTGCGATTATATATTAGTCAAGCAAATACATTTTCATTCCTGTTTTCATTTAATTATACGGCCACAATTTACTCTCGCTTGCCACTTTTGGAAAAGAATTGTCCCATATTTGCCAATTTTTGTACTTGAAAGGCTCATGGAACCAAAATGGTCTGGACAGCTGGCAGCCGTCTATTTCGAGGAGTTTTTTAACATTTAAATTTTTAAATTTCTCCTCGTATTTGATGAGCTAGTGGAGCCAACAAAGTTCAGCGGAACAACCAATTACATAACAGATACCGAAGCTTAATTTGGTCTTAAAATGGCCGAGCCCTGCATGGCATAGGTAGATCCAGGGGGCAAGGCCCCCCCCCCCATCGGCGGAGGAAAAAAAAAAGATAGAAAGTAAAATAATATAGTGGCATATACCCAGGGTAGCCACTTCAGTTCCGAAAACTGTTATCCCAGCGGGCCCTGCTATTATTACCCCGGCTTTAGCACGGCTACACCTTGATCGGGCGCTCGAGCATTCGAGGAATTTCTTCCTACTGGGTACCCATTCACCCCACCTGGGTCGAGTGCAGCACAATGTGGATAAATTTCTTGCTGAAGGAAATTACGCCATGGCTGGGATTCAACTCACGACCCTCTGTTTCAAAGTCCGAAGACTAATCCACTCATTGGCGTAGCTAGGATTTTTTCCGTGGTGGTCCTTGCTTTTTCAGGGGGGGGGGGGGCACCGGCCATTTTTTCCGGTGTGTGTGTGTGTACGTATCACAAGGGCGGATCCGACTTTCGCCAATAGGGGACGGGGCCCGAAATTATCTTCGCCTATATTTTCCTCGATCCGTCACTTCTTAGTTTTATTCTTATAAAACAACATAAACATGAAATAATCTCATAAGCCTGATATAAAGTGCGAGCGCGGAGCGCGAGCGATTTTTTTTTTTTTCTTTTTTTACTTTCATCATTTTGTCCTGAAATTTTAATATTCTTGGCAATGTTATGTGTGATCCTCAACAAGATTCGTATGTAACTAGATGGTTACTGCGAACGCCATGCACAAACAGAAATTTGTATTAACTGTTCATTATCGAAAAGGGACCTGTTAGGTACTTCTCACAATTACCCACGAAGATTGTATGTATTTCAATAATGCGAGCGCAAAGCGCGAGCAAATTTTTTGACATCCCGACCTAAAATTGGTCATTCTAAGCATTTTTGTATTAATAAGTGGGATAGGTATGTAACTAAACAATTGATGCAAGCGCGAAGTGCGAGAGGAATTAGAAAATTGAGATTTTAGACCTAAAAGGACACTCTATTCATATTTTGTAAATCATAAATAGGATATAGTTAATTGGGTATCATTAATACTGCGATCGTGAAGCGTGAGTAGACAATTATTGATAATCTGATGTGAAACTGGATAGTTTAAAGGTCAAGTCCACCCCAGAAAAATGTTGATTTGAATCAATAGAGAAAAATCAGACAAGTATAATGCTGAAAATTTCATCAAAATCGGATGTGAAATAATTTAAGAAAGTTATGACATTTCAAAGTTTCGCTTATTTTCAACAAAATAGTTATATGAACGAGCCAGTTACATCCAAATGAGATAGTTGATGATGTCACTCACTCACTATTTCTTTTGTTTTTTATTGTTTGAATTATACAATATTTCAATTTTTACAAATTTGACGATTAGGACCTCCTTGCCTGAAGCACAAAATGTTAAAATAATGGAATTCCATGTGTTCAGGGAGGAATGAAACTTTATTTCACATAATAATGACGAGAAAATAAAAATATTTCATATTTCATATAATAAATTACAAAAGAATTAGTGAGTGATGTCATCAACTCTCTCATTTGGATGTAACTGGCTCGTTCATATAACTATTTTGTTGAAAATAAGCGAAACATTAAAATGCCATAACTTTCTTATTTTACATCCGATTTTGATTAAATTTTCAGTGTTATGCTTGTTGAATATTATTCTTTTTATTCAAATCAAGTTTTTGTTGGGGTGGACTTGTCCTTTAAGTACATTTTGAATAAAGAACATGCAGGCTATCGCCCATGTTTTAAATTTAGACCTAGAATCCGGGCATTAATTCCGAATACATTTTAATGGAACATTATGCAATGCACGTAGACAATATGAACTTGGCAAATCAAACAATGTGACCATGCAGCATGATCTTAAAATGATGAAATGTAGATTATAAAACGGACATATTACAGAGCACTTAAAATTGTAAATGAAAAAAATAATGAAAGCTCGATATCCAAGCTAAAATATGTTTGGTATATTGACTTCAAAACTTGCTCCATATCAGCCTATTGAGCAAGATATGAATCTCATCGAACAGACAATTCTCACGCGAAGCGCAAGAATTTTTTTTATATAGTAACATGAAAGATTTTTTTTGCAAGTCTTTCCCTCACATTTTTTATTTCATTCACTTGTCTTCCTCCTCTTATTTTTCTCTTCTTTTCATCTGTCTTTCTTCTTCTTTTCCTTTTATCTTTTCTTCTTTCTCCTTTTTTTTTCCTCTGCCAATTTTTATCTGGGGGGCACACCAAATCTTGGGGGGCACGTGCCCCCAGCCCCCCCCCCCCGAGCTACACCACTGGCGCTGGCCTGTTATTTGCCGAAACCCTGGGGAACAGAGAAAGGGGCCGGATGACATTTTTGGCCCCCATCCCCATATACACTCCAAATCTGGCCAGAAGAATTGCATGCCAGATCATGTAGATCATAAAACGGACATATTACAGAGCACTTAAATTTGTAAATGAAAAAAAAAATGAAAGCTCGATGTCCGAGCTAAAATATGTTTGTATATAACTTCAAAACTTGATCCATATCAGCCTATTGAGCAAGACATGAATCTCATCGAACAGGCAATTCTGGCACAAAGTGCAAGCAAAAGTTTTATATAGTAACATGAAAGATTTTTTTTCAAGTCTTCCCTTCTCATTATTTCATTCACTCGTCTTCCTCTTATTTTCCTCTTCTTTTTTTCTTCTGTCTTATTTTTTTCTTTTCTTCTTTATAGCTTTTTTTTCTCTGCCATTTTTTCTGGGGGGGGGGCACCTGGGGGGCACACCAAATCTCAGGGGGAGGGGGGTCTGTCCCCCCCGTATAGCTACGCCACTGAATCCACTGGGCCACAACACTCCACAAATGGAGGGAAAAGGAGATAAAAAGAAGAGGAGGAAGACAAGTTGATAAAATAACACGAGGGGAAGACTTTGAAAATAAAATAAAATTTTCGCTCGTGCTTTGCGCTCATATTAATTAGGTGATTTACATATGAGGCTTAAAATATCTAGTTTTGAGATCAATATACGCAGGCACAGATCCATGGGGGCCTCCCCCCCCCCCCCCCCTAAAGAAAAAAAAGGAAGAGGGGAAAGGAAGAGAATGGGAAAATTAAGAGAAAAAAGAGAGGAAGAGAGCAGAAAGGAAGAGTAGAAAAAAAGAGAAGGGAAATTGGGGAAAAAAGAGAGAAGAGAGAGGAATTAAGAGGAGGAAAGAGAAAGGGAAAAGGATAGAGGAACTGGGGGAAAAAGAGAAAATAGAGAGAGGGTGAGGGCAAAGAAGAGAATAAGAAAAGAGAGAGGAAGGGGGGAATGGAATAAATGAAAAAAAAGAGAGGGGAATTTTTTTATAAAAAAAAAGAGTGGAAGACGAGCAAAGGATCAAAGAGAAGAAAAAAATAGGAAATCTGAGAAAAAAAGAGAGGAGAAATAAGAGAGGAAAGAAAAAGAGGGAGAAAGAGGGGAGAAGAAAAAAAGAGAGGAAGGGAGAGGGGCAAACAAGAGAATAAGAAAAGACAGAAGAGGGGAAAGAAATAAATGAAGAAAAAAGAGAAAGGGGGAAAGAAAAGAAGAAAAAAGAATGAAAGACGAGGAAATTAGAAAGAGAAAAAAATAGAGAGGAAAAGGGGGAAAGAACAGAAAAAAAAAGAAAGGAGAAAAGAAGAAAAAAGAAGGAAAAAGAGGGAAGAGGAGAAGGGATATGAGGAGAAAGAGGAAAAGAGAAAGAAAAAAGGAGAGGAGAAAAGAGAAAGAGCGCAGGGGGGAAATCATAAGGTGGATCGAAGCACCTTTTTGACCGGGGCGCCGATTTTTATGTTTGAACTAGGCGCCAAATGTTCGAACTAGGGGGCACCGAATCAATGTCCAACTATAGGGGTGCCAAATTATTGTTTTAATTAGGGGGCAAAATTGATGCTCAAACTAGGGGGCGCTGAATTGATGTTCAAATAAGGGGGCGCCAAACTGATATTCGAACTAGGGTACTGCCAATTTGATATTTGACGAGAGGCGACAAAATTAAGAGAGGGAGGGAAAAGTCATATTTTACATGGGGGCCCCAAATTCATGTTTACTCCTATACAGGATGGGTAGGCCTGTGCCATATTTTTCTGTAGGATATAATTTCTGTTCTATATTCCACAAGATGGGATATACATATATGCTTATGTGAGATCAATATGGTATGCTATTCTGGGTAAGATATGTTCAATATAATTAGAGTGGACCTACATGGAATATATGGGCATGCCAATCTAGGTAGGATATGATTAAGCTTATTGGATGGGACCCATTATGGCCATGTACATGCATTGGTATGCCATTCTGGGTTGGATTGTGATCAATAGCTCATTGGAATATGGGCACGCAAACGTGGTACGTCCAGCTGTATGATACAGGATTTTCATTCGTGCCAACACTCATTAATTCACTTCACTGGCTTCCTTTGTAACGGGGAATTATGTTAAAATTTCTTTTGATTGTCTACATAAAACTGAATAAACAGACTCCAGAGCCGGCTATTTGACTCTGAATTTATACACCAACTATAGAACACTTAGAACGGCCGAAGGCGAATAGCCGGGGAGGCGGGTCTTTCCGGCGTTCGCCCCCCCCAAAAAAAAATAATAAATAAAAAACGGCCTCAAAAAGAAAAAAAGGGGAGGAAAAAAGAAAAAAGCGAACGGAGAAAAGGGAAGAAGGTTAGAGCTTTATTGTTTTTTTTCTTTTCTTTTCTTTCTTTTTTGTCAAAATAATAAGAAACTAAACCAGAAGTTCTTCTCTCTCTTCAAAATTTTGCTTCTGTGCTCTGCGCGGGAGAATTAATATCAAAATTGCCTTTCCCCTTTGTTTCCCCACACTTTTTTTGTTCTCCGTTTTACTCTTCCCGGCTATAGGAATCGTATATTTTTGCCAGCTTCATAAAGTATACATGAGTATAAAAACTATGAAAAGTATTTTTTATTGCATTGACACTTGCATTGTTAATGAATATGTAATGTTTAATCCTTACTTAGTTCTTTGTCTATACGATGCAAGCATATTTTCCGCTTTTCCACACGGACAGAGACCTTTGTTTTGTTTTTATTTGTATGTTTTCTTTATTTGAATACGGGATAAAGAAAACTGCTTTCAGCCTTATGGCTGTTTTCAGCAAGTCCGTACATAAAAGTTGAAAAACATAATTATAAATCATGAACAAAATAATAAATACAAACATTTGAACAGACATAAGTTACATTGTACATGACAAAAATAAAGATTTGAGATAAGAGAATAAGAACTAAAAAAAAGAAAACAAAAAATATATAAATATATACACATTAAAAACAAAAGTACAATCAATATACATGATAAAAAAATGAAAACAATACAGTGGTCAGAAATCTCAGTCAGTAACAATTGCGGAAATATATTTTGGATGCATCTGTTAAAGCCGGAAGATTTGTTTGTGTTCTTACAGATTGAGGGGGGGGGGGCCGGGGTTTTGAATAAATGGCTGGCAAGATATAAAGAGCTATTTTTCAAATAATTGGTGTGGTGTTTTGGAAGATGAATATACTGTTCGATATTTCTAAGTGAATGTTGCGTGTCCTTAATTGTAAGTTTTGAGTCTAGCACATTTGGAAGCAGATTATTTAATAGCTAGAATAGGAAAGTGACGAGGTCTTTCTTTAACTTTACATTTAAGCAGTCAATAGAAACAGTCTGATAAAGAAGTGTTCTACTGTAGCGACAATCCACCTGTAGAATTATCCTCAATGCTCTGATTTGGAGGATTTGAAGCCGTTTCAGAGAAGTTGAATCAGGTTTCATCCACACGGTGTTACAATAGTCGAAATGGGGGGTTAATCAATAATCAATTATGTCTTATACAAAAGAGTAGCAGTGGGTATGTCTATATATTGTCGGATTCTCCTCAACATAAAGAAACTTCGTAGGACTTTGGATCGGACACCGTCAATGTATGGTTGCCAAGTTAATTCCGTATCAATAACGATACCCAAACAATTGCAGTTTTCTATACTCTTTCCAGAACTTGGTCATTAATCCGGACATTGACATTGGCAAATAAATTGGTCTCACGCTTCGAGCCTATAATGACCAGCTTACACTTTTTAACAATCAACAAAAGCTCATTGTGTATTAACCAATCTTGAATAGAGGCCAGGTCTTCGTTTACCATATCTTGCATTCGAGTAGGATCTCTAGATGATACATACAGACAGGTATCGTCTGCATAAAGTGATATGTTACAATATTTTATTACTTTGGGGAGATCGTTCATGTATAGTATGAAAAACAAAGGCACAAGAATACTCCCTTAAGCAATTCCACATTGTACAATTTGTTCAGTTGATTAATTTCCATTTACGACAATTTTCTGGGTTCTAAACTGAAAATAATTTTGAATCCATCGTAAACAATTTCTATCAAATCCATAACATTTGAATTTTTTAAGCAATATCTCGTGGCTAATCATATCAAATGCCTTTTTCCCAGTCTAATGCAACAAGGGCAACTTACTCACCTATATCAAGTGATTTAGTAATATTTTCAGTCAGATTTAGAAGAGCAAGACTTGTTGAAAGTTTGGACGGAAACCAAATTGGTTTGGAATAAGTATGTCATTCTCATTTAGATATTTAACTTTATGTTTTATTAACTTAAAGTTTTATGCGTCTATTAAGAAATGTACTACCATTATTATAAATGCAAAGCTATGCTTAACCAAAGCCCTTTGCTGAAAACCTTGCAATTACCTGAATTAGCCTCATGACTACATAAAACATACTGCTTCAGTAAACTTAATGTATAAACAAATATGCGTAAACAAAAACCTTATCATAAAGAATCCTGTAATAAGCAAAGCTTTATGCGTTAACGGAAAACCTTGGATTAAAAACCTTATACTTGACCCAGCATTATGCTAAAAACCTGAAACTTGACCAAATCCTATGCTAAAAACATTGTCTAAAAACCTTATACTTGACCATAACCTTATGCTAAAACTTAATGCTTAAAAACCTTATGCTTGACCAAAACTTTATATTCAAAACATTATGCTTGACCCAAACCCTAGGCAAAAAACCCTATCCTTGACCAAGACATTGTGTAATAACATGCTTTACTCAAACTTTATGCCTAAAACCTTAACTTAACCAAAACCTAATGCTTAAACTATGTATGCTTAAAATCTTACACTTCACTAAAACCATAAGCTTAAAAATCTTACACTTTACAAGACCTTAAACCCTTTGGCGGTATTCTGAAAGCTCAATTAGTTCTTAGTTAATGCTTAAAAACCTTATGCTTAACCAAAACGTTATGTTAAAAAAGCATTATGCTTGACCCAAACCCTATGCAAGAACCCCTATCCTTGACCTAGACATTATGCAATAACATTATGCTTGGCCAAAACCTTCCGCTCAAAAACCTTATGCTTCACCCAAACTTTATGCTAAAAAGCCTTATGGCTAACCAAAACCTAATGCTTAAAAACCTTATACTTAGCCAAAACCTTATGCTTAAGAACCTTATACTTAGCCAAAACCTTATGCTTAAGAACCTTATACTTAGCCAAAACCTTATGCTTAAAAACCTTATACTTAGCCAAAACCTTATGCTTAAAAACCTTATACTTAGCCAAAACCTTATGCTTAAGAACCTTATACTTAGCCAAAACCTTATGCTTAAAAACCTTATACTTAGCCAAAACCTTATGCTTAAAAACCTTATGCTTAGCCCAAAACCTTATGCTTAAAAAACCTTATGCTTAGCCCAAAACCTTATGCTTAAAAACCTTATGCTTAGCCAAAACCTTGTGCTTAAAAACCTTATGCTTAGCCAAAACCTTATGCTTAATAAACTTATACTTTGCCCAAACCTAATGCTTAAAAACCTTATGCTTCACTAGAACCTTATTTGTTAAAAAAAACATGTATCTAACCAAAACCTTATGCTTGTCTAATAACCTTATGCTTGACCAAATCCTTAGGCTCAAAAACCTTATATTTAACCAAAACTTTATGCTTAAAAATCTTATGCCTGACTGAAACCTTATACTTTATATCTTATACTTAACTTAACCAAAACCTAGTGCTTAAACACCGTATGCTTAAAATCCTACACTTCACTAAAACTTTAAGCTTAAAAATCTTATACTTTACAAGACCTTTTAAGCGTAAGGCTTAAAACCCTTTGGCGGTATTCTGAAAGCTCATTAGCATTTTGATATTCTAAAAGTGATACTTTCTTTATTTTGCAGAGGTGCGTTGCGTGCACTTGCATAAGAACGCGTTAAGACCGCGCAAAGACTTAATTGAGCAGTAACGAGAATTTGGTTTTCTGAAAAGTCTCGGAGCGAACAATTAGCAGACTTTCCCATGGGAAAATAATGGTGATAAAAGGTCCATTAAGTTTCATAATCTCATAAGCTGGCTTCTTTTCCGTTTGATTCTACGGCGAACCCTCTGCTTGCCATTTTCCATTTTTGTCTCACCTGCGAAGCAAAGTGAGACTATAGGCGCCGCTTTTCCGACGGCGGCGGCGTCAACATCAAATCTTAACCTGAGGTTAAGTTTTTGAAATGACATCATAACTTAGAAAGTATATGGACCTAGTTAATAAAACTTGGCCATAAGGTTAATCAAGTATTACTGAACATCCTATTAGAGTTTCATGTCACATGACCAAGGTCAAAGGTCATTTAGGGTCAATGAACTTAGACCATGTTGGAGGAATCAACATCGAAATCTTAACCTGAGGTTAAGTTTTTGAAATGTCATCATAACTTAGAAAATATATGGACCTAGTTCATAAAACTTGGACATAAGGTTAATCAAGTATCAATAAACATCCTGCATGAGTTTCACGTCACATGACCAAGGTCAAAGGTCATTTAGGGTCAATGAACTTTGGACGAATTGGGGATATCTGTTGAATTCCCATCATAACTTTGAAAGTTTATGGATCTGATTCATGAAACTTGGACATAATAGTAATCAAGCATCACTGAACATTTTGTGCAAGTTTCAGGTCACATGATCAAGGTCAAAGGTCATTTAGGGTCAATGAACTTTGGCCGAATTGGGGATATCTGTTGAATTCCCATCATAACTTTGAAAGTTTATGGATCTGATTCATGAAACTTGGACATAATAGTAATCAAGCATCACTGAACATTTTGTGCAAGTTTCAGGTCTCATGATTAAGGTCAAAGGTCATTTAGGGTCAATGAACTTTGGCCGAATCGGGGGTATCTGTTGAATTACCATCATAACTTTGAAAGTTTATTGGTCTAGTTCGTTAAACTTGGACATGAGAGTAATCAAGTATCACTGAACATCCTGTGCGTGTTTCAGGTCACATGTCCAAGGTCAAAGGTCAATGAACTTTAGCCGAATTGGGTTTATCTGTTGAATTACCATCATAACTTTGAAAGTTTATGGATCTGATTCATGAAACTTGTACATAAGAGTAATCAAGTATCACTGAACATCCTGTTCCAGTTTCAGGTCACATGATCAAGGTCAAAGGTCATGTAAGGTCAATGAACTTTGGCCATGTTGGGGTTTTTTGTTGAATAACCATCATATCTCTGTAAGTTTATTGGTCTAGTTCATAAAAAGAGGACATAAGAGTAACCATGTATCACTGAACATCTTGTGCGAGTTAGAGTAGTATGCAAAGTCAGCACTGCTGCTATATTGAACCGCGTGATGCAGGTGAGACGGCCAGAGGCATTCCACTTGTTCTCTAATACGCGGATGAGTGCTCTTGCCATTCAAGATGCCAGCGTGACCTTTGCGGCGAAAACGGACGCGGTCGCTTTTATCAGTCAGTCTGCAAGCCCATGTGTTAATGAGCAAAATTTATCAGTCCAAGTCCTCTCTTGGCTGAATTCATATCCCTTCAAAATCTCGTGAATTGTGAGACTTTTTGCTCAAAGAATTATACCTTTTTCTCTTTGAGTAAAATTGATTATTCTTGTACCATGGGAAGAAGTAAACGTTACTCTTTTGTATTGCTTATTTCTTTTGAATAAACTATTATGATCAATAAGTGAACTTCAGGCCTGAAAAGATGCCTCAAATGGTGATTTCTTCCTTTGTTTTCTCTTGCGAATTGTGCAAAATTTTGTGTTTTAGGCACAAATATTAATATTATCTGAAAGCTCAAACTCTCTACTTTCATACAATGTGACTCTTAATATTTGACACCTTTTAGATGGGTCAGCAGCCAGCTTTTTCCATCAAGATGCAAGATGATATTTCTGAAATTTCTGAGTAGCATAAAATCTAGAGTTCTGATTGGCTGAATAAGGTTTTCACAACAGGCGCGGGTAATTTGAAGAGAGATTACCACATGGTGAGCGTGACCTTGCTGAGGAAAAGTGAGGGGGAACATTGGAATTTGAGTGGGTGCGTGGTCTCTAGCTATGACCAATTAGAGCGCAGTATTTTTTTTTAGTTGCTAAATGTACATGCACTTGGCCTATGCAAAGCTGGCTGCTGCCCCATCTAAAAAAATATCTTGTTATAACAATTATATCATATTAAAGATAAATTCCAGTTGTGGTAACGATTTCAAAATGAGTTCGTACAGAAATGACCACCAAAGTGTCTGTTTGTATAAATAAAAAAATTGTGCCAAAGGATTCTGAAAGAAATTGTGTAATTGCTGAGAAATAAGCAAATAAGCACGGGATTCGGACCCGGGGGGGCACTTACATTGGCGAGTGGATACCATGCGCGACCAAAAAACACGTAAAAAGGATGTCTTTTTCAAGATAGGGAACGTTACGTATGTAACGTAGGGTGTCAAAATCACTAAAATAATGAAAAAGGGTATCTATTTTGCTAGGAAAGTTACGTGTTTAGGGTAAAATTTGCGAGGGTATAAAAAATCAAGACTAAAATGTTTTATAACAGTGTTTCCAGGTTTCAGTAGACCTGTGGCCTGTATCACTGAGCGCTAAGATGCGTCTTAAGCATCCATAAGTCCGGTTACAGGACTTAGTGTAAGATGCATCTTAGCGGGAGTTTCACAAAGACCACTAAGACACGTACCGTACTTAGTACCCATTTAACTAAGTTGCATACAGAGCGTAGCCCACGTCTCGACGAGACGTAGGAACTGTTCTAATCTTAGTGTAATGTCATGTTTCCCAGGAACGCTTCGACTTCGACCCTTTGGAAGTCCTTGCTTCTTTTTCTAGGCGTTTCCTAATTTTTTTTTGAGGCAAATGCATATTGTTATTAATTTATTTTCATGAAATGCCCAACATCATGTCATTGCCTGTCTGTACACTACCAAACATGTTTATAGTAGAGAGAGAGGGGGGGGGGGTGATAATGAGCACTATTTTTTGTACTCAACACCCCCTCCTCCCTTGAGAAAAAACAAAAAGGTAAAAGTTTGGTTAATCCTTTGTTTTCGTCGAGGTATCAATACAACTTCCACTGCATACATTTCACTTTCAATATTTTACTTCTATATGTTGTCTTAAGAAAAAGGTATACCTTCCCCATTATCCTCCTACAGTAGTCAAAAATATGTTAAAGTGACAAAATTCCTCCTCCTTTCACTCTTTAGTCGCAGACGATGCAGACGAAAACTTGCGGGAAATTACTACTTTTTATCTTCACACATAAAGTCGAAGGTCACGAAATTAGGCTTCGTAGACTCAAAATCCAGACGTTTTATTGTTGAAGACGCGTCGCACACAGGACTTTAATAGTTAAGAACTGTTTAGTGGAACTGACGCACCAACAGGACGTCAGTAAGACCCGTCTTAGTGTATGACACGTCGCAGCGACACTAAGTCACGTTACACTAAGTACTGTTTAGTGAAATAGGCCCCTGGTTTCCGTTTCATTTTTCCCCAAAGTGACCAAACAAAAAACTAAGAGAGAAAAAAAGAGAAACATGGAGGAAGGAAAGTGAAGGATATTGGAAAAGAAAACTATTGCCTACAATACCCATTCTGTATAAAGAAAAAGAAAAGAGAAGTGCTCTTTAAGTTATCGCTAACACCCACTCTCCGTAGAAATACCTAGTCTGCCTGCAGGCACAGACCTTTAATTTTACATCTAGTGCATAATTCAGAGTATGAAGTAGTGAGACTAGATTCACTCGTGTACTTTGGCTGCTTCTACAAAATTTGATATGGTGTTGAGTCTAGTCTCCGACCCAGACATATTGGCCCGAATTCACAAAGGTGGTTTTTAAAACCCACGGTTAAGTCCATGGTTTATGCAGATTTCTTGTATAAATTACGCTTGATTTAGTGCGTATTGGGCGCGTGACTAAAAAATTTCCAATGCTGATGTACGCTTTTGTCACAGTGCGCCAAATTTACCTCTGTTGCCGTAGTTATCCACGCTATGTTATTCACGAGTCCACTCTTCAAACAGTAGACTCATGAATAAAATTGCGTATCTCACCATGGTAACAGGCGTTAATTTGGCGCACTGTGACAAATGTGCGCATCAGCAGTGAACATGTTTTATACACGCACCCGATGCGCGCTAAATTAAGCATAATTTACACAGGAAATCTGCATAAACCATGGATTCAACCGTGGGTTTTAAAAACTGCCTTTGTGAATTCGGGCCTTTATTTGTTGAATTGTCAAATGTGAATCTGTACTTGCAGACCAAGGATTACCCTTGTGCTGCCCCTTACTGACCATTCATGTAAAAATGTATTCTCTCATTGTTAATGAACAGGATGGCGGTGCCGATATCTTCATCGATGGTCTTCATGCCCGCAACAGGGCGCTTCAGGGTGATGTAGTAGCAGTGCAGATCCTTACGGGGGAAGTGATCATGGTGAGAATGGATTGGTTTATTTTTCCGCACTTTTACCATTACACGTGGACCCCGTCTTACAAAGAGTTACGATTGGTCCAATCAACCTCAACTGTATGGAAGTCCTATCAATGTCATAATTTTTATCTACAGGAAATTTGCACGGTGTCTTTTGTTAGCGAAGAGAAGCACACTGAGTTTTCAAGAAAACAATGTTTGAATATAAAGCATATATCTAGTATGAATATAAAGCATATAAATCTAGAAAATACTTTGAACAAGCATGCACTTAAGATATTGAAGTTATTGGCCTTCCATAGTTGTGGTTGATCAGATTTATTGCAAATCTTTGCAAGGGGGGGGTGGGAGGAAGGTCTAAGGGGAAGGGGGGAGGGCAAATGAAGAAGCAAGTGGTGGAGGAGAGTAGGAGGGTTGATCTGAGGAAAGAGGATGGTCAAAGGGGAAGGGGGTAACCGAAGAAGACATGGAAGAAGCAAGTGGTGGAGGAGAGTAGGAGGGTTGGGTTGAGGAAGGAGAATGGTCAAAGGGGAAGGGGGTGACTGAAGAAGACATGGAAGAAGCAAGTGGTGGAGGAGAGTAGGAGGGTTGGGTTGAGGAAGGAGGATGGTCAAACAGGATGGGGGTGACCAAAGAAGACATGGAAGAAGCAGTGGTAGAGGAGAGTAGGAGGGTTGGGCTGAGGAAGGAGGATGCACTGAATAGATTGAAGTGGAGGGAAGGGGTGAGGGTAATTTCTGTGAGTGCAAGGTGAATACAGCCATCACCATAGTTTGGGACTATACCCAGCCCACTACTAGTATACTATGTACTATGGCTTTTAGTAGAAATTCATGACATCCTTCCAATACCTCTTTGTGCATATACATGTAAGTTGCCCTTAAGTCAGTGGCATATGAACATACAAGGAAACCTGCTTTTGAAAACCTTGGCCGTGCCTTACAAAGAGTTTGGATTGATCCGATCCACCACAACTATGGAAAGCCAGCCATGCCAGCAAATGAAATGCAAGTTGATGTGTAGTCATGCATTCACTGTTCTCTTGACAAATTCAATATGCTCCTCATTCTTACAAAATGACACTGTGCAAATTACCTGTAGAAAAACTTAATGTTATTGATGGATTTCCATATATAGGTTAATCTGATCAATCACTTCTTTGTAAGAGGGGACCCTGGTGATGGAGAAAGTGAAGTTATGAAGCATCATTTTCTTTAATAGTTGAAGAGGGTTTTTCTTTGTACATTACTTACATGCTTCGGTATAAATATCCTGAATCACTTCAAAATGAGTAATCATGGGATTAATATCATATGACACATCGGGAGATGCTGCTCTTATGAGAACAGACCTGCCGTCAGCCTCGACTTACTCTTTAATCTGCATGTTTCCAATATATATGTAGTACGGTAGTGTGATGTCATCAATTTTCACTTTTATCATATCACTATCAGCATTTTTGATACCATATTTTGGTAGAGCATGATGAAAAACCCCCACAACATAAATTTGGTTCAAAATCGTTCCATGGGGCCCCAAGATATGACTTCATGAATACATAATTAGCCCCTTTGAAGTCAGTGTATTATATTGGCCTGGTTCCTAACATTTTGAACCAGGCCAATAATACACTGACTTCAATGGGGCTAATTACGTATTCATGAGGTCATATCTCTGGCCCCCACGGACCGATTCCCGCCAAGTGTCAGTAGTGGGGTTTATTCATCATGCTCTACCAAAATATGGTATCAAAAACGCTGAAATGCTAAAAAAGTGTTTGTGATGTCATCACGTTTGTACTCTCTTGTCATGTGATCACATTTGTACTCTCTTGTCATGTGACAGACGCCCAAGTCTCAGAGGATGAGCACGCCGAGGAAACTCCTTGCCAACCAGCCAATCATCGCCGTCTCAGAGAGCCCAGACAGACTGGGTTCATCAACCCCAGGCTCCTCCACCCCCAAGAAGGTGGGAGGAAGGTACTTCTTTGGTAGTCAAGGTATGTTAATAACAATATGATAGAGGGTGTCTTTTAAAGCCGTTTGGAATTAAAAGGGAGGCTTACCCCAACAAAATGTTGTTTGAATAAAATGAGAAAAATCCAATAAGCATAACACTGAAAATTTCATCAGAATCGGATGTATAATAAGAAAGTTATGACATTTTAAAGTTTCGCTTAATTTCACAAAACAGTTATATGCACATCCCGGTCGGTACGCAAATGAACAGACTGATGATGTCACCCACTCACTATTTCTTTTGTATTTTATTATATGAAATATGAAAAAAATATAATTTTCTGCTCATTATCAAAATTGTATTCCTCCCTAAACATGTGGAATTACCATTATTTTAACAGTTTATGGTTACCTCAAGTTGGTCCTTACTGTCAAATCTGTAGAAATTGAAATATTGTATAATTCGGACCCAAAAAACAAAAGAAATAGTGAATGAGGGACATCATCGACTCTCTCATTTGCATATCACTGAATTGTCCATATGACCGTTTTGTGAAAAATAAGCAAACTTGAAAATGTCATCACTTTCTTAAATCTGATTTTGATGACATTTTCTGTGTTCTGTTTGTTTGATTTTTGTGTATTGATTCAAGTTGACAATTTTCTGGGGTGGAATTGACCTTTAAAATAGTTTTGAGGCATGATATGAAGATTTTTATGCTGTCAATTCTTTGAGCGAAGGAGGGAGGTGTATCCAAAGGTGTGGGGGCAATAGATACATGTAGTAATAATAATAAGACCAAAATGCTAATATAGCGCATATCAGTGCCAAATGCATCCCTATGCGCTTCATTGGATCGATATTATAACCCTGGCCTTAGCCCCGCAGCTTTTACAGCGTGGTGGCATTTCAAGGAATAAATTCTTGCCAGGTACCCATTTACCTCACCTGGGTCGAGTGCAGCACAATGTGAAAAAATTCTTGCCTAAGGAAATTACGCCATGGCTGGGATTTGAATCCACGACCCTCTGTTTCAAAGTCCGAAGACTAATCCACTGGGCCACAACGATCCAGTTAGATGAAAGGCATGGTCTCCATATCCTCTTAGGTGTGTGATGGGTACGTGAAGCGTGAGTGATGTTAGCGCCAGATGAGGGCAAGCCAGGACATAAATGGCGTTGTTCTGTTATTGAAGTCACATATCCTGGAGCTAAACCATGGACAGCCTTGAAAGTTGGGGGAAGGATTTTGAATTTTATCCTGTACTTTATTTATAGCCAGTAGAACTCCCTAAAACGGGGATATGATCATATTTCTTTGTGCCAGTAAGCAGTCGAGCCCTAGCATTCTACATGTACATCAATAATAGTAATCACCTCATATTGACCCACAGTAGCCACAAAATCGCACCAAAAATGGGCTCATGTAAAGCAACAACTTTCCTTGGTTTTCGCGATTGCTCAGAGACATTTTTTTGTTCTGTTTATACTGTATTGCAACTGGAAATGATCGTAATTTTCGTCCAATTTTGTTTTTATCTGTCAAAGGAGACTTTGACACGAGTAGCCTGAACGAGCTGGATGTAACAGACAACATGAGTAGCTTGCATCTCAATGACTCTGAGGCAGCGTTTGGTTTCGCTGACGTCTCGGCAACATCAGGTGAAGAGCAGGACAAGGTTGGAGACTTGGTACGCAGGGAGTGGTCAGATGCCAGGTGAGTGTGAAGAGATGCTTATGTAGCACCTAATACCTCTTTCTCGGATGTCTATAAGCACTTAACAATAAATGCAACATTATTCTCTTGGCATAAGCCGAGCTACTGGTATGCGCTCAAGCGTTGAGGTACCCATATACCTCAACTGGGTCTAGGGTAGCACATTGTTGGTCAATTTCTTGCTTAAGAAATCATGCCCTAGATGAGATGTGACCCTATGACCCATGTGTTTCTAAGTGCAGAGATTTATCCAGTGGCCCATGATGTTTGTTAACCGAAGAGCCAGTTGTTGATTGACAGGGATGTGGTCTAGGCAGGTACTTCCGAGTCACAAGGTCGCTGGAGAAAACCACCTCCCATCAACTTTGTACTCCATACCCAACAGGGATGTAGTCTCGGTACTTTCAAGTCACGAGGTCGCTGGATTAAACCGTGTCCCATGGACTTTGTACTCCTTACCCGTCCGGAGGCGTAGCCTAATGCTGGCAAATGTGGCCTCAAGACAGGCCACAACTACATCTCTTTTGATCAAAATTTCAGTCAGGGTCTGTGCCTGCAGACTATTAATTACCTGATGGTCACCATTATTTGTTCCTAGGTCCGAGGTTTCATCAAGTAGTGAAGTGGTAGAAGACACACCCCGTACGCCGAGCAACAACAAGGGATCCTCAACCAGCGGTGGGGGCACACCTCAGGTAAGGCCATTTCTTCAAGCAATTCACCTAATCTCATTAAAGGGGAAGTTCACCCTGAAGAAAAATATGTTGTGAAAATAGCAGATAAAATAGTAAAAAATATTGGTGAAGGTTTGAGGAAAATCCGTTAAAGAGTAAAAAAGTTATTAGAGTTCAAAATTTTGGATTTGTGACGTCATAAACGAGCAGCTGCCCCATGTGTTATGTAATATAAAATGTATGAATTTCAAATTTTGTATGGTTCCTGATGACTTAATTTTTTTTTTTATGATCGGGTATGAAATGATTTGTCTATTGATATACAAAAGTTACAGTGAAAACCATTTTCAATTTTCTGAGAAAATGACATTTCATTGATATTTTACCATTCGCTATGTAGGAATGCTGCTCGCATATGACATCACAAATCAAATAATTGAAATTCTAATAACTTTTTAGTTATTTGATGAATTTTTCTCAAACCTTCAGCAATATTTTTTATTATTTTTTCTGCTATTTTTACAATAAACTTTTTGTCAGGGTGAACTTCCCCTTTAAGCTTGTCATCAACGGCAGTGTTCAGATTGGAATTATGATATGTGACACTCTCCCCACAAAATCTAAATTTAAAATGTCAACATTAGAGTCACTCGGCAACTGTGAAAGGATCTTTGTTACCTTTTCACTAGTGACGCACTGGAATGTAAAAGTATAAATGCTGTCAGGATGATTCCAAACAAAAGCATCGTTTTTAAAAGAGTCTGAAATTGTCTTGCCAACATTCATTAAAAAATCGTTAAAATCATCCCCATTCAGGGAATTGGGTATATCATTATTTTTTGTTTCTGTCCTGTAAATTTATTAATTTCTTTCCATAATTTCTTACTATTACCTTTGTACATTTCAGTTATATTATTAAAATACTCTCGTTTTTTAGTTTTAATCAATTTTGTGACATTATTCCTTGTTAGACGATATTCATACAAAAGATCAGGAAGTTTAAGCTTATCGTACTTCTTTTTCAAGAAATCTCTTTTATACATAAGTTTCACTACATCAGAGGAAATCCATGGATTATGACGATCTTTCAATCTACTTTCTTTGAAAGGAGCATGTTTGTTACAAAGCTCAAGGAAAGACGTTTTCCATTTAGACCACATTTCATTTAATGGTAAATTATTGGTATTTGAATTATTGAACGCATCACATATCTTCAAATCCTGTATGAATAACTTGGCATCAAAATTTTGAAAGTCACGATAACGAATAATTTTATGTTTTATTTTCTTTTCATTACGTAAGCCAATGCATGTATAAATTAGATAGTGATCACTTAATGCAATTTGAGCAACGTCACTGATTAAATGTTTGTCAGGCATTGAACTGAGAATGTGATCTAAACATTTCGATGAGGTACTAGTAACTCTTGTTGGTTTTAAAATCATTTGTCTTAAAGAAAAAAGATTTTCTAGCAGATTAACTGGGTTGTCACACAGATTGTCATCGAGCTTATAATCATAGTTTAGATCCCCTAGTACAATTAAATCATCATTGCTCATACTTGCTTTTTCAAAAATGTCCAACATGTTATTGAAATATGTTACATCAGCATTGGGTGGACGATAAACACAACCAATAGTTATTGTTCTACATTTCAATGATACATCAATCCATTTCGCTTCCAATAACTCGTTGTCTAAATCACATCTTTCAGAAAACGTTAAGGTGTCACGAATAAACAGTAAGACTCCTCCACCTCTTTGACCATTATCTCTATCTTTTCTTACTATGTTATAACTTCCAATTTTCATTTCAGTATTGCTAATTTTTTCATGTAACCAGGTTTCAGTCAAGCATAATATATCAACTTTAATAGCAGCAAGAATAATTCTTCTTCATACTCGCAGAATGTACACATTTTTATTCATTATTATAAATGTGTTCACTATACAAAAAAAACATTGTAAATATTATATTTTTGTTGAGACTCTCTTACTCCCAATCCGGGGTCGATATAGTTAAATAAATCTTATCTTTATCATTTTTTATTAGAAATTCCGTGGAACGCTTGAAGACGATCCCCGAATGGCACCCAAGACAGGGAGGGTCGTGTACATCTGTGAATACAAACATTCCAGAGCAGCCAGTGGTCATCTAAAGCTTCCATCTAACCCGGTAAGGAAGACAACTGTATTGTACCATCCCATGACAAACGGGAGCAACTCTGTGAAATGAGATTCTTAATAAATGAGGATTTGTAAGTTCTTGATTTTGAAATGGCTATAGTTCAGGAGTTGAGGGCTATGGGACTTAAATTCTTTTAGCAACATGTAGTGCATACAGAATATATCCAAAATCAAGAAAAAAAGTTAATTTTGAAAAAAGCAACTTATATTTGCTTCCTGATCTTGTGGGATGGCAGAATTGCTGTACAAAGTCAAAAAGATGCAAGCGTCTTGTTCACTGAATTCGAAATATTTAAAGTTTCTAATCATAAAACAGTACAGACTTCTCAGCCAAGAACTTGGAGTGATCTTTCTCATCCCAACTTTGCTCATTCTCCTGAGGACAAGAACTCACTTGTCGAAACGTCACGATTGGGTGTTCCTTTTCAGGACCAACACTTGCCCAGGAAAGATACATGTACATGGTGTACTGTGAAACCCAGTACACTAAGATTTTAGGCTCAAAAGCTGATTGTATTGGAGAAAGTAGTAAGCAATTAATCTCTGTCCGTGAAAGTGACAAGATGAGGTGAGGATCTTTCTCATCCAATTATTTACTTTATTTTCTGAATTGGACAAGTCCTAGTTAGAGAATGAAAAGTGGTGGGGTTCACTACCTTTTGAGCACAACACTGTGTGTTATTGTTTTCGACTTCCAGAAAGCCCCTGATGTGATGTTCGCGCCATCCGATCACCGCGTCCCAAGGATACACATCCCCAGGAACGAGTGCCCAGCAACGTTCATTCAGCGGCCCCAGGACTATGCAAACACGCTCTTCATCACACAGATAATCAATTGGCCCTCCACCTCGCCGTTTGCAAAGGGGTAAGCGGAGCCGGCAACTAGTACTGATTTTCAGTAGTTCATACAAATTTTTTTTGAAAAACATTGATGGTTTAATGCAAAATTTTAATTTCTAAAGTTTCAGCTTTATGTGTTGTCTTGTGGTGTTTTTTTTTTTTGAAAATACTGATTTCCTCATCAAAAAACTGATTTTCAGCTTTTAAAGTACTGAAATGTTCTTGTTCAGGTTGGCCGCTCTGGGCAAGTTGCAGTTTCACTTTGCAAAGAGACAGTTTCTGTTCTCAAGATTTGAATGGAATTTTATTAGATTTTCTGATGTAAAATGTGGACCCTGTTGCCTTAAAGTTGCTATTATGGTCTATTTGGCATCCAGTTGTAAAATACCATAGTAACAATGTTCAACAGCCAATCACGATGGTATACAAATAATGCAAAGTTGTGAATGTGTTTGTGGCAAGGCAGCACATCCAAGGTTACTTGTGTGTTATTGTGAATATCTGAGACACCTGCACCACAAATTGAAATATATGTATTATTTGTTTTATATCTGTAACGGAAAGGTTGTTTGAATCCCTCAAAAATGTTGAGCGGCGCAATGATGAAGAGTTAACACCTGCGCTCTATTATGACACCACAGGCGTAGTATGCTCACCTAAGTAAGAATATCCTTGTCATCGCCTTTTGAAAGAACGTTTATTTCAGATGGCCTCTCAGTTTTTACACACTAAGGGTGAAATGAGCAGTACTGCACAAAAAATGCACAGCTAGGAGATTGCGTAGAATGAAAGCATGATCATGTGACTTGCATACGCACTCACTATGGGCTACATCCTATTTTAAAAGAAACTTTTATGAAGCAAGACATTTGTGAACAAATTAGGCCTCTCATTGTGATGGCCTTTGGCTTATTCAAATATTCAGTCTATTTATAGAACATGTTCTGAAAATATTCTTCCTCACAAACTTTTCAATGCAAAGTTCATTCCATGTTTGTCAGTTTTGTGATGGGTTCCAGTAGTGCAGTCCCAATTTTGTTCATAATAATGCCCACATTTTCATGACTGATTGTACATTGGTCATTGCAATCGATCACTGAAAATAATTCTTTTGTCATTTGCTACGTGTAGGTTACATGTTTTGAGTCTCTGTCTGTATCAATAACCTTTTTCTAATTGTTTGTTCCACCTGCAGGCATTTGACGAGCAGTATTGGACAGGCTGGTGAAGTAGAGGCAGAAACAACAGCCATGCTGATTGAGCATGGTATTAATAGTTCAGAGTTTTCAGCTGAGGTAATGAATCCCATCTTAAGCACTAGAAATCCACCACATTAGATATTCAGTATCCACTGGCTCCAAAAACCATGGTATCGCTATAAAAAACGTGATATAGTGATTCATTGTCCTCCATGAATAATTGTCAAACGATTTCAAGCAATGCTCATAACCCACCTTTTCAGCTGAATCTGAGAAATAAAACAGATATAAAAGAGGTCTTCACTTTCAAGGGAGGGGGGAGGCACTTCTGTTTCAACAGCATTTTTACATTACAAATTTTAATTGTGCCTCTCAAGGGGGGGCACGGGTTGGCTTTGCCCCCCCCCTGGATCCGCAGCCCAACTAAGCACACACATTTAAAATATTTTGAATTAAATATCAAACATGATTTTATGTAGTCTTATGAGATCTTATGTAAGATATTGTATTGGGTTTGGCAGGTTCTTGAAGATCTTCCTAAAGAACGCCCCTGGAGGATACCCGCGGAGGAGTTGTCGCAGCGACGTGACCTGAGGCCAGAGTGCATCTTCACCATCGACCCAACCACAGCAAGAGATCTAGATGATGCGTTACACTGCAAAGCTTTAGGAGACGGTCAGTACACCCATGACTGGCCTGGAATGAAACTCTCAAAACTGATCTGGAATTTTTTTTTAAACAAAAAAACATGGACCCATAAGTGAATTCTTTATTAATCACCATAAACTAGATTATTTGCTTAAGCAAAAAAATATGTTTTGGTTACTTTAATGTAAAGAGTGGTATATTATTATACTTGTGTTCATAAATTAAACAGCGCAAGATGGTGGGGAGTCATTGAATAGATAACAGTTTCCAATAATGTAAGATCCTGACGCCGAGATTGACTGTTAAAAAAGAAGTAATAATCTTGATTGCATTCATATTCACAACAAAAGTTGTGTTATGTGAACAGAGAAAAATCAACCAAAAATAACTCTAAAAATTCCATCGAAATCAGATGTAAAATCAGTAAGTTTTTTAAAGTTTTGCACAATTCCACAAAATGGTTTACATGCACATTCCGATTGGTATGCAAATGAAGGAACTGATGACATCACCTGGGCTCCATAACACAAAGGTTTGCGATGAATTGCAAATATGAAAGAACCGCACTGATTGGTTCCCGGGCAGTATTTTAAACAGAGTATGCATGCAACGATGATCTTGATTGGTCAAGAGTATTTAGCGATTGATTGCAAACCTTCGTGTTCCAGAGCCCTGGTCACCATTTCTTTTGAATTTTATTATAAAATATGATATTTATTTTTTGTTTTAGTGTGATATAACGACTGGTCCTCTCTGAATGCATATCAATGCTATTATTGCAACCTCTCACCAAGACGCACAGTTTGGCATGTGTATTATTATTGCTTTAAAAAAATCCGAGTTCAGAATACCCTGCATTCTATGCCAATAACTGAGCGAGTAATCATTAACATTCAGCATCATCTGGCATATATATTTTTCACTGAAAAATATTCCATTCTATTGTTTAAAATAGATTGACCGTGGGCCTGGCAGCCACTGTGCAGCGCCAGATCGAGGTTGCTCTATTCCTTAAAACATTGAGTGCTAAACAAGGTATCAGCAACTCCCATCTTTTGGTCTGACGCGGCCAGGGTTTTAATTCCCGACCTCCCAGTTGTGAGACAGACGGTCTAGCAACTGAGCCACCACTCTGGTCAGAATCAATGTATTATGTCAACATACAGAACTCTGTCCTAGCTCATGTTATCATATAACTGAAAAGTAATTTGAATCTACTGTTTAATGCAGGTATTTATGAGATGGGTGTTCATATAGCCGATGTCAGCTACTTCGTGAAGGAAGATACCAACTTGGACAAGGCTGCAAGCCTCAGGGCTACGAGTGTGTACCTCGTCCAGAAGGCAAGTCATAATAGCAAGTAAAAGACTTATTAGGTGATGCAAGAAACTTGCAATCGATCGGATGGATTCGCAATATGGTGCGCTATCTATCGGTTGCAGTGAACAGGCCGAATTTCCAACTTCAGGGTCGACATCGCGCGTATGCACAGGCAGCGCAAAGTGCTAGTCACTGTGGTGCTTCAAAAATGAAAACCATATGGCAAAAGTGGATGAACAATTCACCGAAAGTGGTTTAATTTCGCAAAGAAATTTCTCGCCCACCTCCTGGACCCTAGTAAAAGGCATAACTATGCAAGCCGGTCGAGGCGCGTCAACCAGCACTGAATAATCGCATGCATCCATACATTGTAGTACTGGCACGCAAAAGATGTCAACTTTTTCCAATGAGCAGCAGTAGCAGCATTAGCAGTATTAGCAGCAGCAGTAATAGTAGTAGTAGTAGTAGTAGTAGTAGTAGTAGTAGTAGTAGTAGTAGTAGTAGTAGTAGTAGTAGTAGTAGTAGTAGTAGCAGTAGCAGTAGTAGCAGTAGTAGCAGTAGTAGCAGTAGTAGCAGTAGTAGTATTAGTAATAGAAGTACAGCAGTAGTAGTAGTAGTAGTAGTAGTAGTAGTAGTAGTAGTAGTAGTAGTAGTAGCAGTAGTAGCAGTAGTAGTAGTAGTAGTAGTAGTAGTAGTAATAGTAGTAGTAGAGGTAGTAGTATATTTTTATCATAAAATTTATTATTATTGTTGTTATCATTGTTATTCATGTTATTATTATCTTTATTATTAGTATAACTTGTTATTACTCATTACTCTTATCTTTATTATTAGTATAACTTGTTATTACTCATTACTCTTATTATTCATATCAATACTATTATCATTATTTTAATCCTTTATATCATAGGTGATTCCTATGCTGCCAAGATTACTATGTGAGGAGCTGTGTAGTTTAAATCCCAATGAGGAAAGACTTACTATGTCCTTTGTATGGCGAATGACAGAGGAAGGAGAGGTAAGAACGAATATAAAGCAGATTTAAAGGTAGAATAAGTTTTTTTTTTTAGTTATGATTTTCATAACAGATCAAGCATGCGATCCTTAACACATAGAAGTAATGCTGTAAATTTGTTTACCAATAGGAGTAAGAAAATGCAACAAACAATTATTTCATGAGAAATTCTTTAAAATCAAGGTTAATTGCCACACTATTAAAAATCAAGGTTAATTGCCACACTATTATCATAGATCTAGATTTGGTACATTGAAATAATCTTATCTTTGTGAAATTTTAGCTGAAAACCGATAATTCTGATGATCACTTACACAGGAAAACATATATGGGACAGTGTATTGATATTGCTCAGAAAAAATACCAGACACTTGATGGAATTCCGTGCTTATTTTGCTATTTTCCCAGCAATTAAGGATTTTCTTCCAGAGCCACTTGGCACATATTTTCTATTCATACATACAAACACTTGGGTGATAATTTTATTGGATTCTGTTCAAACTCAGTTTGAGATCGTTACCACAACTTGTATTTATCTTCAAATGCAAATATTCCTGTGTATAACGTTCTTACTATTTACTGAGCTACGGATTTCTGTCACTTATGCTGCCATTATCTGTCTTAGGGCTGTATCTCTAAAGTTGTGATAAAGTTAGGAACAATTTTACAAAAAAGTAGTATACTATAGCAAGCAAGATATGCAAATGTTGAAACACATTTTAACCATGAATGTATATTTTCTTGGCAAATGATGTAGTTGTCTCTGCATTATGAAATTATATATGCAACCATAGTGTATTTTCCTGATTAATATGTCAGGAAAAAAATAGGGAGCTTAATAAAGATCTTCCTGTTTGTGCTAAGTTAGAAAAAGATTATTGATTGCATGTTGCCCTGCACCCAACCATCACTTTTATAATTTTATCGTCTTGTCATAATAAGTTTATCCAAGAATAGTGTGGCCGCTCATTGAACTTTACTTGCAGTTCAGTCATAGCAAGTACTTTTACATGTTCTTCGTGCATATAACATATTATGCTTGTGTGTGGATCAGTCATGGTATTAAAATCAATCAATGTAAATTAACATTTTTTTTCATATCGAGATAGTATAGACCTTTGCATATGCTGTCATAATTCCATAGCGCCCTCCCTCAGAGGATATAGTAATACACATAAACAGAGTTGTCAGAGATGTGCCAGCACCAGATCAACAGCACATGCAAGGCGATGGACTCAGCCTCTAAGGATGTGGCGCAATGACATCAATGCATACGGTCTATTACATAAACATGTACATGATTGTTTTTCTTCTTGATTTTAAAACAACATTTATAAGTCATAATCCAAGTAAAATCTACACCTCTTCAGCAGTATTTTTCAAATCTGATTCAATAGATCCTTCAGGAATGGTGCGGCCGTTCAGTCATCCGTTCCTGCGTCAAACTAAGTTATCTGCACGCCCAGGACATCATAGAGAACTGGACGGAGAAAGAAGACGACATTGTGCTTCCAGAGATTACAAATGGCTTCAGTAGGAAAGATGTAGCCCTAGCTGTCCTCAATATGCAGAAGGTATATAAAGGAGTTAGTAGGAGAAAAATTAATAAAAGAAATGAGACCTTGTGTTATACTCGACTTTTATGGCCCAATTTCACCAAGGTAGTTTTTAAAACCATCGGTTGAACCCATTGGTTATGTAGATTTCCTGCATAAATTACACGTATTTACAGTGTACATAAAAAAAGTCCAATGCTAATGTCTGCTTTTGTCACAGTGCGCCAAATCAACACCTTTTGCCGTGGTTATCCAGGCAAGCTATTTTATTCATGAGTCCACTATTTTGAATTAATTAGTCCACTCTTCAAACAGTGGACTCATAATCAAATATTGTATGGCAACAGGCATCAATTTGGCGCACTGTGATAAAAGCGCGCTTCAGCAGTGGACATTTTTTTTAAATGTACATGGTAAATAAGTGTAATTTATGCATGAAATCTACATAAACCATAGGTTCAGCTGATGGTTTTAAAAACCACCTTTGCGCATTTGGGGCATTGAGTTATATTTATTTTTTTACCAGTAGTGTTGTTCTACACCTGTACATTTATTTACGATATACACATATACCTGCTCATACAAAATATTTTGTTAAAGTTATTTCAATTTGAGTGTTATTTTCGTCAATGTGGAGCGTCGTGGCCCAGTGGATTCGTATCCGGAGTTTGAAACAGAGGGTCATGGGTTCAAATCCCAGCCATGGCGTAATTTCCTTCAGCAAGGAATTCATCCACAGTGTGCTGCACTCGACCCAGGTGGGGTAAATGGGTACTGGCAGGAAGCCTGTATTCCTCAAAAAGCTGTGTGCACCTGAATAGGTAGCCTAGCCTAGCCGGGTAATAATGATAGCAGGGCCCGCTGGGAGAACAGTTTTCAGAACTGAAGTGGCTACCCTGGGTAAATACACCGTTATTATAATTATTATTATTATTATAACGAGATGAATTATTCTTGGCCTGACAGATTGCTCTAAACCTACGCAAGAAGCGTTTTGATGGAGGTGCTCTACGACTGGACCAAGTCAAACTACAGTATTCATTGAACAGTGAAACAGGACTTCCTAACGGTTACTCAGTCTACCAACAAAGAGACAGTAATAGGTAATGTAAGACTTAAAATACCTCAGATTTAAAGTCTCAGATTCACAAAAGGGGACTTGTTGGTTTATGACAAGGTTGGATATGGCAAGGTTTCTTTTTTTGCTCCTGGTAAGTATGGTGATGATGAAGATGATTGTAATTAGGTTGCTGATTAGGAGGAGGATGACGATGATGATGTTGATGATGTTGATCATTGATGTTGATGATGTTGAATTGATAATTAGAGACGATAGTTATGAAGATTGTCATTATTATGTCTTGTCTTTCTGTTAATGCCCACAATCATTATATTGATTATTATGGCATATGAACATCAAGATTGACTTGACCTGAATTTTGCCGGGACTAGCGGGTGCAATACACCGGGTGAACACCCTACTCTTTGACGAATAATGTATTAGTTTTAACGTGCATAGGTTGTGACTCTCCTATACACGGGACCAACATTTGTTTCCTTTCCGATGTTGGTAATTATATGGTATGATGATATGGTATGGCAATAATAATTTGGATATTATGAAAAGTGACGATGATGATGATAATGACAATGATAATGAAGCAGATGCTGATGATCATGATTATGGTGAGGATTGCTGATTCTATGATTTTATCAGTGGAGCGTTGTGGCCCAGTGGATAAGTCTTCTGACTTTGAAACAGAGGGTCGTGGGTTCGAATCCAAGTCATGGCATCATTTCCTTCAAGAAATTCATCCGCATTGTGCTGCACTCGATCAAGGTGAGGTGAATGGGTACCCAGCAGGATTAATTCCTTGAATGCATGAGCCCTGAAAGGCAGCTCAAGCTAAAGCGGGGTAATAATAATAACAACGTGCCTCGGAATAGAATATTTCTAGGTAGATGGTACTATATAAATGCCTATTATTATTATTATTATCACATAAATGATGATAATACATCATCTTTGATTTCAGATTGGTTGAGGAGTTCATGTTACTCGCCAACATGGCAGCAGCTCACCGAATCTACAAGGCGGAACCACAGAGGGCTTTCCTGAGGCGACACCCACCTCCCAAGGACAAGATGATGGATGACCTCACGACACTCTGTGATGGGCTTGGTATCGACATCGATGGAACAACAGCTGGCAAACTCCAGGTTAGATTTTGTACACATAAGTGAAACGCTTTATTCAATAATCCTCACAATTAATTGCAAGGCCCCATCTTACAAGAGTTGTGATTGATCGGATCAATCACAACTATGGAAGGCCAGCAACACCGTCTAAAGTGCACGTTTGTTCAAAATGTCTTGTAGGTACATGTACAATTGTATACTGATTCATCCATTGTTGTCTTTATTATTCATTGTGCAAATCTGCGGTAGGGAAAATTATGACATGGATTTATTTCCATATAATAGAGGATGATTGGATCAATCACAGCTCTTTATGAGAAGGGACCCTGGTAGGCTGAATGCAACAGGGGCCTTTTGCAGAAAGTGGTGCATTTACAAGGCAACTAGAAAACTCAAGAGCTATTCCATCATGCATGCTCTTGTTTGGTTGAAATTCAAGATGCGTTAATTTTTGGAGTTTCGTTTGATCGCAACTCCTTCTGCATGATTAATTGTATTTATCTGTGCAATGTTTATGTTTCATGCCATCTTTATCTTAATAGCTCAATGAAGAAGTTAAATGAAAGCCCCGGGCCCTGTCTTACAAAGAGTTACGATTGATCCAATCAATGTCAAGTATATGGAAATCCATCAATGTCATATTTTTTCTTCAGGAAATTTGCTCAATGTCCTTTGTAAGCAAAGATAAGCACACTGAATTTTCATGGAATGCATGAATATACATCATATCTAGAAGATATTCTAACCAAACTTGTATTTTAGATGTTGACGTTTCTGGCTTTCCATTGTTAAGGTTGATCAGATCAGTCCTAACTCCTTGTAAGATGGGGCCACAGCACCATTGATTAAAGTATAATGATGTATATGAAACAACATCAATAATAGTTTTAAGACTTGCTATTTAAAGCCAGGGGGTAATTATGATGCATTTATTTTAGAGTGCTATGAGACATCTGATATAGAGGTATTGACCATTGTTTACAAAAGTATAATTATCATCATCATGGAAAGAATTTGAAAGCTCTCTGTGATTTTATCCAGCTATTCCGTATTTTTTTTTTTATGACAGGCCTCGTTGAACAAGTACTGCACTTCAGATGAGCAGGCCAAGCATTTACTCAAGGTGCTAACAGTCCTATACTCCAAACCAATGCAGGTAAGTTTATGATAATCATAATCCATATTTATAATAATGATAATAATAAAAATAGTGGTATTTTTACCCAGGGTAGCCACTTCAGTTCCAAAAACTGTTCTTCTATTATTACCCAGACTGTAGCTGGGCTGCCTGAGAGCTCAAGCATTCAATGAATTAATCCTGCCGGATACCCCCTCACCTCACCTAGGTCGAGTGCAGTAAGGTGTGGATAAATTTCTTTCTGAGGGAAAACACGCCATGGCTAGGATTGGAACCCATGGCCCTCTGTTTGAAAGAATATTTTGTTGTTTGATATCGAAATCGGAAACAGAAATCCTTCGAATATTCATTTTGGCCAATTGATCGTTGGCCTGGTACTCATTGACCAGTGCTAGATCGACTTTGCTCTATCCTTGAACTCTTTGAACACCATAGTACGGTAGCACCACATCCCGTCTTTTAACGTCCTTTGGTATGACACAGCAGAGGCTTGAACCCACGACCTTCCGGATGTGACCTCCAGCTCTACCGACCGAGCCACCCATAATCCAATTTATTTTGAGTTTCCTTGGGAGAAGATTATTCTTTGGTGACACTGGAAAAATCACCGGGAATGCAGACATGCCAAGTCTCCAACATGAAGGACTCTTGCTCATCCCTCCCGAATCTCTTTCTCATGCCTGTATCATAGCCTTTGCTCTTAAGGCCACTGCACACCTTACAACCTGACTGGCTTGCGACTGAGTGAGGGGGGTTGTGACGTCACAGCTCTTGTCAGCTTGAGCGTCAGTACAAAATGCTCGGCAAAATATCTTTTAAAAATATTGAATTTTAAAAGCGGAATATTGTCATCATTATTTTTAATGACTTAACAAGCCATTAGAATGCTAAACACTTTCGATGGATTGATGTTATTTATTTTCTATTTCTTCTGAACAGAAAGCGAGATATTTTTGCTGTGCCAGTCTGGAGGACGAGGAGATGTACCGTCACTATGCGCTCAACGTCCCCCTCTACACCCACTTCACATCTCCAATCAGAAGATACCCAGATATTCTTGTACACAGAATGCTCGCTTCATCTCTTGGTAAGTACACAAACCGTGTTTTCCACTGTTATAAGCTACTGAAATCTTTGCATCTGATGGGGCAAGAGTTGTAGAAGAGAGAAGAAAATGATAGAGAAGAGAAGATGTGTCCAGCGAATGTGCTTTTATGAATTGCAAAGTTGCCAGCTTAGCAAGTAAAAGCTGCTATTCTACCAGAGTTGCTATCATAGCAACTTGCTATGATAGCAACTCTTTATGAAATGGAACCCTGGAGAGTGTTTTATTAACATTTCCGTCCAACGAGTTGTCTGATCTGGCACCTTTCTGTGATTTCGATTGGTAGAGAAGCAAAGTTCCTGTGGTAACTGTAGGATAAATCATTGCTAATACAATTGGGTTTTATTTTCTACACTTGGTTGTGGTCCTGTAGTGGGGGGAGACTCGGAGAGACTGCAGAGGCAAGCCATGAGGTGTATTAATGCTATTGATTTTCTTTCCTTGGTTGTGGTCCTGTAATAGAGAGAGACCCTGAGAGACTGCAGGAGAATGTTTCATCAACATTTTTGTCTGACAAGTTCTCAGGTCTGACATCTTTCCTTGATTCTGATTGGCTGAGAGGCACTGTTACTATAGTAACTGTCGGATAAAACGTAAGACAAATCCTTTCATGACATGCTCCCCAGATGCAAGCACTGGGTTGTGGTCCTGTAATGGAGAGAGACGCTGAGAGACTGCGGATGAAAGCAACGAGGTGTAATAATGTTAATGTTTTAATGTTTGCTAATGCAATGGGGTTTTCTTTCCTACACTTGCTTGTGGTCTTGCAATAGAGGAAGACCCTGAGCCATGAGGTGTAAATGATGCTAATGTTTGCTAATGCAGTGGGGTTTTCTTTCCTACACTAGGTTGTGGTCCTGTAATAGAGAGAGACCCTGAGCCATGAGGTGTAATGATGCTAATGTTTGCTTATGCAATGGGGTTTTCTTTCCTACACTAGGTTGTGGTCTTGCAATAGAGAGGCCCTGAGGTGTAATTATACTAATGTTTGCTACTGCAATGGGGTTTTCTTTCCTACACTAGGTTGTGGTCCTGTAATGGAGAGAGACCCTGAGCCATGAGGTGTAATGATGCTAATGTTTGCTTATGCAATGGGGTTTTCTTTCCTACACTAGGTTGTGGTCTTGCAATAGAGAGGCCCTGAGGTGTAATGATGCTAATGTTTGCTACTGCAATGGGGTTTTCTTTCCTACACTAGGTTGTGGTCTTGCAATAGAGAGAGACCCTGAGCCATGAGGTGTAAATGATGCTAATGTTTGCTAATGCAATGGGGTTTTCTTTCCTACACTAGGTTGTGGTCCTGTAATGGAGAGAGACCCAGAAAGGCTACAGAGGCAAGCAGTGAGGTGTAACGATGCTAAAGATTCAGCCAAGGAAGTTTCAGATAAAAGCAGTGAACTCTTCTTTTGTCACTTCGTTAAGGTTGGTTCATTCATTGTTTTATTCTCTAAAAAGATGATTCTTAGCCTTGGTCAGATGTGAACTTGGTTCCTCCTGTTCTAGTAGCTCAGAGAATATTGTTGTGACTTTACTTATTAAAAATCATTGAAAAAAAGAAATTGATGTGAATCAACTTTGGGCTTTCCAAATTTACCAAATTAATGTTTTTTTCTTCCAATTTGAAAGCTTAATATATAGTTGTTTTAATACTCAATCGGGGTTGTATGGAACGAGTGAGTAAAATTGAAGTTAATTGTGTCAAGTATAAAGGTCATTTCAGGTCACAATATTGGGTGAAAATTGAAAACTGAAAATTTTGTCATGTTTTCATATTAAAGTAAATGGTGATATTCAATAATTTCCTTGGAATAGAACATCTTTGTTATTGCATCATCATGGCTTTGAATGATTATATTCTGACTTCAAAAGAAATAAAACAAGAAAATGTCTGATATTCCAATATCACAAAGTCAACTATATAAATAATAATAATATACAACATTTATATAGCACTTCATACAAATGTCTCTATGTGCTGTATACAACATGTATTACCCCAGCTTTGACACTGCTATCCTGATCGAATGCTCGAGCATTTCTTCCTACCAGGCACCCATTTACTACACCTGGGTGGAGAGTGGCAAATCTAGACAAATGCCTTGCCAAAAGACGCTAGTGTTGTTATGGGATTAGAACCGCGGACCTTGTGGTGCAAAGTCCAGAGACTTAACCACTTGTCCAATATTAAATTTGGTTCTGCAGGTGAGACTGTCTGAGGCATTCCACTTGTTTTAAAACGTGTTCTGACAATTGCACTCTGGTTATTTTGCAGCAATGTGGACCTCTGGTTGAGAAAGCCATGGTAATGTCCGTACTAGATCGCTCGTTTGATGTCCTGATAATCAATCTCGGACAGGTCAAGAGAGTTTACTGCAATGTGAGTATTAAATCTTTGTTTTGATTTACTTGTGGAATCATATTAAAGTCATCTGTGACGATATGGGAAGACTATTCCCCAAAGATTGAAGGGTATCTAAGTATTAGTAGGCCTATTGAATGTAATTATTGTTATTCAATGTGCAAGTGTTTTTGGTGACAGGCCATATTGAATAATCATTTACCAATCAATCAGAAAAATGGGTGATTGAAATTCAATTAAAGGCTCTGTGGCATCGAAATCCAAGTCTATTTGTATTGATTCATAGTATTACATGCAACTCATATGTTACAATTTGTCAAGGAATATTGTGCAACTTGTGAAGCTCCACCCCCTAAAAGAGAGCTCAGGGCCATGTCTTACAAAGAGTTGTGATTGATCCGATCAATCACAAGTATGGACAGCCAGCAATGTCAACATCTAAAATGCATGAATGTTCAAAATGTTTTCTAGATACTGTATGATGTAAATTACAAAAAGTTCATTGTTTTCTTGGCAATTAGGTTTGTTCGCCTTTGTTTACAAAGGACATTTTGCAAATTTCCTGTAGAAAAAATTATGGCACAGAGGGATTTCCATAGAGTTACGATTGAATGGATCGATCGTAACTCTTTGTAAGACGAGGCCCAGGGCTCCGTAACACAAAGATAAGTGATCAATCACTAAATGAACTGACCAATCAAGATCAATGTTACACGCACATTTGGCACAAAATACTGACTAGAAACCAGTCAGAAGTGTTCTTTCATATTTGCTCTTCATCGCAAACCTTTGTAAGACGGGGCCCAGATCTCATTCCCTCTGTTACATCATCTGTCAATCTTAATCATTATCGCCAACATTTTATATACTTATGCAACTTCCCACACCTCAGCACATGTTGACAAGAGAATCACATTCTTTCATATTGTACCTTTACACGTACATTGCATTTTCTTTTGTGGTGATGCTGCAGCATGTCGGGCATTGCATCTTCTGTCCTGGTAACAGGTGGTTTGCTCTGGCAAACACATACCACTGGTCAAAAGTTTAATAACTAGAGTCCATTTTCACATGTTTTGGGATATTTGTTTCTTGCAGGCCAGGTGGGTGTTTCACAAAGCTGTTCGTAAAGTTACGAATGACTTTACGCATGGCTGGTGATCCTTTTAATATGCTATGTGATATTCATATGTCATTGAGTTATGACCTAAGAACATGTTCCAGTCGTGCGTAAAGTTGTTCGTAACTTTACGAACAGCTTCATGAAACACCCACCAGGTCAATAAATAAATCACTAGAGTATATTTTACTCCTGTATCATCCTTTGATAATTATTTATTTTCAGGCCATACCACTGAAGAAGGTAACTGCCGTACCCATCGGCAAGCACCATATGTTGACCTTTGAATGGGAAGATGAACCAAGGTCATGACCCAGGTCAATAAATAAATCCCTAGAGTATTTTTTACTCCTGTATAATACTTTGATAATTGTTTATTTTCAGGCCATACCACTGAAGAAGGTAACTGCCGTACCCATCGGCAAGCACCACGAGTTGACCTTGGAATGGGAGGATGAAGCTGGGTCAAAGGGCGTTATCCAGGTCATCAAGATCTTCTCACAAGTCACAGTGGAACTCATAGCTGACAGGATGCCAATGAAATATAAGGTAAAATATGGAAATGGTATTATATTTATTCTATAAGATTAATGTGCACAGCTATGGTAGATCAGAGATAATGAGGAGGAAGTGGACAGTGGTAAACATTCAATATCCAATATTTTCACCATAAACCTAGGAACTCTTTCCGTGTTAGGGCTGACATGGGGTCGCATAGGTCACATGACTTGGCAATGGTATGTACGAAGCTTGATAGAAAAAGTTCAGAAAGAACCATTACATGAAATCCAATGGTTTGATATGTTAGCAGAAATTGTGGAATGAAGATATCAGTCTTCATTTAAATTTTTGAAAGGTAGTTGTTCGCCATATTCAAAATTTTGATTATTACCACTATTGTTATCAATATTATCATTAGAATTAATGATTTGATGAAAGGAAATGACACGAAATTGTAATTGGCTCTCATGTTCATGTGCAATAAGTAATTTAATGCCCCCCAAAATATGGAAGGAACATAAATGCACATCTTGATTGGCATGAACGATATATTCTTTCATAAATATCTCCCCTTTCATGTTTTCCTTTTGCTTTTTAGGCTATTCTCCAAAGGCCTGGCAGTTCATCATAACTCACAGTCAACTCTCCTGTAAAGGTACATCTTGTATTCCTTGCCCTATACTGTATGTTCATGTATTATGCGAATGCAGCTATTTATTGCATACATATGCTGCACATTGTAATATGTATCAAGTAAGGCTGATAATCTGTATGGGCAATGCCAAATACAATGCCCTCTTTGAATGTCATCTTTCAATGTCCTTTTCATATGGTCCGATATCAGACCTTCCAACTACTATTGATCTTTCGGAATGCAGATTCAGTTTGGAAATTCATGTCAGAGTGTCCATTACTTTTTAAGCATTGCTCAGATTAGCTCTGTACAAGAATAATCTGTGCTAAGTATCATGATTTATTGCCCTAAGTTTCATATTTCATGTTTTGCTAAGTCAGTCAAACAGCTGAACTTATAGAAAAGAAATCGTGATTCAGCCTCCAATATGAAGCGTTAAGGAGTGTTACGCAAGTGAAAATGAAAATCCATATTTTATTGTTCAAAATGAAATCTGAAGTAAAAATACTTCAGAAATTTTGGGCCCTGCAGCCATTGTGCAACGCCCGATCGACGAGGCTCTATCCCTTTAATTGTTGAACGCCAAACAGGGTAGCAGCAACTCCCATCTTTTAATTTCTTTTGGGGTCTGACACGGCCGGGTCTTCAACTCCTGACCTCCCGGTTGTGAGACGGACGCTCTACCAACTGAGCCACCGGTTGGTGGGGATATCTCGAGGTTGGTCTGAGAAAAGCTGAGGATCAGATGATTGCCTAACCATCTACCGGGATCAACCTTGGCACTTTCAGCATACATCCATGACATGTTTGTTTGGGTTTTACAACCATGAGACCTGTTAAGAGTCTAAGACTTAGGATTTTAGAGAACTTTGGCAACCAGGAGTAAATGACGGTCCTGAGTCATGCTTCGTGCTTTCTGACTGACTTGGTTTACTTGGTTGTTGATACTGGAAGCATAAAGCATATGAGCCCATCATGACAATCATGACGCTATTTGCGTTGGTAAGGGGTATATCATATTAGTCAGACAGGCTTGCTTGACAGACAGCTTATTACGTGTAAGTAAATAAGGCTTTTTAGAAATTGCGTTGGATGTAATCTCCCCATGATTCAGCACTTTTTGATCCCTTTGACATTGCGGCTATATAATTACATGTACTGCTAGAATCAAAATGTTTTCCACCAAGTCAAGTATCAGCAAATTATTATCTACATCCTATCAGAGATGCAAATATATGGAGCTTGTACATGTGAGAGTGGTATAGGATTTCATTGCTCATCCGCACAAATATTGAATGATTTGATAACTGGGCCCCATCTTACAAGGAGTTGTGATTTCTTTCAATCAACCACAGCTCTTGAAAGCCAGCAACAACAATTATTATTATTATATTATTATGTCTTGTTTATCCAGGGTAGCCTCATCAGTGACGTACACTGTTTTTTTTCATCCCAACCACATAGCATTTGTTGTGCTTTTATTAATTTTAAGACCCAAAAAGGACGCAAAATCTTCAATTACACAAAGGGCTTCAATTACACAAAGGGCTTCTTTTGCCGATTCTAAGTCTGCTAAAACCAACATAGTGTCATCTGCATATTGTACAAATTGATTACATATTAATCTATACCTTTATATTTTTTCATTTTGACGTATAGCACATGAAAGTATTTCCACACCCAATATAAAAAGATAAAGGGAGATTGGGTCCCCTTGCCTTATTCCCTGGCTCAAATAAAAATATCCAGATTTTTTTTTATTGCTACTAACACAACTGCTTATATTGTTGTAAAGAGTCTGGATGTAACTTTGGAACTTGGGTCCTCCCGCTGTTCTCCCAGAGGGCCCTGCTACATTTAAACACCTACATAAGGAAAAAAAATTATTGTCTGTCTGATCGAAATATTCATGAACTACAATGTCTATCCATACTTCATTTTTTCCTTGAAAATTCAGTGTGCTTCTCTTTGTTTCCAAAGGACATTGTTCAAATTTCTTGTAGAAAATATTATGACACTGATGGATTTCCATAGCATTGAGGTTGATCGGATCAATCGCAACACTTTGGAAGACGAGACCTTGGAGTCCGGCGAGCCATGACTTCATGTTTTTATGATGATTCTAGTATGTGTCCCTGTTTGTTGAAGTTCTTCAAGAACAATTGTGCAATGCATTGAGAGAGCACTTACAAAATATGTTGTTTTAAACTATATAGGTTAAAGCTTTTACTTTTTTTAACAAAACAGTAAGAAATTGTAGGTATGTGTCGCATTTCACAATTTTACCGGTGCTAAATGCTGCCACCATCGGTCTTGTGAAGGTATATGCAGTTATATTTATGGAGTCATAAAATGAACAATACATCACTCCATTACATATTTTGACAATTCTCTATGTTTTATGTATTTTGCTAGTAATACAAGTACTGTTTGGACATGTGTTAATGAACGCTGAGCAGGGCGTATTGATGCTTTCATTCAAGATTCTGTAAATGTACTTGTAACAAAAAAGATGAACTGCACACCAATTGATTGCAAATGACAGTCATTCTAGTATACCAGTCTTTGAACCTGAGAACTGGTTAATGATTTATTTCGTAATGCAGATTTAATTCTGCGAGATATTTGGACTTTCATTGATGTAGAGCGTACAAACAAGACGTGTGAGTGCTTAAATTATATTGGTCAGTATTGCTTGACAGCGTTCTTTCACGAGTCTCAGATATTGCATTGATTAATATTATATTGATTCTTTTCATTTAAACTTCATGATATTTGATACGAGCAGTCAATGAATTGTAGGTGTAAAGTAGATGAAATAGATAGCTTAGATTAGAGGTAAAAGAAAACAATCAAATTTACTCAGTTGGAGAAACTGGAGAAAAATCAAGCCTGAATGAAATATGCGAGTAAGGAAGACACAGATTCAAACCTTAATATTCAAAGTATAATTTACAAGAGTTGATTAAATCTAGGAGAGAATAATGGGTGCAATTAGTCAAGTTTGTATGTAAACCCTTTTTAAATCATTCTAGTTGCAGTATTTCCAATTTGATGTGGCATGAATCAAAAGAAAAGTAAGAGCTAAAATTGCCATTGCATTAAAATAATTGTTAATGTAGGATGTTATTGTAATCCGACAATTCCTAGGATAATACACCAGATTTAATAATTATCTGGTTTGTGAACAGAATTACTTATTTAATGTCACAAAGTATATGTATACATGTATATTTAGCCAAAGCAAGGGGGTTTATTGTGGATAGGGGTGAATTGCACCTAAAAAAAAGCCCACCACCTAAGCTGAGAAACAGCCTCGGTAAATTAATGTTGAACAAAAAAAATTGATTTTTTGTTTATATCTACCAAGAAATGAAAAGAATACCCTTAGAGAAAGTACTTCGCCCTAAATTATCTCCCAAAGTTTGATATTTTTCTTAGGTGGATACTCATCCCCCCTCCTCTCTTTTTTTGAAATCTTGTATTGTGTAATGATTGGCCTCATATTTTGTTGTGATATTCAACTGTAGTTGGATGCTTTTTTGCATTTTTTTGGTTTCAAGTGTCTTTCAGTATGAAATTACATGTACATGTAGTGTTTTTGAATGTGCAAGCTTTTTTTTAGTCCTTTTGCATTCCTACATGTACAAGTAATTTTAGAATTTTGTTGAGATGCCAAAAGGGTGCATTAAAAGAAAGTGGAATCTTGCGTGTAAACTTAAAAAAAAATCCTCTAGAATACAGTTACTACATTGTAAGGGGGCAGACATTATCACCTTGAATGGAATTGAACAATATTTCTTGATAGAAGATGGATGGCATTTCATCATACAACATATTGCATTGATTGTCGAATTTCATTTGTCAGCGCGTGACACTGGCACTGGTCCAACGGTTCCAGACCAGTAAAAAATGCTGTCGGGCCAGTAACTTTTTTAGAAATGGCCAGATTTCCTGGTCCGACATTCCAGTAAAAATATATTTAACTGATATAAGTGATATTTTCTCTTATTTTGTAAATTATGAAAGTGGCTGTGATATCTTAAAAAATGGCTATCCAAAATTGAGGAATGGCTCTCATGAATAATGTTCTTTGAACTGTTTTTTTTTTTGGGGGGGGGGGATATAAGCAATAAAAGATGGCAAAATAAACTCAAGACATTTTTATGTTTTTCTTTATTTTTTTTTTGGGGGGGGCAGTAAATCTTAGGTTCGGACGAGTAAAAAATCGAAAACCAAGGTATCTACTGGTTCGACATAAACAGGTTGGACCCGTAGAAAAAAAGGGTTAGTGTGGAGCCCTGCATTTGCAGTTCCTGGTGCAAAGAGAGTGTCCAGACCTACCTATCGATTTTCAGTATTTAGAAGAATGCTGATGGTCTCGTGCCAAATATTGATTTCTATGGTTCAGTTTATCCTGTGGTATTTTCTTTGAATAAACTAATTTCCTCAAGAAAAAGACAAGATTTTCAGCTTTTTAAATGCTGAAAAATTCCTGCTCGTGTTAGCAGCTCTGAATATCGGCATAACATCTATAACTAGATGTACCAACTTTTTATCATCTTTGAATACAGAGATTATATTCAACATTGTTTAATCTAATGATGCTTATAGGATTGTGCACTGTCAAAAATGAAGTGCTAATTTAGCACTAACAGTGCAGTCACTACACAAGCACTGTAAGTGCTAAATTAGCACTTCATTTTTTACAGTGTGCCTGTTCATCAATCAGATGGAACATGTAATGTTCCAGACTATCAATTTCAAGTACTACACTAGTTCAAAATTTAAACTGTCAATGAAATTTTGAAATCTCTCATAGTTTGATTACTTTCATATTTTTTTCCTGTCACATAATATGTGAGAATGCCTTTCAAATTCCTGTGATTTTTAGTAGGTACGCTGTATGCATGTTCTGTTGGCTCTGTATATAACAAACATCAATGTTTCACCCCCCCCCAAAAAAAAAAGAAGTCAAGGTTTCCGATCACGAAGGTGCTACATTTACCTAACCCTTGAGATTAATCGACAGTTAAAAGAAGATGTATATCGAGGATGTGTTAAGTAAATCGACAAAAAGTCAATATGGACTACACAGTTTGTCCAAGAAAAAAATTTGTTGAGAATTTGCATATAGGCTCAGAAGGATTTTTGCAAAAGGAGAATCAAGTGAAGTACATGTATATCAGTCTTCGAGGTGATCTGTATGTATTTGTCAGTTCTTAGACGTTCTTCCATTAACAATGATGTCCCACCGGCGCTGGAGAAATTTTGAAATAAAAATGTTGGAATAATGTTAAATCTGCATATTCTTGATAATCAGTATTCAATTCTTGACATTTCAATTGTTTTTATTGTTTTTTAAATGTTTATATCGCCATTTGATTTTATGACATTTTAAACCTGTAATCCTGTATTATTTCATATTCTAAATTAAGTTAAATAGATAATGGTGTAAACTTGTAATTATTCAATTATGCTTAGAATCTGTATAAATCTGTTCATTTCTAGAAGGGGTTCAGTCTGCTACTTTGTAAAAATTAATACACATCAGTTGTTAAACCGATGTATGCGCTCAATCTGCTTACTACAGTAGGCATACTGATACACAGTTATCCTATTAAATTCCAATGCATATGTTGTTTGTGAATCAATTTTATGGGTAATTCCATAAAATAATCAACCATTTTGTAGATGGCATGGCATCACTTCATCAACTGACCAACTCACGATCATTTGAGAGCATTACAGACTGTCATAAGAACCAGAAATTAGAGACAGAAAATTTCATGAAGGTCTTGCATACATGGGGTCGGACGCACATATTTTATGGAATTGCCCAGCCCTTACATATTTTTGTTTTGGGGGTCATTTCTGTAAAGTTTTGTTTGCTCTTCAGTCTTGCTTTGAAATTTAAACTTGCACATCGTTATCCTATCCATTCATGGGAAGATATTATTAATAGAATCCTTATGGATGAACACTCATCAAATTGGCTAAATATCTCACACCCGATTATTCTTGTCATTTATACATTTTGCTTATTTGTAATGAGCAGAGTTAAACAGTACTTTAATAGTAAAAGAACGGACAAGGACTTGACAGCATTGTGTGCAAATACATGTCTGCAACTCTTAACTAATGTATATAATATATTATCCAAGTGTACATGTATAATATTCTCTATGTATGTCTGTTTGTGTGCTATATGTAGTTGCTAGTCATGTGATTTCTAAGCACAAATTTCATGATGGTTTTGACTCTGGTCCCAGTTGTGCAATCATGAACTCCTGTGTGAGACAGAAAAAAAAAATTTTCTTCCCTCACGAATTGCCAGTTAAATAAATAAAAATATCTCATTAATACATAGGTACAGTTAACTCTTAGCGGCCATCTGCCTATAGTGGCCACCTGCTAAGTTGCCACTTCAAATTCACCCACAGAAAATTCATGTGTTTTAGACCCTATCTATAGTGGCCACCTGTCTAATGCGGCTAGTGCCCACTCATTTTGTGTCCCTCAGTCATTGTCTCACCCGCTACAGTGGCCACTAAAATTCAGCTTCATCGAAACTTTTGACTCTGACAGTAGTTGAATAGCTAGTGCTTGCACTTGCTCTTATGCAATCAATTATCCAATCAATATTGGTGGATTAAAATAGATGCATTTATGCAGTATTACACCTGTATACATAAATAACTCATTAAAAACACATACTGTCCAGTACATTACACAGTATCTATAATACATAATAAATCCAAGATGGCCGCTAACCTGTCTATAGTGGCCACTTTTGCCGTTTCCCTCCGGTGGCTGTTGTACACAGGTTGCACTGTATATCCTGACAGAGTGTTATCTCTCAAATAGTATACATTTATGCTCAGATTAAAAAGTGGGTATTCTTCAATGTGATAAAAACAATTGATATGTGCAAAAGCAAGGCATGGCTGCAACGAATGAATCCATTTAAAATGGAAGTTATAGTCCTACTCGAATCACATTTACTGCAATTCACATACATGTAGGATTATGACAAATATTGACGTATGCATTCATTCACTGCTGCCAAATTTCAAAATTCAAATTTAACATCAAAGCAAAGAATGCCTCCTGATTATCCACATAGAAATGGTATCAGATTATTTGGAGGAGATGATCTACATGTATGCTATTTTAGGCCATAATAGTTCTGTATTAATGATTTTTTTCCCCATTAAATTGGCAACTTTCAAAGGAAAGGGTTTTTTCCAACTCGGTACAGTGTACTACCATTATACCATTGTCCATGGTACTATTCTTTGAAAGTTGTTATTTACTAGAAATTTGCCTTTCTAATTCGGATATGCAGTGTTTCTAGTATAAGTAAAGCATATGTTAATCTGAAAATGACTTATATTATTATCCATGTTAAATGTAAAGATACAAAGTATATTCAGTTGCAGGATCAGTATATTCCAACCTTGACTTGCAGAGACTTTTGGTCAATATATTTCTGAGATGTAATAATCTATTGCAAAATTGATCCCTGCTTTCTGTCAGTATGCTTGGGAAATTAGCTCACTGCTAGGAGAAAGGATATCTCTTGTTTGTTTGATTAACAGTTTTAAGCTACTGAAATCATTTACTTTAATTGGCTGATGCTATACTTGTTATGGAAATTGTGCATCTGTTAAAACTGGGCCCTGGTCTTTAACATGTGAACACTTACAATAGGGCCAGCCGTTCCTCAATTGTGTTTTTTAATGGGGAAATAGTTTGGTATGGACATAATGTTGCCGTTTTCTTGAGCTTTGTAAAGCTCACGGTCTTAACCAAAACTTTACTTTGACTTGAAAATTGTATCATTCCATTTCTAAATGTCGGTGAAGTAGATGTGTCCATCATTAATGAAATTGAAATTTATATATTTTTTGAATTTGTCCAGTGGCATTTCAAATCTAAAGCCATTGTCATGGCACCTTATTGCTACTTAAATATATCAGAAACTTTATTGATTTTATTTAACTATGCAGTATTTCAAGTGTTTTCTTCTTTTTGGGGGAGGGGGGGGCTGGAAAATTTGATAAGAGATAAGTGATTATATATTTGTCTTATTTAAGAATGCATTAATATGATTTTCTAAAGCACTTTAATATATAACTAGAGTAAAATATGTAATGTGCAATTCTAGTGTGGCATATATTTTGTTACAACTTGCCTGACTCAGGATTTGATGCAAATGGTGAAAAAATCCCCCCAATTTGAAGAATATTACCATCAATTAAATCCCATCTTTAGTTTTTGTGAATCCCCCGAATGGATGTAGTTATTCTAAGTCAATGGAATGTGCTAATATCAATTCAATCTCATGCAACGTGCAGCATAGCATTAGCTGCAGAAGAACAAGCAAAAAGGTTTACAAAAATGTGCATTTGCTTTAGTCTGTGTTTGAGATGATTATTATTAGATCAAATGTCTATACTCTTTGTTTTCTGAACATGAATTTGTTAATTATTATTTTAAACTATTGCTGCTACTATATTTTTAGTTACACTACTGTATTGATGATATTATGCAAAATGAATATTACACCGTTGAGTCAGTCAATTGTTGACTTTTTTAAGGAGCTGGTTGCAGTATTTCAGTGTATTTGAAAAGAAAAAAATGGATGATTGTTTCAAGTGTAAGAAAGAAACAGTGAAATACAATTTTTTCATTTCACTGTATTAGATTCATTCTTTATGTCACTTATTGATGTACTATTGAACATGAATATTTCATTAATAACTCATTGATATTTCTTGAATTGTCAGTTCATGCTCAATGCGTAACTTGTGAACAAGTGAATAACTCATGATCAATGAATTTCAATATTTATGGATCAGAAATGTACTTGTTCAGAATAAACATTTTTAACGGGGGGCAAATCAAGATTTGTTTTGTTTTATTAAAAGAGTACATAAACAGTGATCCCCTCAGAAAGAGATGTTGAAGCAAGTTACGGGGGGGGAGAAAATTTGAAAATCCTCTAAAAAATGTAGTTAAATGAACTTCAAAGATACATTGAGGTATGATATTTCTTTTATCTGAAAAAAGTATGAGAGTATATAGTTTATCATTTATCTGTGTATCCAGAAGTATTGCTTATTGTGTATTAACTTCGATTTTTATGCAAATTTGCCAACTTCACGTGGTTTTATTTAATACAGGACATTTCCTTTCTTGCCATGTAGATTTAATATGTTCCTTTTTTCTGAAGCACTCATTATTTAGGAATTGGGTTTTACCTTTATGACTGTTTATGAATTCACATGTACATGTAGCTTGTGATTATGCAATAACAATGCCAATTTGTTTTGTAATTGTTTTACAGTCTTTCTTTTTTTTTCAAAAGGAAATTTATGTTTTTAAATAATCCAAATGCAAAGCAGCAGATATTAAGTATTCCATTTGAATTTTAGAGCAGTCTGTAAAGTTTAGCATAATGCAAGTATGTATTTGAATTTGACTGAACTTATTTTGTGATGCTTGTATGATATCATTTGTAGATGAGTATGAAGCTATTTGTGCAATGTTGAAAAGCTATATTAATATTTATTCCTATTCTTAACATGTGATAACTAGGGGTGGACCCAGGGTTTCGTACATAAATGGGCTCAGAAAGAGTAAAGACCACTTGCTCCTCCAAAATATATCTGACAAGTAAAAAAAAAAAAGAAGACCTGCCAACCAGTACCTTTTTTGGCATATTTAGTAAGTTTTTTGCAACCCAAATATAGCAGTATGTTTTTTCTTTAAAAAATATGTTTTGGTAAAAAAAATGTATGGTTATTAGATCAATGTAATTTCACGTAACTTGTTTTTGTTTTCAATCATTTTGTTAAAACCAGGGTGAGATTTACACATGTTTAAATGTTGTTTTTTTTTCATTTCCAAGAGCAGTGCGCATTTTAGCTTGCTTGCAGCTTGAGCGCCGCGATGAGCGAGTGCACCATGCATTTTATTATGAAATACACTTTGGGGGGGAAAATACACTTTTTTTAAATCACATAATACAATTTTTCATTCCCAGAGGTTGGCTGGTCTGAAAAAGTCATCACTCAACAAAGGGGAAGGTCTTTCAACAATAGGCCAGTTTTAAAGTTACCTCACTAGCATGTTCTCTTAAATGACCCTTCCTTTCTATCATTGTGATAGGCGAATTTTGATTAAGCAAGATAGTATGTAAGCATGCCCAGCGTAGCAGTATGGAGAAAGAACCTACAAACTGGTCTATTTGGGGCAAGAGGGGGGGGGGGGTACTTTACTCCTCCCACTCCCCCACCTGGCTCCACTCTTGATGAGACAAGTAATATGCTATCAGAGGGACTTTGCTATTTATGAGAAGAAAAAAAATTGTTAATCCGTATGTGAGAATGTAATTAGTTGGCCATACAAGTATATTTGATGAAACATGCAAAGAAGAAAATTAATCGAAATACAAATCTTGGACATTTCAAGCGAAGATGAATTGGAGAATTCTATGAACAAATTAGATATCTTTCCTGCTTGAATATGTTATCATTTTTTTACATTTTAAACATGATGGCCCGAATTCACAAAGGTGGTTTTGAAAACCCACGGTTGAGTCCATGGTTTATGCAGATTTCTTGTATAAATTACGCTTAGTTTAGCGCTTATCGGGCGCGTATGTAAGAAATGTCCAATGCTGATGCGCGCTTTTGTCACAGTGCGCCAAATTGACGCCTGTTACCATGGTTAAATACGCTATCTTATTCATGAGTCCACTGTTTTTATTCATGAGTCCACTCTTCAAACAGTGGATTCATGAATAAAATAGCGCATCTAACCATGGTTACAGGCGTCAATTTGGCGCACTGTGACAAAAGCGCGCATCAGCATTGGACATTTCTTACATACGCGCCCGATAAGCGCTAAATTAAGCGTAATTTATACAAGAAATCTGCATAAACCATGGACTCAACCGTGGGTTTTCAAAACCACCTTTGTGAATTCGGGCCGATGTGTTATGATTTTTTTAGACATAGGTCGTTTGGTACTTTTTAAGTTTAACTATGGGTAGTCATTATATGTACCAGGGGGGTGTTTCACAAAGATTTAAGTATGACTTAGAGTCGCACTTAAATGCCTAGTTGCGCGCAGTATAAAAGGCATGACATCATTGGTCAGATCATGCCAAGAGGACGCGCACTACTGCGTATTGATCAATAAGACTGCGCGTTGCATATCATGTACGCGTCGACATTTAAGTGCGACCTAAGTCATACTTAAATCTTTGTGAAACACCCCCCTGATGTAATGATGTTAAAGTGATTGGTTAACATTGGTTCGACTTTTAAAAAATCTGAGCTAGAAGGTCACACTTGTAACCCGTGTCTGTAATATGTAACAAAAATGAAGCCCAGAAAAAATTACGTTCGAAAATAATTATTTAGTGCTTCAAAAATTGAAATATCAAGTGACCGGAAACACCATCTTAATTTCATCCTATACACTTATGTGTACTATTTAGCCGTCTATAAGACGCCTATTTACAAAATCGGGGTTTGCCTTGTAGTTTTAGCTTTTCATTCTCAATATTGTTTGTTTTCAGGGTTCATTAGTTCTAATACATGCACTTGTACACATGTTTCATATTGGTTTGAGAATTTTTTAAATCGGTTGCGCACAAAGTTAAGCAATACCTTAAATGATAAGCGCAACAGATTTCTTGATTATTTTACATACATACCTTTTTGTGTTTACAAGAGCAATGCTTTTCAAATTTTCACCATAGTTCAGGCCTTAAACACGCTTTTTATGTTCACAGAAGGGCCCAGTTAAGCTGGGTTTGCTACTTTTTATCACCACTTATTGATATCGTGTGGTATCAGGAGTCTGATATATCTATAAAGATCGTCATAATCAGCTTAAAACTTTTGGCTTTCCATAGTTCAACCACCAGTTGTAGTTACCCTTGAAAAAAAGCAGGAAAGTTGAGTATCATCTATCTGGTTTCACCAGTTCGAAATGTTGGGCAAGAATTGCACAAGTCTTTCTTGAGTCATAATGAAAAGTTTGGATGATTTATGTAATTGTGTTCATAAGCTCAAAGAAGAAGCTTAGTAATTAATCATATGCCAACCATACATTGTGACAAGTCATATTCTGTATTTCTTCTCAGATAGCAGTTAGCAATCAAATATATTTGTGAAGCTCAAACACTATTTTGACATTTATTGTTCTGCAAACTACACCCACGGTAATATAGTTAAAGATGTATGTGGCGCCATCCAATATCGACTGATGAGGGGGTACTATTGTTTACCAGAGTTGATGTTATTACATGCCAAATTAATGATACCTGTCTAATATCAGAATGTCAAATATCAATTCGTAATTGTACTAAATGAACCCATATCACAGAAAAAAAACCTTGTGACCTATAAACGACAAATTTGTATGCGTCTCATCATTTCGTTCACTGTCCACTTTTTTTTAATATGTCAAGTTATTGTGGCGTAGATTACAAGAGAGCTTGCATGATGAAATTCATTTCTCATTGATAATTTAAAAAAGTTTAATAGTGCCAGTTCTAGCGAATTTCGGCCTGTCCGCTACAAAAAATAGATGGCTCACCGTATTGTGAATTGTGAGTCCACCGAATTTTATATCACAATTTGAGAAAATTATAGAGCCAGTGTCTCTCATCACTTCAAATGAGAGTTTATTACCCTTCCAATAATACCTACATAATAGTATTACTATTTAGACGATTATATGCATCGTGTAAGACAATATTACGCGTGTTCTATACAGGATCATTGACTTACATGCTCAGTGAATTGTATACGAATGCATGGTACTCTTATTCTGTTGGGTAAACCGCGGTAAAGTCGAAGATATAGTTCAAATAAGAACCTGGCGCAATTTGAGATTTACGCCGTCTTGCACGTGATCTCATTTTTCAAACTGGAGAATTTAGCGAGTCCATTTCGGATTTTGTTTAAAATTTTCTTCATTGTCTTCCTATCATTTTCTCTCCACACATATAATTTCATTACTACTATAGTCATTAAAATACTAAAGCACGTACTAACAGGCTTCATGAATGGTCCTTATTTCTTGAGAAAAACTCGAAGTTTTGCGAAACTGTTCTTTGACGAGCGGTTCAGCTAGAAAGGGAAAAATCAAAGTACTTGAATTTCTGTTGACATTCGAACTATTATGAGGAATGCGTCGCGAACTCCGAACGAATGAATTCACCTTAGCGAACAAACTTGTTAGATGCATCCCGAAATATTTTGAGGAAGGCTTGGCGAAACTCTCCGTCTCTATGGTGGTATATGAAGGGATTGAGTGCAGCAGCGACAGCCACTTCGAACAGGAAAGCGAGATTCAGATACACCATGAAATCATCATCTGCTATCGCTGTTACCTGTAGACTAAAAAGTAGGATATACGGATACCAAAGGAATACAAGGACAGCGACTATGATCCCGGTTGTCTTGGCCGCTTTGAGCCTGCGCCCGATCTCTTCCCGTTCAACGCGGTTGTTCTGACCGCTTCTTAATTCATTTTCTATCGCTCTTGCTTGCTTGACAGCGATGCGCATAATGTGGAGATTTGAAGCGACCAACATCAGCAGTGTTAAGATTAGGAAAGTGACGATGAACCACGTGTGGATTACGAACCCAGGGTTGAGGCGCTGCGCTCTTGCACAGCCGACAGCTTTCGGAATTCCACAGACTTCTAAGTAACTGCGGAATGCCGCATCACTCAAGCTGATTGTCCAAATGGATGCTACTCCGTAGCTCACGCGTTTTTTAGTCACTAACATGGGGTATCGAAGCGGTTTTGTTACGGCCATATACCGATCTACCGTCAACGCAACAATGTGAAGCATTGCACTTCCAGATGAAATGACAAGTGGCATCCGTAGCAATTGTGCCGTAGAAGGAAACCACACGTACATCCCGAAAGCCATTGGATATGAATCCAGCGCAACAGCCACGCTTGTGACCATATCATTCACTGCCAGACTTGACAATATGAAGTTTGTCGGAGTTCGGAGATTGTAGTTCTTGTAAACGGCCATCACGACAAACAAGTTTCCAATTAATACGAATGGTGCGAGTACGGCAGAAACTGTTAACATCAACGCAAAGGAAATTCCATTTTCCTGCGAGTATTGGTTGTTGGTGAAATTCATCATGTCTAACTCAATGTTTTTACCATCTGACTTAAATCTAAGCTCAGATAATTCTTGTTATTTTGCGAATGGTACTCGTATTAAGCCAAATCAACTTTGCGAAAGACCGTTACGATCTTCATCTGCGGATTTCATCGTTCTGATAGCATAAAGGAAGGTCCACCTATTTTCGTTTTAAATTGACACTTTTTTTAAACACGCCGGCAGACTCGCGATATAATCAGGACCTACAGTAGTTCCTGCAGAAACTAGCATTGTTGGTCTTAAACGAGAGTGTCCTGCCGCTGCAAAAATCTGTCGGTACTCTGCATTTTGTTATTTGATTATTTTCGAATGTTAATTCTCTCACAAAAAGCAAGCCAATTTAATGATCACTGGTGGACGTTTTTTTTCGTCAGACTCATCCTTTGGAACAAAAATAGTGTATTCGTCTTTGACGCGTCTTTCACATATTTCTCGCTACCGGTACTCAGACGATTAATGATGTTTCACCTGTCAGAAATATTTGATATTGGCCTATTAATGGATTCATTAAGTAGGGCCTAATTGACAGATTTCAATCCATGCCACGATACATTCAAGATGAAACACAATATGCTTCGTATACTCTCACCGTATAAATCACAAAAGCTGGAAGTTGATCTTTGAGCTTGTGTGTGCAAAATTGAAGCGTGTAGAACCAGAAATAATTCAAACATTAATTATGTTGTGATGTATATTATCATTCCTTTTGCGTTGCTTCTCTTTTCATTTCTTTACTTCACCCACATTCGATCTCTGTTTTCTCCTTATATTTTACTTCTTTCTTTTCGCTCTTTCATGGTCTCTTTCATCCCCTCTCTTCATATAGCTTTCAGCCGTATTTCATTTCACCCGTTTTGAATTCTTTGCCCTTACGGGTAAATTATTTGCCAATCCCTTTTCATGTTGTATCGTATTAGATATCTATTTCTATTTCCTTCAATGTTCAATGTCTGATTTAAAAATTATTAGTGTTTGCTTAATATATTATATTACTGTGTATGTCCTGCCAGTGCTGAGGACAAATGTCTATGTTTAAAATTGGGATCAATTAATGAATCTGAAATTGAGAAGATCTCGAGCTGGGTAATTACTTATCTGATAATTGACAATGCACCATGTCTACATCTTATGGAGATAACAAACGAATACGCGATTTCCATGCATGTTTTAAAGCAAATGTACCACCAAATCAAAGTACACAATATCCTTATATACGAAATCGACTATTCAAGTATTTGGGCGTTAAAATACACACCCACACACACACCCACACACACACACACATATATATATATATATATAAAATATAAAGTGCGTCCCACAAAAAACGACGAAACCGAAATTTAGCGATGATTTATCATAACTTAATCATAAATACAATAGACAAATGATCTATCAATGTAAAGCTTAAAATCTCCTCTTCCATCTGATATTACTTAGATTATTTCTCATTCACGCATGAGTGAGCAAGAACAATTTGAAGAAAGGATACCAAGAAGTCATATGGCGGGGGGAGGGTATCTGAATTTCAGAAGGAAAATCTCATGCCTAAAAGTTCAATATCTGCCCTTTTATTTGATACCTTAATCACAAAAAATGGTCAGAAGTAAAAGTGTTATGTTCCTTCGAAACAATACCTGTATTTCCATAATTTCATTAAAGGACAAGTCCACCCCAACAAAAACTTGATTTGAATAAAAAGAGAAAAATTCAACAAGCATAACGCTGAAAATTTCATCAAAATCGGATGTAAAATAAGAAAGTTATGACATTTTAAAATTTCGCTTCATTTCGCAAAACAGTTATATGCACATCTCGGTCGGTATGCAAATGAGGGAACTGATGACATCACTCACTATTTCTTTTGTATTTTATTATAATATGAAATATTTTGATTTTCTCATTGTTATGTGAAATGAAGTTTGATTCCTTCCTGAACACGTGGAATTCCATTATTTTAACATTTTGTGCTTCAGGCAAGAAGGTCCTAATCATCAAATTCGTAAAAATTAAATTATTGTATAATTTAAACAAAAACAAAAGAAATAGTGACATCATCGACTCTCTCATTTGGATGTAACTGGCTCGTTCATAAAACTATCTTGTTAAAAATAAGCGAAACTTTGAAATGTCATAACTTTCTTATTTTAGATCCGATTTTTATGAAATTTTCAGCATTGTGCTTGTCTGATTCTTTTATATTGATTCAAATCAACATTTTCTGAGGTGGACTTGACCTTTAAATAAACGTGTGTTCACCAGTTTCCCAGAAAAGCTATCGCACGGTTAACAAAATACTTAATGCATGGCTGATCGTCAACAAAACGGGTGTCGAGTGAATTCGAACGCAAGTCTGTAAAACCTCTTCATTTTATGAAATTATTGAAACTCAAGTCTTATTTCAAATAACCAGAATTTTGTTATAACTATTTTGTGTAATTGAGGTATCAAATTAAAGAGCAGATATTGAACTTTATGAAAATGTTGTTTTATTTTGAACTCCAGATACAGCCCGCCGAATGACTATTTGGTATCCCCTCTTCAAATTGATTTTGCTCATTCATGCGTGAATAAGAAATAATCTAAGTAAATTCTGATGAAAGAGGAGATTCTAAGATTTACAATGGTAGGTCATTTGTCTATTGCATTTGTGATTGAGTTATGATAAATCATCAATAAATCACGGTTTCGTTTTTTGTGGGACGCACTGTGTGTATATATATATACACACACACACACGCACAAGCACACAACATACACATATCACGCACCCACACATAATGTACATACATGTACATGAGCATAATTCAGAGTTCCATCCATGATTATTCACACATTGGTAAAATGTCAATTTTCCGTTGGGTCATGCATGCTAAACATACAGGGGTGCAGAATTTTCCATCGGGAATAGATGGGATCATATGTAGCGAAGAAAAAGCGAGACAGAGAGATTGGCAAGAAAGAAAAGAAGAGAAAGCGGGTGAAACGTATCTGACATAAGTAGTCAGATTAAAATCTCATCCGATATGAATGGTTCATCATTTTAATTGGTTGTTTGATTGACTTAATCTTGACATATACAAATTCGACAAGGACAGTGTCTAGATTGTTCATCCTTCATCACGAACTCGGTAATAAAGATTGATTCTGCTGAGTGCACTTGTCACGCCATTACCAGTAGGAGCTAACCCATGCATTGTTTTCTATGCCATTCTTCCGAATGCATCCGGGAGGCTCCTTGTAAGAACCGGGTGATCCTTGCTGATACCGGCTTTATCCGGGGTCAAATGTTTGTATTGTTTGCGTACATGAACAATAGTCCGTATTCATAACCAAGCACGAGCATGCTCCAGATGCTGCAAAAAGGGACGAAAGTTCATTCTCGTAAGATATATCCCAGTACAGAATGTGAGCAACCGTGAAGGTCCGTGTAAAGACCCAGTAACATCCGTGATCATCCGGGTATTCCGTGTTGGCTCCGGGAGCATATCAAACAGGATCGATATTGCTACCTTGCCTATCCTTGTAGACTCCGTACTTTTCCGTACATATCCGTGTTAATAACCAGTTAACTCCGTACTCACTCCGGGAATGCTAGGAACATACAAATTTGGCACCCCGGATCATCACGGACTGAGATCCGTGATGATCCGTGTTGCATCCGTGAAGGTGTAAAAGGGGCTTTTGAAATGTATTCTAAATCGTAATGTTGTCTATCATTCTATACATGACAGATGTGCTAAACTTGAAAGGATCTCCTTGTACAGTCTCAATTATTGACATTTTCGTATTCAATGTGAACTTCCTATAGGAGAGTGGTAAATGTTGGACAATAGATTTCTAATGACATGTAAAGCAGCGTACCTTCGAGAGCAAGCAAGCCATGTTATGCACAGACAGACGATCTTTACAGAACGCCAATGCATCAACACAACTAAAACTGTTACTGCATCTCCTCTAGACATAATTATTCTCATTCTGGTATTGGTATCAGTTTATCTGGTAAAGAATACCCTGCCATTAAAGAAACACCATAGTAATCCTAAAACTAAGTTTATCGTGTTATCACTCTGCAATGGATATTGATGTCATAGTTTGACATCAGATGCAGGAAAGTCCGTAGGGTTCTTTACTATTGAATTCCGTAACGGATGTCTTTACCATGGGCGAAATTGTGGACCAAGCTATTTTCGTTAATCACCGGTTTGCTGGCAAAATACTTATGGCGTGTATTTCTCCACTTTTCCCTATCATCATTGTCAGCAACGCATTGTTGATTCTGATAGTTTACAGAAATCACAGCCTCCGTACACCGACGAATATCATCGTTGCGAGTCTTGCCTTTTCAAATCTCGTCGATGCCCTTGTCGGACTTCCGCTGAATATATATGGAGTTGTATTTAAGATGGAAGAGGCGTGTACAGGAGATGAAGATACTTGGTATTATTTACCCCTGCAAATAATAGCAGGTGTTTCGTTTTGCCACATCGTAGCGTTGACTGCTGATCGATACATAGCTGTTACAAAACCGTTACGTTATGTTCAGATAGTGACGCTAAGGCGCATTGCAATCGTACTGGGATCTCTCTGGATTCTGAGTACGTTGCTGAACAGCGTTCGATATATTGCCTTCGAACTTCAAACAAACTCGACCATCCTGGATCGCAATGAAACAATATGTGGTATGCCCTATTCTGGATCAATGTCTTTAACCTTCGGATGGCTACTCTTAAGCGTGGTCGTGGTCTTAATTGTTGCTTTACCTGTCATCAATACTTTGCTACTTCGAATTGCAATGAGGCAAGCACGAAAAATTGCAGTTCAGAGAGTGGTGATAGGTTTTCACCAAGATCAACCTCCTCCTCAAGATGACCGGTTAAAGGCATTTAAAACAATATCGCTTGCCGTTTCACTCTTCGTCATCTTCTGGTTTCCCTTTCCCTTGTATCTCGTTCTGCGGCTTACAACGTACTTGTCACCTCTAACATTTTCAGTATATTGTAATTGTTTTCTTGTGTGGCATACGATCAGTTTGATTGTAAACCCCTTATTATATGGTTTCAGGGATCGGGATTTTCGGAAAGGCTTTCAAAATATTTTTCGTCAATGTAGGTAACAGTAGTAAGAATCCATTCGCACACACTCGACCATGCATCACATCGGGTTAAGCGTCTGGTCGGGCAATCTCGTGACCCGCACATTGCAGAAAAGAGCTCCCCGGCTAAATTCCAGAGTGCTGGATGATGTTCAACCGACACTTTGTGAAAATTATCAGTCTCATATGCGAATATTGGGGTTTAATTTACCCGATGTTATTTTTATAATTGTAAGTCAAATATACAAATGGTCGGGTAAACTGGACCATACCCTTGGAGAATTTAGGTGGCCCATTTTCGAATGGTCGGGTTACGCGATTGCTCGACCAGAAGTGATAACTCGATGTGATGGCACAAGCCGGCACTCGAAATTATTTCGTTGTATGAGCTTATTTTATAAATATATTGCAAAAAACATTTCGTGTATCCATGTCTGGTGTTCCTGCAAGATACCGACTTTGATGACAAGCATACTTTGATCGTTTGCAGCAAAACCTGCCAATACCCTGCATTGCTGTTACTTGAATAACTAACTTGATTTGACGAACATTGCGTCTTAATAACTAGCAAGCCAATTTGATGATCACCGATTAACGATTTTTCGTCAGACCCATCCTTTGGAACAAAAGAGGGTATTCGTTTTTGATGCGACTATCACACATTTCTCGTACCGTAACTATGATTATAAATGATGTTGAACCTGCCAGCGAGTCTTTGATTAAGTCCTATTAACATGATTAATGGATTAAGTAGGGCGTAATTGACAGATATACAATACGAGATGAAACACAATATTTTCTCGTCATCTCACCCTAAATCACAAAAGCTGATATTTGAGCTTGTGTTTGTTAAAACTGGAGCGCGCTTGAACTAGAAAATTGCGAACTGTTAGTCGTCATGCCATCAAAGTAAATTACTAAAACTGATAATAAAATTGCCCGATGTGTGAAAGCAGCATGAGACTTTTCTGGAATACTCTTTCATCGCATTACCCTTAGAAAAGTTAAATAAATGAATGTAATTTCTTTGACAATTCTTATATATAAAACATTACAAAATATAAAGGACTCAAAACTGGCGTTACAGCCGATACAGTACGCATTATACAACTCCTTTCTTCCTTTTTATTTTTAGTTATGTGGTTGCGTTCACCTTGCATCATTATTTATAAATTGATAAAAAAAAATGTTCATGCCAATTTTATGATCATTCATGTATGATAAAAAATTTAGGCGTTTAGACTGCTCCCCTCATGGATAGCTTGGATCGTGAGGAGGTGAAAAGAAAGAGAGAAAGGGAGGAGACAGGCAAATGGGAAAAAGAGAGAACCCGGGTGACATAAAGACCCCGGACCATCCTGGATCTGATCCGGGGAGAGATCCGTGTTGGCGCCTTGGGCATCCTTGGAGGTCCGGGGTGGTCCGTGTTGGTCCTTTAACGTCCGGGAGGCCAACACGGCAGTTTTTTTTACTGTCAAAAACATCCGGCGTCATCCGTGAACTGCCGGGTTGGCAAAGCCATCCGGGATGGTCCGTGTAGCTGCCGTTGGTCCGTGTGGCTGCCGTGTAGGTCCGTGTGGCTGCCTGGAGTATCCTTGGTAGTCCGTGTTCTTTTTTCCCATCAAATCTTTACAACGCTATTTACTTTATGAACTTTTCAGTAGTTGCTAAACATTTGACACAAACATGCTAACTTATTTATGATTCAATGGATGATTAAATGATTCAGGATAATTATTTTCTTACGCTTTGGAGATTGGCCCCAACCAAATATTTGTAAACTAAGTGCATGTATGAATAATTCTTTGTCTCTTTTTTCTTCTAATATTTTCCCACTTTGTCTGTTATTATTATGTAACATTCATTTTTTTTAAATTAATGTTATGTACCTGTTACACCGAAATTGTATATTAAGTATTATACTACTGCCCTGCTTTGACAGTTATGCGTCATGATTTAGGCCTATATATCTTAATTTTTATTATGTTTTCTATTGACTTTGTAAATTTCTTTCCTTTATTGTGATTTCAATAAAGTGATATCAAATTAAATCGAAATTAAATTTGTCGTTCAAGATTTAAAGTACTTATCAACTACTGTTAAAACAGTAAACTGTGTTGTATAAAAAAAAACAGCGTTTTTACCGGCTAAGGAAGTTTTGAGTTTTGATATCTTTTTTAAAAAACAGCATAATATAATGTTGCGACAAAGATGAGAAAAAATACATAAATGAATAAATAAATGAAATAATATCAGCTCATTATTATGAGCAGATTTTCATTTGCCGTGCTGGTCAATATAGCTGCCGCGTTGGTCCTTGAGATGACGTGTTGGTCCGTGTAGCTGACGTGTTGGTCCGTGTAGCTGACGTGTTGGTCCGTGTTAGCTGACGTGTTGGTCCGTGTTAGCTGACGTGTTGGTCCGTGTTGCTGACGTGAAGGTCCGTGTTGCTGACGTGTTGGTCCTTGTAGCTGTTGTTTTGGTCCGTGTTGCTGACGTGTAGGTCCGTGTTGACGACGTGCTCTGCCGAACTGGTCCGGGTAGATCCGTGTGAAGATGCTGTGTTTACAGTCATCAACGCTAAATCCGGGGGCAAAACGATCCCGGACCTCCCCGGATCATGCCGGCATTTCCATGTTGATCCGTGAGGATCCGTGTCTATATGTGACTGGGGCTTTAAGCGGTCACTTTAGAATCCGATTCCAATAAGAATCGGCCATCGTTTTAATTGATCGTTTGGTTGACTTATTATTGCCATGATTTCCTAAATGGACAGGGGCAACGTCTAAACTGTCGATTCTTCATCACGAACTTGGTAATAAATAATTGATGCTGCGAAGAGCACCGGTCACGCCATTATTAGTATTGTCCCAATTTGACTTTTGATTTTTTGTTTAGTGATTAGTCAGAGTAGAATCCTATTCCGATAAAAATCGTCCATCGTTGGTTATTTGATTGGCTTAATTTACCTTACAATTATGTAAATAATCGCCAGAGACAACGCCTGACTGACAATTTCTTCATCAAGAACTTGGTAATAATGAATGGTTCTGTTGTGTGCATTTGTCACGCCATTACCAGTAGGAGTGAGTTAATACTTATATTAGTTGGTATCTATACCATTCTTCTCCCGTTTACCGCTGATCAGGTACTGCGATTCTTTGGTTCTTTTTGGCCTTGTCTCAGTTTCATATCAAGCGTGGTATATTTACTTCATCTAGACCTATTGCTATTGCTATGATCTAGCAGCTTGAAATGGAAAAGCCTGCATGGCTTTAGAATTTATTTGAAACAACCAAACACAAGCAGACTTGGATATTTCCTGACATAATTTGTCAACATCAAATGCTAGAGATTAAAATCGTTATAAAGCAGACTGTGTACAACGTGACAATTTTGCAATGACCCCGGCCAGATTTGGACATTCTTCTCATCGGTTGCTTGATAAATTTATTCTTGACCGTAAAGTTGAATTTACCAATCTACAAATGCCAGATATGTTGAACTTTGGGCGATCTGTGTAGGGTCATTGGTCGATTTTTGCGTGTTCAAAATGAACTTCTTAGAGGAGAGTGGCAAATAGGACTGTTTGATTTCTAATGACAAGTAACGCAGTGTGATTTGAAGATCAAGCCATGTACGGCGCAGGCGGCATCTGCACGACCAGGGTTGGATTTCCGTCAGACATGCTCTCATAATAACAGGGCCCGCTGGGAGAACAGTTTTCGGAACTGAAGTGGCTACCCTGGGTAAATATGCCGCTATCATTATTATTATTGTTATTATTATTATTGTTATTATTATTATTATTCTGGCACTGGCTTCAGTAAATGGTATACCCTTCAATTAAAGAAATACTTCAAAGAGATTACCGGAATCCTCAATCTGACAAGTTAATCATGTTCTAATTCTGCAATGAATATTCATGTTTTGGCGTAGTAGGAGCAAGGTCAGATGCAGGACGTCCATTAAAGTTTTCACCACGACCACTGTAACAGCTAGGCATTACAGGCATCCGTCATCACAATGAGCGAAGTTTTGGACCCAGCTTTTTTCGTTAATCACCAGTTTGCTGGCAAAATACTCATGGAGTGTATTTTTCCACTTTTCCCTATCATCATCGTCAGCGACGCACTGTTGATTCTGATAATGTACAGAAATCACCGCCTCCGTACACCGACGAATGTCATCGTTGCGAGTCTTGCCTTTTCAAATCTCGTGGATGCCCTTATTGGACTTCCGCGTTATACATACGGAGTTGTATTCAAGATAGAAGAAGCATGCACAGCTGATGGAGATACTTTTTATTATTTACCCCTGCAAATAACTGCAGGTGTTTCGTTTTTGCACATTGTAGCGTTGACTGCTGATCGATGCATAGCTGTTACAAAACCGTTACGCTATGTTCAGATAGTGACGATTAAACGCATTGCAATCGTATTGGGATCTTTCTGGATTCTTAGTGCGTTGCTTAACAACGTTCGATTTATTGACTTATTCAAAGACCTTCAAACAAACACAACGATCCCGGATCACAATACAACAATATGCGGAATGCTCTATTCTGGATCAACGACTTTAACCTTCGGATGGATAGTTTTATGTGTAATCGTGGTCTTGATGGTCGTGTTACCTGTTACCAATATTTCATTACTTCGAATCGCGATGAAGCAAGCGAGAAAAATTGCGATTCAGAGAGAGGTGATGCGTGTCCAGCAAAATCAACCACCTCCTCAAGATGACCGGTTGAAAGCATTTAAAACGATTTTACTTATCGTGTCACTCTTCATCATCTTCTCGTTTCCCTTTCCTCTGTATCTCGTTTTGCGACTTACAACGTACGTGTCACCTCTAACATTCATGGTGTTTACTCATTTCTTTCTTGTTTGGCATACGATCGGTTTGATTGTTCACCCCTTATTGTATGGTTTTAGGGATCAGGCTTTTCGAATGGGCTTTCAAAATATCTTGCGTCAATGTAGGGCAACGCAGTAAGGATCCATTTGTGCGCACTTGAGGCTTATTGTGTCATCGCGTCCGGTCGGGCAGTCGCGTATAACCCGACCTTTGCAGCAAAGACATGCTCTCATTCTGGCACTGGCTTCAGTAAATGGTATACCTTTCAATTAAAGAAATACTGTAAAGAGATTACCGGAATTCTCTATCTGACAAGTTAATCATGTTCTAATTCTGCAATGAATATTCGCGTCTTGGCGTGGTAGGAGCAAGGTCAGATGCAGGACGTCCATTAAAGTTTTCACCACGACCACTGTAACAGCTAGGCATTACAGGCATCCGTCATCACAATGAGCGAAGTTTTGGACCCAGCTTTTTTCGTTAATCACCAGTTTGCTGGCAAAATACTCATGGCGTGTATTTCTCCACTTTTCCCTATCATCATCGTCAGCAACGCACTGTTGATTCTGATAGTGTACAGAAATCACCGCCTCCGTACACCGACGAATGCCATCGTTGCGAGTCTTGCCTTTTCAAATCTCGTGGATGCCCTTATTGGACTTCCGCTTTATACATACGGAGTTGTATTCAAGATAGAAGAAGCATGCACAGCTGATGGAGATACTTTGTATCATTTACCCCTGCAAATAACTGCAGGTGTTTCGTTTTTGCACATTGTAGCGTTGACTGCTGATCGATGCATAGCTGTTACAAAACCGTTACGCTATGTTCAGATAGTGACGCTTAAACGCATTGCAATCGTATTGGGATCTTTCTGGATTCTTAGTGCGTTGCTTAACAACGTTCGATTTATTGACTTATTCAAAGACCTTCAAACAAACACAACGATCCCGGATCACAATACAACAATATGCGGAATGCCCTATTCTGGATCAACGACTTTAACCTTCGGATGGATAGTTTTATGTGTAATCGTGGTCTTGATGGTCGTGTTACCTGTTACCAATATTTCATTACTTCGAATCGCGATGAAGCAAGCGAGAAAAATTGCGATTCAGAGAGAGGTGATGCGTGTCCAGCAAAATCAACCACCTCCTCAAGATGACCGGTTGAAAGCATTTAAAACGATTTTACTTATCGTGTCACTCTTCATCATCTTCTCGTTTCCCTTTCCTCTGTATCTCGTTTTGCGGCTTACAACGTACGTGTCACCTCTAACATTCATGGTGTGTACTCATTTCTTTCTTGTTTGGCATACGATCGGTTTGATTGTTCACCCCTTACTATATGGTTTCAGGGATCGGGCTTTTCGAATAGGCTTTCAAAATATCTTGCGTCAATGTAGGGCAACGCAGTAAGGATCCATTTGTGCGCACTTGAGGCTTATTGTGTCATCGCGTCCGGTCGGGCAGTCGCGTATAACCCGACCTTTGCAGCAAAGACATGCTCTCATTCTGGCACTGGCTTCAGTAAATGGTATACCTTTCAATTAAAGAAATACTGTAAAGAGATTACCGGAATTCTCTATCTGACAAGTTAATCATGTTCTAATTCTGCAATGAATATTCGCGTCTTGGCGTGGTAGGAGCAAGGTCAGATGCAGGACGTCCATTAAAGTTTTCACCACGACCACTGTAACAGCTAGGCATTACAGGCATCCGTCATCACAATGAGCGAAGTTTTGGACCCAGCTTTTTTCGTTAATCACCAGTTTGCTGGCAAAATACTCATGGCGTGTATTTCTCCACTTTTCCCTATCATCATCGTCAGCAACGCACTGTTGATTCTGATAGTGTACAGAAATCACCGCCTCCGTACACCGACGAATGCCATCGTTGCGAGTCTTGCCTTTTCAAATCTCGTGGATGCCCTTATTGGACTTCCGCTTTATACATACGGAGTTGTATTCAAGATAGAAGAAGCATGCACAGCTGATGGAGATACTTTGTATCATTTACCCCTGCAAATAACTGCAGGTGTTTCGTTTTTGCACATTGTAGCGTTGACTGCTGATCGATGCATAGCTGTTACAAAACCGTTACGCTATGTTCAGATAGTGACGCTTAAACGCATTGCAATCGTATTGGGATCTTTCTGGATTCTTAGTGCGTTGCTTAACAACGTTCGATTTATTGACTTATTCAAAGACCTTCAAACAAACACAACGATCCCGGATCACAATACAACAATATGCGGAATGCCCTATTCTGGATCAACGACTTTAACCTTCGGATGGATAGTTTTATGTGTAATCGTGGTCTTGATGGTCGTGTTACCTGTTACCAATATTTCATTACTTCGAATCGCGATGAAGCAAGCGAGAAAAATTGCGATTCAGAGAGAGGTGATGCGTGTCCAGCAAAATCAACCACCTCCTCAAGATGACCGGTTGAAAGCATTTAAAACGATTTTACTTATCGTGTCACTCTTCATCATCTTCTCGTTTCCCTTTCCTCTGTATCTCGTTTTGCGGCTTACAACGTACGTGTCACCTCTAACATTCATGGTGTTTACTCATTTCTTTCTTGTTTGGCATATGATCGGTTTGATTGTTCACCCCTTACTATATGGTTTCAGGGATCGGGCTTTTCGAATAGGCTTTCAAAATATCTTGCGTCAATGTAGGGCAACGCAGTTAGGATCCATTTGTGCGCACTTGAGGCTTATTGTTTCATCACATCGCGTCCGGTCGGGCAGTCGCGCATGACCCGACCTTTGCAGCAAAGGGCTCCCTAAAATCCCTCAGGACAATATTCCAATTGAAACCCATTGAACTCCCAGTTCAATTTTAATTTGGTTTCAGTTAGGATTCAATTCGTGTCATTGGGTTTCAGTCGGTCCAATAGGTCCAAATTAGATACCAATTGAGGTCCAATTGTAGTCAATTGGTCTCAACTGGCCTCATTAGAATTCAGTAGGGGACCAAGTGAACACCCAATGATGTCTAATGAGGTCAATTGGTCCCAATGTGTGTTCAATGGGTCTTCAATTGGTCCCCAGTGGAATGGGACCCTGCAAATGCTCAATTAGTTTCTGACCGTTTTAATTGGACCAACTGGGCCACTTGGTCCCCGAATGGGTTTTAGTTGGGACCAATAGCCACGTGGATTCAACTGGGAAAATAATCAATAATTGGTTTCAATTGGGACAACTAACCAATTGGTATTCAATTGGGAACTTGTGATCAGCTTATTTGCATAATATATATGCATAAATACAATTTTGTTTTGCAATACACTATTAATCATTTACCATTGTCCAGTGATTCATTAGTTTCAGAAACAAGTAAAGAATGAGTAACTATGAAATGGTATTCACTCGTAAATGGAAATGCCCCGGCCCCAGCCACTCCCCCGGAATTTGAAATTTAATCCCCAATTTCGGGGGGAAACAACCCCCCCCCCCGGTTTTACTTTCCCCCGAAATGCATGATATATGTAACTCGACCCAAAAAATGGTGGGGTGTGCCGCAGACGAGACAAAAATCGGGGGCCTCGGAGCGGGCTTATTCTAAACAGGAGGGTCCTCGGAACGGGCTTCGGAACTCAAATGTTTGTGAAAACGGGGGTCCTTGGAGCGGAACGCCAGCGTGTGAGCGTGTATATGTATCCCTATGGAACGGTCATGCAGCTAGCGCGGCCTCCGCCAGGTGAGCTATGTGGCCGCTTTTCACCAAAATTGCGGCCCATTAATGTAGCAGATCAATGCGATCGGAACGGCCTTCATGTCCTTATGTCCTTCACATTGTCGCTTATGTAGGAGGAGCCAAAAAAAAATCAGGATCGTTTACAGACACACCTTGCTGTGCAGATATCATTGCATGCGAAATTGTTTAGCTGCATGGAGGGGTGAATATGACCAACGAATTTAATTGCCAGCAATCTACGAATAATCCACGTTAGACGCAATATCAATTCGATGGATTGTAATGATATATACATTTGGCAGCAAAATTATTCAACCCCCTCACATTTTGGACATTCTGGTGAATTGAATAATGATGCAACTGCAGATTGTTACTGAATCATTATTTTTAGTAATCACAAGATAGTTAATTACAATTGAAAATCAGAGAAAAAATCCAGACTTAATTCCTAGTCTATTGTAAATTGCAGTTTTCACATAAAAAGCAGGTAGTAAAATTATTCAACACCCTATAAGTAAACAGGGATGAATGCATTAATAATGACAAATGACAAGACACGTGCATATTATATTAGAGGTGAATTCAATACAGTAAAGCTGTAGGAGGACTTGGCTAAAGGGGCACTGAGGTTTCTGTGGACACAGTGCACAGCACACTTCATGCTGAAGGCCTGAGGGCAAGAACCCCTAGACGCACACCACTTCTGAAGCCACTTCACAAGAAAGGTCGCCTCCAGTTTGCTAGAACCAACCTGACAAAGCCACAGAAGTTCTGGGACAATGTTCTCTAGACTGATGAAACCAGGCTGGAGCTCTTTGGTCCTATGGATCAAGAATACGTGTGGCACAGGAAGAAGGAAGCATACAAAGAGAACGCTCTGCCTACCTTGAAGCAAGGGGGAGGGTCTGTGATGATGTGGGGGTGCTTTGCTCTACTGGCACTGGGAATCCCCATTGTATTGAAGGCATCATGGATTCTGTCAGGTACCAGGATATTCTTGCGAAGAATGTCAACCCATCTGTAAAGAAGTTGAAGCTTGGACGTCATTGGACATTCCAGCAGGACAACGACCCCAAGCACAGCTCCAAATCTACAAAGGCTTGGCTGGAAAAGTTAAAGGATGGAAGATCCTTCATTGGCCATCACAGCCTCCAGACCTAAACCCTATCGAGAACTTGTGGTGGGATATGAAGAAAGCTGTTGCAGCACGTAGACCTACCAGCATCGCTGACCTTGAGACCATTGCGCAAGAGGATTGGGCCAAAGTCCACAAGGAGCAATGTGAGAAGCTTGTAAAAGGTTATTCATCTCGTCTGCAGGAGGTCATTGCAACAAATGGATTCCGCACAAAGTACTAACAGACACACCCATCTAGGTTGAATGATGTTACAACTTGTTTGTTGTGCATATAAAGCTTCCAGTTTCAGGTGAAGGATAAATAAAATCAGCATTCACCTCAGAATATATGCACTGGCTTTTAAATTGTTATTATTTGTGTATTCATTTCTTGTGTGTAACTAGGGTGGTCAATAATTTTGCAACATGCTTTTTGTGCACAAATAGCAATTTCGGATAAACTGTGAAGTAAAATATAATTATTTTTCTGTTATTCTATAGCAATTAACTGTCTGCTAACTATTTGAAAGTTTCAGTAACAATGTGCAGTTGCAATGGTATCTATTAAGAAAGAATATCAAAAATAAGAGGGGGTTTAATATTATTGCTGCCAACTGTATACCTAAGCCTTAATTCAGTAAGTTTTTTTTTCTCACTTAATATTTACTCGATTTGTTTGAAGAACCCGGGAAGAAGCGCTTTCTTATCAGTGTCATAAAACACCATGTAGGCCAAGCGCTTCTCATGACATCTCCAGCCCAGCGGCCGGATTCCCGAGGTCAGGCGGGCATGGTGTGATGAGCATTCGTACGTACGTGAAAGCACGGGATTTTCTCATCTCACAACTTGCGAATGGCATGCATGGTGTTGCATGCGTTGATCTCGACTTGCCTTTGTATACACCATGGATCTAGGTCCATGGTATATAACATACATAATGTATTAGCAAGAATTTTGCACACGAGCCGCAGATCTAAGGTTGCCGGACCTAAGGTTGCGAAAAGTGGCTATTAGCGGTTGTAGCAAAGCACCCGGGGTTGATAAAAAAAAATGGGGTCACAAACAATGAATTCGACTCTATTCTGTCATGTTTTGTTTGTTGTTGGTATCCATAGAAACTTTAAGTAACAAACCCCTTAGTAATGGTAGATTTACATCTTTCATGTGTTACGTCGGGACCTGACCTAATATTAATTGGTGTAATGACTATGCTGTATATCCGTTTGTTATAATGTCAGGCCTGTCACAGGATAATGAGATTGTAATTGGTTGTGAGAGCTCAATGTATCTAAGTGCTTACAAATTATCATTATCCATCTTGGATCTAGTCAATCGTGCTCATTTTCATGTTTGCTTTTTATTCCTTTATCCATGGGCTTCATAATGAGGCATCCACTATTTTTGGTTTATTTTCATTTGGTCTAATAATTCGTCCAATTGCCAACTTGTCTGCTATCATTTGGCCTACCGGTATCAGTTCGTCCAATATCCACATGGTCTAATTGCCATTTCGTCAACTCACTATTTCGTTTCATAACGTACCAGTTGGTCCATTAGCCATTTAGTCCATATAGACCTACATACTATATTAGAAAGAGTTTTAATCGGGCAAATGAATGAAAATAAATCGAATATTAGACCAACTGGTAATGAGGAGAAATGGTCATAGACGAACTGGTGAAGAAGTGATGATTGGATCAATGGTTATTGGAACAAATGGTTGTTAGACGAAATGTTGATGTACAGAATACCACTAGATTAAATGCAGGTAGACCATGTTGTGAGTGGATGAGTTGGCAGTGGACGAATTGGCAATTAAAGTGATTGGTTAGCCATTTTTTAGGGGCAGCATTGCAAGAAGGAGGCAAAGCGATTCCCCAATAATTTTTTGAGATGTGAAATTAAAAAAAAGGAGAAAGGGAAGGGAAGGGAAAAGGAGAGATTTAATTGAAATATTGTTCTAAAATACAAAAATATAAATGAATGGTTTGGAAATGTGCAAATGAGGGAGTGATGGCATGAGAGGCGATAGAGGGCAACCACTTTTGCAAGTGGTGGCGAGTTGAAGTGAGCTTGTGGGAGTGTCTGGGGAGACAGATGAGGGGGAGAGGGTTTGGGGGCAGGTTGGGTGTGTAGGGACGTTTTAGGATAATAATCTTCCTCTAATTAACCTTTGAAATAATCTTTTATCCTTTTTTATTTATTTCTTGTACAATTAATATGTGCAAAAGAGATTATGTCTATTCTATTCCGGAAAAAAGTCATCTTTCATAAAGTATTTTTTTAGTTTGTCGATTGATATGGGGTTTTTTCTCTGCTTTCACATTGTTATAGAAGAGAAATTTGGCAGTTTAATTTCATTTGTAATCATTTCAAAAATATTTGTAATCTCATTGATATTGATATATTTATTTGTTTGTTTATTGTTTGTATACATGCAAAGAATCTTTATTTATATGAATTGTGATTGGAATTCACTGCCCAACGACTTTAAAGAATCTACAAACCTTAATATTTTCAAACGCAAACTTAAAAAGATGCTCATTTGTCAATACTCCACACCAACAAGTCAAGCTAACACATAACCTAAAACTACATAATAACTTAACCTTTAACTACCAATAAATTTGTCAAACATTACTTATAAAAAACAACACTACAACATGATACAATACATTACGACCTGTGCACCTGCCATGTTTCCTCTTTTCATTTGCACTTTTTATTTGCACCTCCCTTATCTCCCTCTTTCTTTCCTTTGCCACTTTACCCTCCCTATTATAATTTTGTAAGTACTTTTTTGTGTGTGTTACCACTGTAATTATTATTATTTGAACTACTTTCTCTTATTTTTTGTCGCTTATTCGTTTTATTTTGACATTTTGTGGATAACTTGTTTTAAGTTTGTCTTCTGCGTCCGTCTCGATTTTTGTATATAGTTGTATATATAGTTTGTTTATAATTAGCATTGAAACTAAGTTTAGGGGCTTGCCTTCTTTACAAGCTTTTGCTTTTCTTGGCAAGTCCCTCCGTTCATTTCTTGTTTCTTTTCATTGATAAAATTACTGCAACAAATTGTAGTTATGTTTAATTTATATTCAACATTTGTTACGAAATGTCATTGTTTTGTCTGTAATATCTATTATATTGAATATGTATTGTTACTTTGATTGTATTTTGAAAAAAAATTGTTGAACGGAAATAAATAAATCTAAACTTATTGATTTGAAAGAGGAAGAAAATAAAATATTATTAAAAAAAAACGATAGAGGGAGAATATAGGACAGTAGTAAGAAGGGTATAAAATGAATAGTTTTGGTCACGTTACTCTACATCATGATGATTACCTAATTGTTCAATTGAGAAAACAAAATGACATCAACTGCCGTCTTACCCACATCCCTACAAATAAATAAAACAAATATATATATATATATATATATATATATATATATATATATATATATATATATATATATATATATATATATCCTGGGGTCTCTCCAGTATGTTTGTGTGGGTTAGCGAGTTGTATATGAGGATTTAGGCGAATATTTGTGTGTGTGTGGAGGCGTGTATATTAGTGCGTCGGTAATTGCCATTTGCAATGGGAATAGGTATAACCAATAGGTCCATGGTATTACATAACACTATCCAACCGAGGACGTTTGGGGTAACATGGATGGTGATCCTTCGTTACTTCTCAAATGGCTGTAAACTGAACGTAGATGGAGCTAGAATACTTTTTTAAATAAATGAAAAAAATACATTGTATAGAACCCAAGTTACTCTTTTATGTATACACAGTGCGTCCCCCAAAAAATAAATCCTGGCGCCTCTCCTGTCTGTGTGTATGTGGGTTAGTGTGCTGTTTTTTATGATGATTTAGGCGAATATTTGTGTGTGTGGATGCATGTGTGTTTGTGCGTCGGTGATGGGCATTGACGATAAGATAAGTATAACAGATGAAATATTCAGGATTTTGCTCTGTGAATTTTACTCTATTTATTTAGATGTAAATATTTTCAGCCCGGACCAGCGCTTCTATTGCCATCTCAGGTCCATGCAACAGAAATATCCCAGAACGGAAAGCGCATTTTTTAATATGCTTACAATAAGATGTCATGTAATATTAAATTTTCATATATGTTGCGTAAGTTCGATGAACAGGGCTTTCACATGACCTTCGTATAAATGTTAGCCAGTCCAAGAGTTCAGTAAAGATGAATAGACATGAGAGAGGGAACATGCCAAAAATCACTAAAAGCTTACACGAAATGAATGTTTCAGTTCAATTTTATTTCTATATAAAATGTCAATATCTCGAAAACTAACACGGAAACAAATCATGGACTACAGTTTGCATGTTTATGTTCTAGGAAAAATAAAGATCGACCTTATCAATCATATCATATAAGATTAGAATTTTGTAAACAAGCGAAAAGGGGAAAGAACAAATCAAAGAAATATGCAAGAAACAACATGTGAACATCATGTTTACATGTACTGTTAAAGGACAAGTCCACTCCAATTACAGAACAATTTTGTACTAGTGATTTTTCTGATTTTAATGTATTACATATATTATTTGTGTAGAACCCAAGTTACTGTTTGATGTATACACAGTGCGTCCCAGAAAAAAGGAAACCGGGATTCTCGTATCTTTTTTCTTCAAAGGCAAATCAAATATTATATCTCATTTACATGATATCATATTCTTTTTTATTTTGATACATAATGTGATGAATAAAATACAAATTATGCCAATGCAACCGGTGAATTGCTATACAGGGAAAGCGATGTGGAATATATATTATGCAGGTTCACGTACCGGCTATATTCTGTTTTTTCACTGTATAGTACTGCCCGAACAGATATATAGATAGATAGATAAATAATTTTATTTTCACATGGTAAAAACTCAAATAGATACACAGTCTTATTTGCATTGGGGCCGTGCCATGAATAAAATGTACGAAGTAAAAGGCACCCAATCTTAGTATACATGACTAATACATAAAACATAATAATCGTAATTATTACCAGGTGATAATACAAAAAAGGTAAGTTTATGTAAATAATTCTAATTCCCATTTGCTCACATGAAACATTGATCAAATCAATAACATTTTACTTACTCATGCAATCAACTTAAAGATGCAGTATACCACAAGAAATAATCACTTTGAATGAAATCAGGAAAATTTCAAAAGTAATGAGGTTTGGTTATAAATCAACAAAGAAGTTCACCCATAATCAACGTGGCCTAAATGTTTAATGAATCAGTATTTGAGAAAAAAAATCGAAAATTACTCCTGTTAATTAGATGTTTAATGCATATTCAATCAGCCATGACTTGGAGATTTAATTTAGCCAAAGCGATAAGAAACATTTGTTGACAACACCCCCTGGAATTGGAATTCTAGAAACATTGACAGCACCGCCCCCCCCCCCCCGGGAATTCTAAAAATTGAGAAATCGTTATTTTTTTGTTTGCTTGTCAAATTTACATCAGCACTCAAATAAAAGAAAAATCGTTTCCAAGGTCCAGGCCTCGTGGGAATTAAGTCCCTCCTCCCCCTCCAGTTCAGTTTACCACACTGGTAACTTGCACATGAAGTATTGAGAAACATAGTCACATGGCATGTCGTTCCACTTATAGCCGAAATCGCTCAGAATTTCCCCGCAGTCTTCCCCCGATTCATAGTCGTCTGGCTGTCCGGGGGACCACATATTCATAGTGAACGAGGATCGGTCGGTCCACTCGAAGTTACCCTCGCTGGTAGTATCATGGAGACCAATGAGGAAACGCCCAATTGATTCACCAGCTCCCTGATCCTGATTACGATAATGATAATAATTAAGAACGGATTACCACTTGGTGTCGTACCTCATTTAGTCTTAAAATAGCGATATCCCCTTATACCTGTACTGCTTACGCTTCATCAGTATCGAAGAATCGACGGGTGAGGATACCGACTGGAAGGTTCTCCAGCTGGAAAATAGGACTAACACTATCCAAGAACGACCTTTAATGAAGTCATCGTGTCAACTTCAAGGCCAACGACGCCCTAGGAAAGGGAGAAACGAGTACGTCCAATCATAGCGAAATTCGACTCACATCGTAGGAGATAACTGCTTAAAACATCGAAGAAGTCTTAAAAGATAGAAGAAAACTTGCAAGATTAAGAAATTCTATCCAAGAAGATCTCATAAGTGAAAATGCAAATTAAGCTCTTGCAAAAGACCAGAGATAGTGAAAATGTCAAATCAGCATGGACTCGCGATGGACATATTGTTGCATTAAATCCAAGGTCGAACAATCGTGAGATAACAAGGATCATACCATGAATTAAAGACAATTAAGGGGCCGTTTCATAAAGCTGTAAGTTTTTTTTTTCTTTTCCTCTTCTGAGGTACTTTATTTCATAAAATCAAAATAACGATATAGTCACATGTATACAGAATTAATCAACAGGTATAGAAAAGAAGGAGTAAATACAAATGCAGAAATTGTAAGAGTATCTAAAACAGAAACTTTTCAAGTTCTTCTAAAACATCTTTCTTATTTTTGTATTTCCACTGAACATAATTCCTGAAATCACTTTTAAATACCATCCAAATTGATTGACTATTGAACAATTTATTCTTAAAGTAATTTAACATATATACTTTGTACACAGCATATTGTGCATAAATTAATAATAGGTTAATCAAATCAAATTTAGACTCGCTGATTTTAAAACCAATTACAATAATCTTTTCTTCTAAGTAAATGTCTTTTTTAAACCAATCTAATATTAAAAAGTGAATCTTTTTCCAAAAATCAGTTACTTGGTGGCATTTCAACAAAATGTGAATAGATGATTCAGGTTCGTTACAAAATGAGCAAATAATGTTTGACGAGATCTTCCATTTAAAAAGATTTTCTTTAAAAGGTAAAATATTGTGCAATAATTTGAAATTAAATTGTCTCACTTTATTATCTCTGATATTTTTCAATTTAAAATCTAATACGTTCTTCCATTCATAATCAATTGGTAGTTGACAAATTTCTTCCCACCAACCAGAAACAGGGGGGTTCTCTTGTTCTGATTCATTTAGTAATAAATAAAAATGTTTTGCTTTCATGCAACAAACTTTAATGTAATCACCAGATGATATTTCAAACATTTCTGGTTCATTTTCTGTTTCAACTTTGGTGTAAACTGAATTTCTTATTTCACTCACCCATACTTTTGGAAATGCCTTTTTCAATTTAGAAAATTTGAAATTTATTAACAATGAATTTGTGCCCAATCGTCTTTGCAATGAGACACACGATATCCAGTGCCCATTTTCAAAAAGGTCACTGACTTTTTCAATCCCGTTATCTTTCCACTCTTTAAAATATAAGAGGTCATTTCCGTGTTTAATGTTGCTATTGTACCATAAGACTTGATCGAACACGTCTTTTACGTTATAAAAATGAATATATCTCAGTTCACTCCAGTACATAAGTAGGTTGACATAAAACTCTGGTAATTTGAACTTCGTACATAAAAAAAGCATATCTTTACTCGAACAGTTCATTCTCAAAACCTCCGATACATCTCCGATGCGGTTTATCCAGAATTTAAAAAATAGTCTCCATTGTGACTTGTCACCTTTAAGGTATTTTGTGAACCAAGACAATTGTAATGATAAAAATTTGGTCCTTAAGTTCACCATATCTAAACCCCAATTTGCTGGAGAGCGAGTAACAACCGCTCTCTTGACTTTTTCTTTTTTGGAACCCCAAAGAAAACTGTATATTAATTTGTTAAGTTTAGTCATAATATTCTTTGGAATTGGTAAACATGTCCCAATGTATACAAATTGAGAAACAACAAGTGTTTTTATAATTGTTATCTTTCCATAATATGTCAGGTTTCTCATTTTCCATACCCTCAAAAGAGATCTCACCTTCTCAATTTTAAAATCCCAATTTAAACTTTCACATTCTTTTTGTTTGGCGGAAATGTATATACCGAGGTATTTTATGGGCTGGTTTGTCCATGCTAAATTGTCCAGTTCCTTTTCTTGGAAAGAGGTAGACATAGCATTTGTTTTCATTAAGTTTAGTTTTGGGCCTGCTAAAAGACCAAACGTTTCAACTTCTTTCAGAGCCAAATTTCCCGACTCTATAGAGTTTACAAATATAACAGCATCATCTGCCAATTGTGACATAACGACATTCTCTTGAACAATACTAACTGGCATGACTGGATTTTCTGAGGGAATTTGAATTCCATGAATGTAAGCATTTTGTTTTATTCTCACTGCCATGACTTCGGCGACCAGTATAAAGAGGAGACCTGATAAAGGGCAACCCTGCCTCACACCTTGCTCTATTTTGAATTCTTTGGAGACCCAACCATTATTAATTACCTTCCCTATCGCATTGTTATAAAGAGTTTTAACCCAAACTTTAAAAGTTTCTTTAAAACTCAGTCTATCTAGTAACAAAAAAAGGAATTCGTGACTTATGTTATCGAATGCTTTTTTGAAGTCTAGAAAAATTAAAATCCCTGGGGAGTTCTTGTAGTGACAATATTCAATAGTATCTAAAACAAGGCGGATGTTTTGTACAGAGGAACGTTGTTTTAAATAACCAGTCTGATCTGCAGAGACTATGTTTTCTAGCACAGCATACAATCTTTTACAAAGTGCTTTTGCAAGGATCTTGTAGTCAATGTTCAACAATGAAATTGGTCTCCAGTTGTCTATTACTCTCTTGTCACCTTTTTTATGTAACAATGTAATGACAGCCTGTTTCTGGCTTTCAGACAACTCTTGACTTTCAAAGCCTTCGTTTAAACTATCGATCAACATATACTTCAAATCATCCCAGAAGCACCGATAGAATTCTGCAGTTAGTCCATCGCTGCCAGGGGATTTGTTATTTCTCATTGTTTTTAACGCTTCAAAACATTCCTTTTCTGTTATTAAGCCTTCGCAAGCCAGTGCATCATCCTCAGAAAGAGTAGTTAAATTTGTATTTTTTAGGTACTTTTTTATTTCGGAATGTACTCTTGAAGACTTTTTTGAGTATAAGTCTTTGTAATAATTTGCTATTTCTTTAATAACGTTTCCATTACCAGTAATGATTTTTCCATTTTTATTTATACAGTCAATTTCTTTTTGTTTTCCATTTTTCTTTTCTAAATTGAGAAAATACTTGTTAGATCTTTCGCCAGATTCCATCCACCGTTCGCGAGATCTTACAAATGCGCCCCTACATCTATGTGCATACCATTTTTCAATATCTGTTTTCAGATCGTTCATTCTTGCTATGTCGTTTCTTTCATAATTTCCACTGTCAACTTTCCTGCACAATAACATGTACTTTTCGTACGTTCTTTTATACCATTCCATCTTTTCAATTTGCTTTTGCTTAGCGAATTTCATGGTAAACTCTCGAATCCTTATTTTACACATATCCCATTTGGTTCTTGCATTCATATAGCATTGAAATGATGTAGAGTTTATAATACACTTAATATGTTTCTTATAGACGGAATCATATAATAATGAATTATTAAATTTCCACGTCCCCTTTCCTCTCGTAACACTTTCTATCCTTAATTTTAGTGATATAGCACAGTGATCACACTTGATTGCAGGTCTGATATCAGTACTTTGAACATTACAATACAATGATGAAGAAATCAACCAGTAATCGAGCCGAGATGATATCCCTAACGATAATTGACGCCAGGTAAATTGTTTTCCGAGTGGATACCATTTTCGCCATACGTCACTTAAGCCTAGGTCACATAGCCCGGCCGGTGTCCGGCATCGGTGGAGCTCGGTGGATTTTTGAGGTGTCGCCGAGCTCCCCTCATCGGTGGCATAGCTCGGTGACGTGACCGGGCTCCGTCCGGAAATCTACAGGCGACCGACCAAACACCGGCCGATGACCGTCCGGAGTCTGTCTCAAAAGTGGAGATTTTTTTCGGCCGATGTGGCAGCAACTACCGGCCGATGTCCGGCCGATGGTCGGCCGGACATCGGGGGGTATACGGCCGGTACCCGAGCAGGTTAAAGGACACCGTGCGATCACCGGCCGGGTTGTTAACGGGCTTCGAACACTGCCCGGCCGATGTTCGGCCGGTGTACCTCGGACTTGGGGGGCCGATGGTCAGCTATTCCATACCTGTATATATATGTCCACCCTACCTGGAATGGTCAGTTCATCACTATGGCTGCACCGAGAAGACTACGAATGGCGTTGTTAGAACACGAGCTAGCTCAGGCGAGGTTCCAGTACAACTTGGTCCTGGCAGCACTGCTCGAAGAAGCCGAGAGGGAGCGACAGAGGGCCGGCAGAAGAATAAGACGTTGGTGGGTGCGCGAGTGGATCCTACGCAGACCTCGTTTCGGCCAGTATGAGACGCTCATGAGGGAACTCGAGGCCGAGCACGCTGCCGACTTCAAATCCTACCTCCGCATGGTGCCACAGATGTTCTATGAGTTGCTTGACCGAGTTGGCCCCCGCATTGCCAAGACCACAACGTAAGTTTACACTTTATGAACCTACTGTCAAATTGTGCTGAAATGTCTTCCATCCATATTTATTCTAGTTTGATTTTATTCATATTTCACCCTCTTCTGTTGCAGGCATCGAACCCCCTTGGATCCTGGGCTGAAGCTGGCGATCACCTTGAGGTTCTTGGCGACCGGAAGCAGCTATCATGATCTGGCGTTCGCGTTTCGTGTCCCACACAACACCATCTCTCTGTTCGTCCCCGAGGTCTGTCAGGCCATCTACGACGAATACGAGGACGAGATGTGGGCCACTCCCCAGACAGAAGATGAGTGGCGCCCGGTAGCCGAGGGATTCGGAGACAGATGGAACTTTCCCCACTGTTGTGGCGCGATCGATGGGAAACATGTCGCCATCAAGAAGCCCCCCCAAGAGCGGCTCACTTTACTACAACTACAAAGGCTTCTTTTCCATCGTCATGCTTGCAGTGGTAAACTCTGACTACAAGTTCATCTGGGCGGATGTGGGGTCACCAGGGTCGTATTCCGACGCCGGCATCTTTAACCGGTCGCGACTGGAGCCAGGTCTGCGTGAGGGAACGATCGGACTACCCCAGCCGGATCCCCTACCAAATGACGACCAGGACACACCCTACTACATGGTCGGAGACGACGCCTTCCCCCTACGGCCATACATGATGAAGCCTTACCCTCATCGGCACCTGAAACGGGACGAGCGGATCTACAACTACCGGTGTTCCAGGGCACGCCGTGTGGTTGAAAACGCGTTTGGTATATTCGCCAATCGCTTCAGATGTCTGCTAACAACCCTGGGATTGAGACCGTCGAAAGTTACCAAGATCGTCAAGGCCTGCATGACCCTTCACAACCTCATGAGGACTCGTTACCCCAACCTTCAGAATGCTGACCTCGACCGGGAAGATGAGCAGGGACAGATCATCGCGGGTGCATGGCGAGACCAAGCCGTGCTCGAAGATGTGCAAGCAGCAGGGCACGGGCCAAGATTGACCCGACCAGGCAAAGAACTGCGCGCATACCTCAAGAATTACTTTTGCAGTCCTGCCGGGAGTGTGCCATGGCAAGATGTGGCAATAAACCAGCAGTAACTTGTGTCTAATATTGTTACAGTATACCGGATGCAGCCACAGACATTCCATTATTCTTCTCAGGACTTAACGCATTTTTGATGTGTTATACTTTCCATTATTCAGTATGTTGTTTGCAAATAAATCTGTTATTGGGTAATCTTAAAACATTGCCTTTACTCTTTTTAATTTGAACACTAGTAATAAATGCCAAAAGAAATCAAACCTGTTTGAAAGAATAAATCAATATTAAAATACACCAGTATGAATAAGATGAGATGTGTGTAAATAATACAACAGCAACACATTCATTGTGATTGAATTATTTTTAATCAAAGAATAATCGTCATTGTATCTTTTCTTTCACCTTTAAAAACTAACCTTTCATAAAGAAAAACACTTGTATCAACCAATATGATTAGCTTTGTAATTTTGTAATAGGCTTCAAATGATTGCCCATTAATATGTTTTCACCTTTTAAAAAGTATGTGTTTTTTCATAATGAGGAAGGATCTCCATTGTTTACATATCAGATAAAGTCTTACGAAATATTAATTTTTACTTGAGTACTGTTTAACTTTTGATCTATGCAACTTTGTTAAAATTAACCAATTTTTATGGTGTGTTCTATAAAACCTTCTAAATGACATTTTCTTTCCTTCTAAATTAACTTTGTTTTACCTTTTGAGTTCTCAGTTTATTGCTCTAAGATGTTAAAAAGATAAAAACAATAAAGACAACGACAGAACTTTAGTTTTCATACCTTGGATGTTACCACATACACAATAAATATGGCAATAAACATAAACTGGCACGGGACACCGGCCGATACTCGGTCGTACACCGGCCGATGCGTATTCCGATGTGGTAAGGATGGGGCTGCGATGAGGGAGCTCGGTGAGAGCCCGTCGAATTTTTAACTCCGAAGTTAAATTTCGCCGAGCTGCCACCGATGCGGTTTTTAGCCCCAAACGCCGGCCGGTGACCACGGGAGTCCGGCCGGTGTCCGGCTAAAATCGCATCGCTGGCTTATCGGAACCTCATCGGCCGGGCTATGTGACCTAGGCATTAGACCAAATTTATTCTGGATATTTTGTAACCCTTTAATTTGTTTATAAGCCTGTGAACAACCTTGGGTATCAAGCTTGGGATCTTGTACACAGTTCCAATCACCTCCAAATACGAGTAAATCACCCTTTTGTTTTATATCTCTTATCCAGTTATACATTATCTTGAAAAATATTTCTTTTTCAGATTTAATAGTTGGGGCATAAACATTAAGAAGAAAGTATATTTTTTTCTTAACACTCAATCTTACAGCAATTGCCCTTCCGTTGAATTTCACAAAAGTTTCGAGTATTTCAATGTTATCCTGTTTCTTTATTATAGTCACAACGCCTTTAGAATGATTCGTTCCATGGTTGAAAAAGCACAGTTCACCACATTCTGATCTAAACGCATACTCTAGCTCAGTTGTTAAGAAGGTTTCTTGTAATAAAATTATATTCGCTTTTTGAAAAGATAACCATGAAAAAATAACGCCTCGTTTTACTTTATTCCGAATGCCTCTGACATTAAGAGAAATGAGGTGTAGATTCTGCGTTTTCAAGTTAGAACAGATATGGACCATCTCTGCACCTTCAGGAATAATTACTGTTCAATTGTTGTTTTTTTTCTTCATTTTTTCTGTTTTCTCCTACGCTTGACGGGTTTTTTCCCTTGTTTCTTAGGGCTAGGTGTTTCAGGAGATAGATACGAGTCGGATTCTTCTTCTTCATCTCCCGAAGCTGTTGCGTCTTTGTTTGTTTCTTCCTCTGTGACTGCCGACTCTCGTGAACTTGCTTTCTCGCTACGTAGGTATTCAGATATGCCTGGTTGCCTGGATGACGACGCTTTCTTTTTTTGCGATTGGCGGCTGCTTTTAGATCGCGTAATCTTTGGTTCCATAGGTATGGGGTCGTCAAGGTGAGGCGTCTGTTCGGTGACGGGGGTAGCTGCATTTCGCTTGGACGCGATGAACTGGTCAATTGTCGCCTGGGCATCGGGGGGGATATCTGCTGTGCGGGTGTTATCAGCCTGTTGCTGCGAGGTGGGCGTGGTCGTACAGCTGCAATCACGCTGGATGTGCCCAGGTTGTTTACAACTGCGGGACGCAACCGGGTTAATGCAACTTGAACGATGGTGCCCTTCGTTCAAGCAGTTGGAGCATACTACCACCTTGCTTGTGTTGGTTGTAATTTGCCCTGGGTGGAAGATTCTCCCTTTGAAGAGGCCGAAGGTCATGAAACGAGGGAGGGGTTGGGATGGTTGCTGGATGTAAACAGTCCTATCTCCAGTTAGACAGTCTGTCAACTGCATGCCCATCAACACGGAGCCGTTGGTAGGTGGGTTTCCCAACAGTTTTATATTTCCTCCTCTCTAGTTCGTCACAAATCAAGGAGTCATGGGCTGACAGGGGTATGTCCTTAATTATGAGGCGAATACATCCATCCATTCCATCATTTAAGAATGGATTTTTATCGTATACTGCGATATTGACATTCCTAACGTTCAGGCCTTTTGTGATGAGCTCTATACGGGAGTCTTGGGACGTCAGATATAAACGCCATAAACCTCCGATTTTTTGAATCCCTCTAATGCCGCTACTTTTTGTTGTACGAGCAATGCACTTGAAAAGTTCTTCACTTGATATATCTTTGTCATTACGAGAGGGGATGTCCTTGTGTTTCACAAAAACCGGTTTAATGTCAGTTGAGTCTATTGGAGGTTTAAACCGGGCTTTTTCTGCGTAGGCCGCCATCTTTCAAAAATAGCCTGGGCGTTAACCTCAAAGTTGGAATCTCAAAATATCAAGACCATGCAACAACATCCAGTTTCCAAATAGATATATATGTTATGTCACTATATTTACCTTAGATTCCACTAGTCCTTTTTCAAAATATATGTCCAAAAACGTTAGAAATATAGGGTTTAATCACTCTCCGGGAACGGTCGTGACCTTATCCAGCGAAGTTGAATTGCGCCCTCCATACAGCTGTTTGTAAGTTAAGAGCGACTTTAAGAACGACTGGTGACCCTTTCTTACACGCTAAACCATCACCAATGAACATACCATTTCCAACAAGAAGGGATCACCAGTCGTTCTTAAAGTCGCTTTAACTTACGAACGGCTTTATGAAACACCCACCCGGCCTCCTAACACAAAAATTAGCGATTAATCGCTAATTTGAAAGAACAATTCTGATTAAGATGTGGAGTCCCACAAGGTTCTGTTTGGGGGCATCTCCTATTATGCGTTAATGATATCATAAAATGCTCAAACATATTTTGTTTTGCTCTATTTTGCTGACGATACTATAGTTAAATTATCCCACAAAAAACATTTACTTATATCATCAGCTAATCTTGAATTACTTAAACTGATATCTTGATTTCAGAGCAATAAATTACTTCTCAATTTTGAAAAAGAAAACTAAAAATATATGTTATATTTCATTAAAAAACAGGAGAATCCATGAAAATCCTGATACTATATTTGTTCAGAATAATACCCTTCAATGTGTTCCATCGACAATCAACATTATTTCTTGGCATTACTGTGGACAAGTTCCTGAACTGGAGGACACATAAAGATAATATCTCCTTGAAAATATCAAGAATTATTGGCATATCATATAAACTTAGGCATTTTGTTCCATAAGGTGTTAATGTTGCTTTATCACTCAATTACATTACCACATTATCATATTGTTATATCACTTGGGGTAATTCATGTTCATCTCATATTGGCAATCAAAGAACTCTTCAAAATAAAGCTATTCGAATAATAACTCATTCAGAATATAACGCTCATAGTAACCCTTTATTTATATAAAAAAAAAGGTCAAACATTATTCCAGTTCACGAACTTGTACCACTAAATACACTTATATTTCTGTCTAATTTTCATTTTGGTAATATTCCTTTAAAAAGTTTAAAATGTGTTTATAATTAATACTTTCGTCAATACGTACAACAAAAGGCATAGAATTTTATCACATAAACCCCGTGTATGCACTACCAAAACAATAAACTTCTTTTCATATGTATAGGATTAAACAAATGAAATGATTTAGACTACATGATCAGGTCACCTTTCACTTTATCAAGTTTTAGGGAATTACGTAAAAGGGAGCGTTTTAGAAACTTAAAACCGTATCCATTGTGAATGTTTTTTTTCTGCTGAGTACAATTTGTTTTCTCTGTCTTTCTATCTATCTTTTTCTAGATCACTTTCTTGCTTTTCCTCTGTTCGTTCCCTCATGTTGTTTTTTCTCCTTTACCTCCTTTATTTTTGCTACTTCATGATTTGCAGTTGATGTAAAGGTGTGCAAAACAGGTTGTGTGTTTGATGTGTGAGAGTGGGATTGAGGGGGTTTGTGTGTGTTAATGCGTACATGTAAGTTACATGATGACCAGCCAAGTTTATTGTTCACCCTTTATTTTTGTGTTTTTTGTATTGTAAATTACCTTTAATGTGAAATGTGTTTGACTATATGTTGGGCCCCTATTACAAGCATTGCTTCTCTGTGCCAGGTAAAAATGACAGAGGTAAAAATGGCAGAGGTAAAAATGGCAGAGGTAAAAATGGCAGAGGTAATAATGGCAGAGGTAAAAATGGCAGAGGTAAAAATGGCAGAGGTAAAAATGGCAGAGGTAAAAATGGCAGAGGTAAAAATGGCAGAGGTAATAATGGCAGAGGTAAAAATTGCAGAGGTAAAAGTGGCAGAGGTAAAAATGGCAGAGGTAAAAATGGCAGAGGTAATAATGGCAGAGGTAAATATGGCAGAGGTAAAAATGGCAGAGGTAATAATGGCAGAGGTAAAAATGGCAGAGGTAAAAATGGCAGAGGTAATAATGGCAGAGGTAAAAATGGCAGAGGTAATAATGGCAGAGGTAATAATGGCAGAGGTAAAAATGGCAGAGGTAAAGATGATAAAGATAAGCTACATCATAATAATTATCATCCATGACCGGACTCTTGTCGACGAAATGGGCTATAAAAACTGATTTAATATTATGTTGTTTTTCGTCATTTAAGATCTATACTCTGTCATTTATATGACTAAACTCAAGCATTTTCTTGCCAAAATGATTTCAATTAGTGACTGCATGATGAAAGGATCTTAAGCTCGTAAGCAGAACAACGCTTTACATACAAACCCAACGATTTTTTGGAATGTAAACACCAATGTGTGCATCCACAAACCCTCTGAAACGAACAAGTTCGGGTCTACGTCGAACTACTTTCATAATTTAAATTGGATAAAAAAAATAACTGAACATTCTGTAATAAAAGTATTTTTTTTTTATTTCCAATATGGATCATGATGAATAGATATTGATGTCCATGGCGGATCCGTGGGGCACAGCTGGCCCGTGTTAATTAATTAATTAATTAATTAAAATCTTAGCAAATATGCTAACTCAAGTGTGCCCCTTTTAAAGCGAGACCCTTTTCTGCTTGCTAATTATTTTTGTGGACGAGTTAGTAGGCGAAAAACTTTTTTGCGTGTCATTTTTCAGGAAAATGTGCCCCCCTTGGAAAATCCTGGATCTGCCCCTGATTAATGTGATACATAATGATACAATTATTTTTCAGCAATACCTCAATGCAGCTAGTCAAAGTGGATGCCAGGTTCCCAAAGGGTTTGACGTCATGGGAAGCTGCCCCATGACATTTTATGCACTAAAAATGGTCCATAATTGTTTTTTTTTAATATTTCAGGAGCGTCAGTGAAATGACTTGTCTCTTGATATATACTGAAGATAAAAAAAAACATTTTGATTTCTTTTCTAGAAAATTACATTTCATTAATATTTTCTATACACCAAATATGGGAAAGCTGCTCGCAAATGACGTCATCATTGAAATATAAAAGTATTGCTTTTTAATCTTTGATTGATTTCCTAAAACCCTCACAATATCATTTTATTTTTTTCTGCTATTCTACAATGACTTTTAACTGAGGTTGAACGTCCCCTGTAATGAATTAAGTACAATTGCGATCAAGAGTGTGCTTCAAATTTGAATACAGCGATTTGACATGAGAAGGCCGTCCATGAGAGTCCAGAAAAAATAAGATATTCTAGCCAAAAGATTATCAATTTGGTGCAGACGATCTATCTATGATTTTAAGAATGTCACCCTTTCCATTATTTTTTATTTTCTTAGAACCTTTCTTAGTTAAAGGTATTGTTTAACTTTGTGAGCAGCCGATTTAAAAAATGCTCAAACCAAGATGAAACATGTGTACAAGTGCATGTATGAGAACTAATAAACCCTGAAAACAACCATTATTGAGAATGAAAAGCTAAAACTACAAGGCAAATCCTGATTTTGTAAATAGGCGTCTTATAGACACCAAAATAGTACACATAAGTGTATGGGATGAAATTAAGATGGTGTTTCCGGTCACTTTATATTTCAATTTTTGAAGCACTAAATAATCATTTTCGAACACAATATTTTCTGGGTTTCATTTTTGTAACATATCAGACACAGGTGACAAGTGTGACCTTCTAGCTCATATGTTAACCAATCACTTTAAGCTATGTAGGGCTTACATGCTGGGGCTTTTTGATTTTTTTTTTCATGGGGGTTTAAAACTCTTTTTACCTATACCATTATGACCTTTGCCATTTTTACCTCTGCTATTTTTACCTCTGCCATTTTTACCTCTGCCATTATTACCTCTGCCATTTTTACCATTGCCATTTTTACCTCTGCCATTTTTACCTTTGCCATTTTTACCTCTGCCATTTTTACCTCTGCCATTATTACCTCTGTCATTTTACCTCTGCCATTTTTACCTCTGCCATTATTACCTCTGCCATTTTTACACCGAGCCTGCTTCTCAGGGGCCGAATCCTTTAATTCATTTGTATTGCATTTTTGCAAATATTTTGTTGCATTTGTTTTTTTTATTGGTTGAAAAACCTTAAACTTGAACCTGAAACTTGCAAAATAGGACATCCGGTTCCCAATCACGCACCTCTAAGAGTGAGAAAGCAGACAAGTTCTTTGGAGTGAGATTTGCATCTTTGACCCGTTTTGGGAGTGACAGAGAAAATGAAGCATATTTCTTCCCTATATAGTATCACTCCAAAAGGATTGTGATTAGAGACTAGATTAGTTCTAAGGACAAGTCCACCTTAACAAAAAATTGATTTGAATAAAAAGAGACATATCCATCAAGCAACACTGAAAAATTCATCGGATGTAAAATAAAGATATGACATAATTCCTGGCTGGTGTACAAATAAGGAGACTATGACTTCATCCACTCACTATTTCTTTTGTATTTTATTATATGAAATATTCTAATTTTCTCCTTATTGTCAAGAGTTAAAACAATTAATTCCTCCCTGAACATGTGGAATTAGGATTATTTAATACTATAGGTTCAGTCAAGTTGGTCCTTATTGTCAAATCTACATGTATACAAAATGAAATATTTTATAATTCAAACAATAAGAAACAAACGAAATAGTGAGTGATGGACATCAAAAACTGTTTTACTCAATAATATTGTGCATATCACTGTTTTGTGAAAAATAAGCGAAACTTTAGAATATCATAATTTTTTTCATTTTACATCCGATTTTGATGACATTTCCAGCACTATGCTTGTTTCATTTTCTTTATTTATTCAAGTCAGTCTTTTCTTGGGGTTGACTTGACCTTTAAGAGACTACCACTTCTTGTATTAGTAGTACTATTACTACTACTATTACCACTACTTACTACTACTACTAATATCACTACTATACTTCTACCACTACTGCTACTACTACCACCACCACGGCTATTTACTCTTATATCTACTGCTACACTCTAAAATACATTGGGTAAAAGTGCTCCATGACGGTAATTATGTGTCCAACCGTCATTGGGCATTTCATTTGGGCAGATTTATTTTTCCAGTGTGATGAAAATGTAGCCAATTCCGAAGTAATTGCTGATTATTTTTTTAACCTTACTGGACATTATCGGGTAAAATATTGCCCAAAATTGGCTGGACACATAATTACCCTCTTGGTGGTAAAGAGTTTCCCAATATTTTTTTACAGTGTATTAACTTCTACTAATACTATTAGTAACAATAATTATAACAATAATAATGATATTAATAGTTTTAATAATGATTAGAATTTACTATACACGCTCTTTAAGAGCTAAATTAGCACTTCATGATTTTTTAGAGGGAATAATGACCTAAAATAACAATCATGTAGCATTATAATATCATCTACTTTGATTATAGGGAACGGCAATTTCACTGCTATTTTCTAGAAGGAAAGGTATGTAGATTCAATTGTAATGTTGTTTTTAATGAAAATATCAATCAAAATATAATTGATTTATTTAGAATGTAAGGAAGGACTTTTGTGGAACTTAAAAACCTTTGAATACACATAACAAGCACCTGGCTGTACGGGGAGACCAGCATGGGTGCTGAGTATAGTTAACCTCGGCTACACAATGGTTCAGTAACACCGACGAGACCTTGAAATATTGCTGGATTTCAAATAACGCATTCGTCGTGGATTGGTCTGGTTTTGGCGTTCGTGGTGTGGCCGGGGCGTCAGATATGATTATAAACGGGTCATGATCGTGGTGAGGGCCAATTTTTAGATCGTGTTCGAAACAAGTGAGTTGTCATTGCCGGATCATCCAAACCCATGATGGATTTTGAACAAGATCGAACTTGGTTGGCATGTTGACGATTTTCCAGTGAGGATTTCTGTCTAATTTTTATATATATTATACGGATTTATAGGGTGTACCGCTATAAATTCTTTACCGAGGATAAAAGTCCCTTCCAATTTGATTTTACGCTAATTATTCCACCAGCTTGATTACAAATATGCTCTTCATGGAATTAGAAACAGTGATCTGTTAAATGATCAGCAGAGAAAACATACAACAGATTGTGTAAAATTGAAGATTTCTGTTTCTACATCACTAAAGCCGGTTCTGCCAACATAATGGAGGCGACATTGTCTTCGCAACCTCCTGACACTTTACTTATAGATGGAATGAACAGCTCGATCGCGATGTCCTCTGTATCATCCCCTGTCTCCCTATCACCGATTTCGACGTCGACGGCGTCGATGATGACGTCTGATTTCGAGACCACCATGATGGGGTTTTTGAACGGGACAGAAGACTACCTGAACGGTACGACCTCGGGGTACTCAGAGCCGCATTACCTTACGGTCCTGAAGATCTTCCAGAAATGGCTCTTGACCGTGGCCCTGGTTTGTATTATGCTTTCCATGGGAGCTGTCATCACGCTCAATGACTTTAGAGAAACGGTAAGCGATTATGTTTGTTTTTTTACTTTATGCTTAAAGGGATGATCCGGGCTGAAAGTATTTGTAGCTTAATAAATAGAGTAGAATTCATTGAGCAAAATGCCAAAAATTGCATCAAAATTGGAAAACAAATAATAAAGTTATTGAATTTTAAAGTTTAGCAATATTTTATGAAAACAGCTGTCATGAATATTTATTAGGATGGCTGATGATGTCACATCACCACTTTTTCTTTTGTATTTTAATATATGAAATTAGGTTTATTCAATTTTTTCCTCCAAGAAGTAGAAAAATTAAGATTGGCAACTGATTAGTGCATTAGATATTTATTGCTGCAACTTATTTCATTAAAGGGAGACATATTATTTACACAAGTATGAAATCATGAACATCTGACTATGAATTTATGTAATAACATAAGAAAACGGAAAGTGGGGATATGACATCATCAGCCATCCTAATGAATATTCATGACGACTGTTTTCACAAAATATTGCTAAACTTTAAACTTAAATAACTTTATTATTTGTAATCCGATTTTAATGAAATTTTCGGCATTTTGCTCAGTGAATTCTACTCTATGTATCATTTGAATTCTTTTATTTCTGACATATTATTCCCCACTGATTTAGAATGGTGAAAATTAATGCGACTCAAATTCTTGATTGTGTCTACCATTTCAATTTCAGAAGCTCACGTAAGATATGCGTTAGGCAAAGAGGAGGCAAACAACTGAATACATCCTCACTCCCCCCCCCAAAAAAAAAAAAATCAAATAAATGATAAATACGGTAGTATCAATAACACCAACAGCAATGATAATAATAGTAGTAATTATGATAATAATGATGATAATACAAATAATTATACTAAAGGTAATTATTACTATTCTTATTATTATCATTATTATTATCATTATTATTATTATTAATATTATTATTATAATGATGATATATATTAATGATGATTAATCAAAAAATAAATGACAATTGAAAAATACAGGTTAAATAAGAAATGGGAAAAAAATGAATAGAGCCTTCAGAAATATGTACCGATTTTCATTTGCAATTGCCCTCTCGTAAAGAAACAGTCCTAGACTGAGACTTATTTGAGCTCTAATCTGCGATCTCTACTTTATTTGAGCTCGAATCTATAATATGTACTTTGCCCAGGGGTTATAACACTCTGCATTAATTCGTTACCGTGCATGAAGTAGATAACAGCAAGTTAATCGAATAATTAAACTGAAGATATCTCGTTCTAAGATGATCGAGATTTGTAGCCCGTGACAGCATTCCTGCTCCCGGTCTTTAAAGAGTTACGATCGATCCATTCAACCACAACTATGGAAAGCAACGTCAATATTTGAAATACTTTTTGTTAAAATATTCTGTAGATATGATGTATATTTACACATTAAATGTTTTTCTTGACCATTCAGTTCACGGGACATTTGGCAAATTTCCTATAGAAAAAATATAGCATTTATAGGTTTCCATGTACTCGAGGTTGACTCTTTGTAAGACGGGGCCCGGATGTACATGTACTTGTACAACATTTTCAATGCCCGTTCTTTATCTTGTATCAACATTCGGTGAATTATGCCTGGATATGCAGAGGGCCCAAAAATATGAAAGTGTAGAAATACCCCCCCCCTCCTTCATCCCTCACACTCCACCACCCTTTCTTTCTCTCTCGCAAATAAATGGTCTGACAATAATATTTTAAAAGAAAAGCACTTAGCTGATGTGACACAAATAGTGCAGACGCACTGTCATCCAAATATTAATTTTACAAAACGTTTTCAGTTGCAAAAATATTTGGCTTATTTATGTTTGACTTGGTTCTTTCCTGAATACCCCGTGATATTATTGACACGCTCTTTAGGCACGTGAACATTCTATCACATTCAAATTTGACGAAAAGTTTGACTCGGTCTCAATGTTACTAAAATTCTGTCAGGAAATCCATTATGAGGTGAACTTGAAAAAAAAAACCGGCCATTAACCTTGCACTACTGCAATGTTTAGTTTACGGATTTGAAGTTGTCATTTTGGGAGTATCATTAATTGATCTTATCTCAGAGCAAAGTTATTAAAGGCCCCCACCGAAGCAAATTTTAGGAATGTTTTATTTAGTAAAAAAGGCAGTAATTGGAGTTTTAATGAATTAGCCTTGATAATTTTCACTGGATTAAAGTATCACCAAGGCATAAGTGCTCGGTCCTTCGCGTCAGCATAATTTGATTAAAGATATAATTTATAGCTTTACACAATTACCACATCTCACAAATGACTATAATCTTTTTTTTTTATAAAGAACGTAATTTTTTGGGGGACAACAATGTCACTATTTTAAAAATAGTGACATTGTTGTCCCCCAAAAAATTACGTTCTTTATAAAAAAAAGATTATAGTCATTTGTGAGATGTGGTAATTTTGGTCTAGTCATACTGGGATGATTTCACGAGAATCGGGTCAGTTGACTAGTTTATGACGATTAGAATATGTACATGGGATCTGGTTTTGTCATCGAATCTTACCTTACTATTTTTTTCATTACTTTGCACAATCATGCCAGTGTTGTCATGATGAATAGGCAAGCTCCCTGTAACCTACTGCACCGATAGGCAAATTGTTTCAACATAAAATATATGTGAAATTTGGAGGGGAAAGGTGGTTAAACAAATCAAAAGAAAGGATAAGAATGTGTAGTGCCCTATCAACAATTCTATTATCCATCACAATGTTTAATAATATATCTAACGATTGAATTCGATGTCAAGACTGGATTGCCAGTTCTATTGAGGTAAATGATTCGTTAACAAACCAAAAAAAAAAAAGATTGCCAAAAGAATTCTATCCTTTTAAAAGTAATTCAGAAACATTCTATCGTAATGCAATTTTAATTTTCAAGGGAGTTAACCCTTTTCAGTCTTACAAATTGCACAAACTTGGTAGCACACGAATTACCCGAATGTGTACCTAACCTGATAATAATTTCCCCCATGTTTGCTTGACAAGGGCAATTAAAGGCTAATTGATTATTCTTTATAGACTTTGTTCGATTGATTTTGGTTTAGGTTTGGTTTTATTCATCTATGAAAATCAAAATAAAGAGTCGGGTTGAATATCACTTATGAAAATTGTAACATGATGAAACTAAAAAGAAATAATAATGATATGTCCATCTATATCATGTATATAGCGCAGTTGCTATGTGCATGAACTAAACTGCATGTGCTTTAATCCTTGGTATCATACTCCGGCTGTTGCTGAGCCGCCATATAAATAGGTGCTATAAGCATTCGAGTAATAAATCATACCGGGTACCCATTCACCTCACATGGGTCGAGTGCAGCACAATGTGGATAAATTTCTTGCTGAATGAAATAACGCCAGAGCTGGGATTCGAACCCACGACCCTCTGTTTCAAAGTCTAATCCACTGGGCCACAGCGCTCCAGAAATACGACTGGATCACTTTATCAACAGCGATTATAATGGCTCAATCATCCCGAGACGACCCAAAATGGAAATTCATTGCAAGGAAAAAAAACAAATCTGCATCACAAAAAGTAGAATGTAAAAACTTACCAACTATTGCAAAATATCAAGTTTTGTTTTACACTTTAAACAGAACATGATGACTTTTAAAAATGGTTGGATGGACCATGACCCGATGGTGGATCAGAATCTCACTTGAATTTCATTGGTTGTCCTCTCCAATACAAATCCAGTCCATTCTGTGAACACTGTATACATTAACTTAAATCACTAATGAGACTTTTCCAGGGTTTTCTCATTTATTTCTGAAAAGTTTCCTTACGTTTCTCAGTGACCGATCTTGCTGGGTTATACACTTTTTGTATCATGACTTCTGGTTGGCCCATGCGCCTGACCCAGATCTGGCACTACATTATGTAAATAAATAATTATGTTTCAGGAAAATGGTGAATGGAAAAGTTATAAAAATGGGATTTGGGAGGAAGATAGGGACAGCACCGGTTCGCTATTTAAAAGAAAAAACATCAAACTTGGATTTGAAAAGGAAAGTGATTCGTGCATTCGAGTATACCAGTACGTCTGTACCCATGTGTTGTGTATCAGGAAAGGAGATCGCGATTCAGGAAGTTATCATTTTAAATGTAATATTTAACAAAGTACATACAAATGAAAGGAATAAGTATTCCGGATGTCTGATGATATCCAACTATTGATTCATGTGGCATAGATATCCAGAGGCAGGATCCTACCTAGGAAGGGGGTACCAATAAAAAGGGGGGGGGTGGCGACAACCCCTTACTGTTTCTCAAGTAGTATAAGCGAGGTGCCTTGGCCGAGTGGTCTAAGGCGCCGGATAACGCCATGACAGTCCGGGGTTCGATTCCCAGCACGGCCCTTTTGTAAATGAAAATGCTTGATGCATTATTACCAAAAAAAAGATAAAATGGGAACGAGAAGAAACTCTCTAAAATTCTTATCTAACCTCACCCTGCCGCCTTGTACCACTATCATAATACCCCGATATCTTCCCGTTAATAGCTGCATGCCTTTGTTTTCTTCCTCAAACAATATTTATTTTCTTCTATCTAGTTTCGTCATCCGGTCGGTTTTGTCATCGGGTTCCTCTCCCAGTTTGTGACGATGCCTCTTATTTGTTTCTTGACCGCCCTCGCTCTCCGGCTGGACCCACCCTTTGCGCTGGGACTTCTTATCATCGGTTGCTGTCCCGGAGGGACGGTGTCGAACCTCTTTACGTTCTGGACTAATGGTGACGTTTGCCTAAGGTAATTGATGCAAGTTAATGGTGTAAGGAACTTATGATGCGCACCATTGTGACGAAAAAGATGACGATGATGGTGATGATGATGATGATGATGATAATGATGATGATGATGATGGTGGTGGTGGTGATGTGATGATGATGATGATGATGGTGGTGGTGGTGATGATGATAATAATGACGACGAAGATAACGCCCTTGAGAATTATATTGGCGGGATAGGCCTATATGAATATTTTAAATAGGCTTGATGATAGTGGTTTTGTAAATTATGATGATGTGATGATGATGATGATGATGATGATGATGACCAAAATGATAAATAATGCCAATATAGCTACCTAAACTAGTCTAAGCCCAAATTTCGTTTCCTTCCCGTTAACCAGTGTGTGCATGACGTCGATATCGTGTGTTGCTGCGATCGGGATGATGCCGTTGAACCTCCTTATCTACTCGAGACGATGGACATCGGAGCAGACCAAAGTCCCTTTCATGAATATTTTCACCACCCTCGTCACCATCATCGTCCCCGCTGTCGCCGGCATGATCGTCAGAAGATATAGCATCAAATGGGCCGACAGAGTCTCAAAGGTAGCTAGGCCTACGATGGCTGTTACAAAGAACCCTGGCAGTACACCATATTGGGTGTTTTGAACATTATTTTTATAACCGGATGGTTTAAACATTTACCCCCAAAAGGCTGTTCTAATGCACTTTTTTACAAGATTTTTCGAAAATTATAAGTCACATTGTATTTCAGCAACCCCCCCCCCCCCTCCATGTTAATAAACTTGTAAACACAGTCATCTGGGGGAGTTTCATGAAAGGACTTGTCAGACGTTTTATCCGACAAGTCCCATTTTATCCGACAGTTACCATAGGAACAGTGCCTCAGCCAATCAAAATCATGGAAAGATGTCAGATCAGACAACTTGTCGGATGAAAATATTGATGAAACGCTCCCCAGATTGTGATTTTCTTTATTATATCCCCCCACGCGCGCGCGCACACTAACACACACACACACTTTCAAAATCGATCCACTGTCCCTGGAGATGAAGATTTTGTTATTAATTCAATTGCCTTCAATTCCCAGATTTAATTTGGTTATAATTAATTTGGTTATAATTATATATATTCCCCGAATCCAATATTGGACCTTTTCATGACTTCAAATCTCTTCGTGGCTCATTGCACACTGGGACCAGGGAATTGAATAAATACGTCCTTTAATATGTGTATTTCCCCCTTTCTTTTCCAAATTTGAATAACTCTAGTTCGGAAGCATCATGGGGCTCGCGACGATCCCAGTCTCGATCACCCTGATCGGCATCATCAACCCAGGCATGTTCACAGCCAGCTGGGAGATATGGACGTCGACCGCGGCCCTCCCCTTCGTGGGCTACTTCTTCGGATACGGCGTCGGCCGGATCTGTCGACAACCGAGTTACAAGTGCCGGACCATCGGGTTCGAGACCGGGATCCAGAATTCGGCTCTGGCAGTCACGATCATGCTCCTGACCTTCGCCGACACGGATCTGCTGTATGATATGCTGACTGTACCGTGTTTCTATGGCATCCTCAGCTTTGCTGATTTTCTGTTTTACGTCGCGTTTTTCCGCATTCGGGCCCGCTATCGACGCCGCAATGCATCACGGGAGAAAATAGATAAGGATGACGACGAAATCGAGTATGCTGGGAAGGATGTGACGGGAGAGAAGGGAAAAGACATTGAGCGTTACCATGGCAATGGCATCCCGATGCGGGAAGAACTAGACAAGAAATATCAGCCAATAAAAACAGCGGGAGACGATGACGTCACTCATCAGTCGAAATCTAACGGACAATACCAAATAATCGGCGAAGCCGATGACAGTAAAAATCTGGATATTGCTTTAACGATTAATGAAGATTAGCTAGGATTCGTCGCTTCTAAAATCATAACATTTGATAAATGGCGTTATCAAGATATCTATAGGGCATGGAAAAGTGCACATTGGTAAAGAACGGTGCGGTTGTTAAAGAAATGCATCAGTTGTGAAAAGTTGAGCTGGTGTTTCTTCTTTGGGGTATCGACTAGGGGAGACGAAGATACCCCAGGAGAAAATAGGACAAATTAATTGCCGTTTTCCCCTTTTTCCTAAGATTAAAAACAAATCATATGATATCTACAAATAGAATGTACAGTGTATACAAATAAGGTGAAAATTTACGACTGGTTGCCAATATTCAGCTGCAACTAGAATTATTGCTACAGGGGCCCTTTGCAGAAAGAGTTGCGTTTAAACGCAAACCAAAAAATAAATTGCAAGTCCCAAATGCGCGCTGCTGATTGGTTGAAAATCAAGTTGCGCATGATTTTTAGAGTTGCGATTGATTGCAACTCTTTCTGCAACGGGCCCCTGGTCTTTCATGACGCCTGTACAATGTAAGACAATTGTGTAGCAAATCATAAAACGAAATGTCCATTGAGAATGATACTAAGAATCACATGATTTCTTTCCAGAGTGGAGGGGACGAATATGGGGATGAAGGAAAGGAGCTGTCACTTGATGTTATCTTCATCAAACCCTTTTGCAATGACAATTTCCAAAACCCTATCGCAAATGCAAGGGCTGAAATCTCTCCCCAAAGGTAGGGGACCAGGGGCTGGAAAATTTGAAAGCAAAACAAACGAACAAAAAAGGTTATCACCCCAAAGTAAGGTCATCTCGTCCAAAATACATGTTTCATTTCGATTTTGAATGATGTATTTCTTTGAATCATAAAATACAAAAAATAGTAGGGGGCATTTGATATGTGTCCGCCCACTACTTTTTTGGGTAGGGGAACAATCCTGTATCCGCTTGGTCGTTGGGGCCCGTTGCAGAAAAAGTCGCATTTAAACGCAAACCCCCAAAATCAATCGCAAGTCCAAAATGAGCGCTGTTGATTGGTTGAAAATCAAGTTACGTGTGATTTTTTAGAGGTGCGATTGATTGCAACTCTTTTTGCAACGGGCCCATGAATTCTCAACCACACACTCTCCCTCTTAGGGAAAAAGTCATGCAATCATAAAATTGATGAAGGTCAATGCAAACTCTCCAAATTAATTGCCCCTAAACCAAAAATAATAATATTTAAGTATTATCAGTATACATTTGCATTATTGTTTGCATTTTCAATGTCGTAACATGTCACATTAAATGGTTAACAGTATGTATCGATGTTTTGCCATAACTATACATATATTCTATCGTGTCGCCTTTTTGTTACAAAATGCTATATACCTGTAACCTGGATTCCAAAAGAAACTCAGCCACCCACCTTTACGGGGTCCGACCACTTGACCGAAGGTCCGCGAGACCGAGGGTCCGCGAGACCGAGGGCCCGCGAGACCGAAGGCCCGCGAGACCGACTTTTTTTTCCTTCATCAGGGGAGCGTTTCATTAATATTTCCATCCGACAAGATATCAGATCTGACATCCTATGGTAACTGTCGGATAAACTGTTTACGGGGGGGGGGTAGAGCCAAAACATTTCCCGGTAGTGGGCTGTAGTGAGCACGCGAATCGTGTGAAACACTTACTGCTCGCCTGAAAGGGCTCTCGGGGGGTGTTTCCGATACTTACAGTAGAAACTTACGTTGCCTAATTTCACTGACACTACTTAATCATTACCTCTACTCATTTAACGTTTATTTTTTATGGTAATTCTGCTACATGATCTTGTCCATTCAATGTTTAACAAGAAAACAGGAAATATTATAGAAATAATACACCTGGAACATTGAACCTTCATTATGGGCAATCCAATCTTACATGTCCTAGATTTTTTTCATTTAAACAACCAAAAAAAAGGAAGACCAAGAAGGTGAAAGTTTTAAAGAAAAGAACGTACATTAATTTGTCACTCAATTAAGAGTGCCGGTTGAAATCAGTATTCCTCCGGGAAGCCTGTCCTCGAGGAATGGTCCTCCGGGGGAGTTTTCATGGGGGAGTCGCCCTCCGGAGGAGTAATCCTCTCGGTGAGTTGTCCCCCCCAAAAAAAGAGTATGAAGACGAGTGAATATAATAAGAGGAGAGGAAGACTTGAAAAAAGAAATCTTTCATGTCACTGTATAAAATTTTCGCTCGCGCTTCGTGCTCGCATTGCCTGTCAGGTGATTCACATATCTTGTTCAACATGGAGGCTTAAATATCAAGTTTGGAATTCAATATACAAAACATATTTCTCCTTGAAAATCGAACTTTCATTAATTTGTGTGATTTACAAATTGATGGTTAAAAAAATGCTCTGCTGTAAAAATGTCAGTTTTATGGTCTGAATATTAACATTTTCTGCTCGCTCTCGCGAAATTGATTTATCAGGTACCTATTATTCTCATGCCTTCCCTAAAGTTTTCAAAATATCCCTTTTAACGTCTGATTGTCAAAATGTATCAGCTAGCGCTGCCATGCTTGCATTTTGATTTGTGAGGTATTTATGTCTCAAAAAACTACTTAAAATCCCCTTTTCATGGCAGTTTATAAGAAAATTTCGGCTCCCGATTTGCGCTCGCATTAATGGTTAAAAATATGTCAACTGATTACTGAAGCATCCTATTCATGATTATAAAAGTGCTTGAAATGTACATTGTTCAGGCCATAATATCATCAGATTCCTTGCCCTCATTATGCATTAATAAATAAGGTATCAATTTAATAATTGTCCCTTTTGTTTAATCTCGCGCTTAGCAAGATGAATAAGAAGATATATAGTCATCATATTCATATGATAACATGTCCTAAGGATGTCTAGGTCCTTTGTCCCAAACTCAAAGTAATAATAAAAAATATCAGCTCTTTATCAAGTGCGATTTTATATCCACCTTACAATTTTCCTACAAGTGTTTGAAATATAAAGCTGAAATTGACCCCCTTTTTCAAATCGGAATATCAAATATTTTAAGCTCGCGCTTCGCGCTCACCTTTATTTTCATGCTAAAAGATGTATTTAGAATGCCTAGATTCTGTGTCTAAATCTGAAACACGCGCGCGCATGTTCATTCAGTTATCAAGTTTTTTATCAATATCAAAAACTTTCTGCAAGCCCTTTGTGCTCGAATTATTAATGTAAGAAGATCCCCTCTTACTCATCCTTTTCATGATTTACAAAACATGAATAGTGTCCCGTTCTAGGTCTAAAACTAGAATTTTTCCGCTCGTGCTTCGCGCTCGCATCAATTGTTTAGTTATGTAGCTATCTTTTCATGATTTTCTTTATGTAGAAATGTCAAAATTTTTCTGCTCGCAATTCGCGCTCGCCTTATTTGATTGTTGAAATATGTAACATCTTTATGGCTAACTGCAAGCAGGTAGGCCTACATTTCCGATCATTTCAAAACGTGTATCAAAAATTTCTGCTCGCGCTTCTCGTTCGTAGTAATAATTGCAGGCACATCTTTTTATTCAGAATGTTCAAATTTTAGGAAAAAATACATACAATCAACAACAAAAAAATTGCTCGCGCTTCGCGCTCACATTATTGAATAAGGATTATGATATTATATATTTACGTTGATTTAAAGAATAAAGATGAGAAGTGACTCATATGACTACTCCCTTCAAAGAAACAAACAAAAAATCATCTTCGAGCGGCCGATCGGGGAAAATATGGCTGAAAAAAAAATCCGGGCCCCCTATTTGCGGAGGCTGGATCCGCCCCTGCCCCTCTATACACACATTTGGATATCTATTTATCGAGCGGTCGAAGCGAACGAGCGATAAAGAAAAACTTTTCTCGTTTTTAATCACATTTCATAATATAAATTTTAAAATATTATGAGAGAGCGAAGCGAGCAACCCCAAAATAACCACTTTTTTGGTTTTCAATCGCATTTTCAAATAGAAATTTTAAAGTATGTTTTTTTTTACTAATTACTTAAAATATATTTTCTTCCCTAAAAAGTGGGGGGATATTTGTACACGCCAACCGCCCACTCCAAAAAGTGAGTGTGTGGGGGCGGGGGTATATCCCGGGGTTTACGCCAATGGTTGAGTATTCTGATGTATGGCCAGCCTTTTTTTAATATAGATTTTTTTAACGGATTAAGGTGAGCGAGAGCAGCTAAGGAACAATTCAAAGAAACGTCGGACCTTCCTCGTTTCTCGCGGGGGGGGGGGGTAGGTACACCCCCCTCTCCCCTCCATGCATCCCCCCCCGGAACGCGCTTCCCGTGCTCACTACTGGCACCTAAACTGAAATCCTAGTTACATGTATCGGAAATATCTATATATATACTCGGAAATATTTGGCTCTGCCCCCCCCCCCACCCCCTCCTCTGATAACAGACACCTGTTACGCCGCTGCAACGAGTCGCCTTAAACCACTCGACCGCGTCAACCAATGAAGGGAAAAAGTCGGTCTAGCGGACCCTCGGTCTCGCAGACCCTCGGTCTCGCGGACCTTCGGTCTAGCGGGCTGTCACCAACTTTACAAGGGCACTGCACAAATTTCAATTATACCCCCATTCCACAGAGAACAAGACCTAAAGACCTTTGAAAGACCATGAATTCTGGTTGATCTTTCAGAGGTCTCTCAATGAACCTACAATGGTCTTTGAGGTCTTACGCGAGTCCTGATCAATCTTTCAGTGGTCTTCGTAGTCTTAACGGTTCAAAACAGTATTACAACGGTCTTACAGAAAAATGTTTGTTTTTCAGTGGTCTATCAGCAGTCTTTCAGCGGTCTTTCGATGAACTTTCAAGGGTCTTAATGGTCTTGTAATGATCTTTCGGCAGTCTCTCAAGATTTTTGCGGAGACCATGCAGGAGAGATCATTGAAAGATCATTCAAAGATCATTCAATGAAAGACCAGGCAAAATCCATGGAAAGAATTCTGAAAGATCTCTTGTTGCATAAAAGATCTCCGAAAGAAGGACTAGGAGTCTAAGACCAGTAATACAAGAAACATCCAACTGTCTTTCAAAGTTATTTGAGGGGTCTTTCTGAGCCAATCAATCAATTTCTCCAATCAATTCCCCTAATCAATCAATCAATCAGTAAATCAATCAGTCAGTCAAGCAATCGATCAATCAATCAATCAATCAACTAACCAACAAATCAATCAACCAACCGATCAATCAATCAATCAATCATTCAATCAATCAACCAATCAATCAACCAATCAATCTATTCCCCCATCAATCAATCAATCAATCAATCTATTTCCCCAATCAAACAAACCAATCAATCAATCAATCTATTCCCCCAATCAAACAAACCAATCAATCAATCAATTAATCAGTCAATCAAACAATTGATTAATCAACCAATCAATCAACCAACCAATCAACAAATCAATCAATCAACCAACTAACCAATCAACGAACCAACCAACCAATCAATCTATCAATTAATCAGTCAATCAAACAATTGATTAATCAACCAATCAATCAACCAACCAATCAACAAATCAATCAATCAACCAACTAACCAACCAATCAACGAACCAACCAACCAACCAATCAATCAATCTATCTATCAACCAATCAATCTATTCCCCCATCAATCAATCAATCAATTCCCCCAATCAAACAAACCAATCAATCAATCAATTAATCTGTCAATCAATCAATCAATCGATTAATCAATCAATCAATCAACCAACCAATAAATCAATCAATCAACAATTCAATCAATCAACCAACCAACCAATCAATCAATCAATCTATCTATCAATCAATTAATCTATTCCCCATCAATCAATCAATTAATAAACCAACCAATCAGTCAATCAATCAGTCAGTCAATCAATCAACCAATCAATCAATCAATCAACCAACCAACCAACCAACCAATCAATCAATCAACCAACAAATCAATCAATCAATTAATCAACCAACCAATCAATCAGTCAATCAATCAACAAATCAATCAACCAACTAACCAACCAATCAACGAACCAACCAACCAACCAATCAATCAACCAACCAATCAATTAATCAATCAATCAATCAATCAACCAATCTTTCGAATAATGAAACATCTATATAAGATGACATGACTCGTGATCCAACATGAGATGCTTATCGTTTTTATGCAACTTCTCGTCTCTTTACCTTCTTCAGCAATCAGGAGCCCGGAACACAAAGATAAACGAAGGAGCGTTGTGGCCCAGTGGGTTAATCTCCGGACCTTGAAACAGAGGTTTCCTTCGACAAGAAATTTATCCACGTTGTGCTGCACTCAACTCAGGTGAGGCGAATGGGTACCTGGCTGGAATTTATTCCTTGTAATGCGTGTGCGATGTAATCTCAGTAATTACGGCTGCCAAGTTACAGCTGGGGTATTAATATCCAAGTCTTTTGGAAGCGCATATAGAGACATAATTATAATTGTGATATGCGCTCTACAAGAGCTGTGTATTATCATGATCATTAAGTGATGAAAAGGAAATATAAAAGAACACTTCTTATTGGGTTCTGGTCAGTATTTTGAAGTAAATGTACTTGTAACATTTATCTTGATTGGTTGAGTCAATTTTTTAATAGCAATTTATCGCTCATCTTTGTGTTACGCAGCCAAGGTCATAATGTATTCACTGTCATATTGTGTAACGAGAGATACTATTGGAATAAATGTATCATTATAGATCCTATTTGAATAAATGTATCATTGTACGACATCAGCATCGAACGCAGAGGGCTTCACTAATTTGCAAACTATTTGATACCCTCTACGTTCGTTGGACGTGAGCCTCACATCGTTTGGGCAGCGTATCTCTTCTGTTTTTTTTTTCACTTCCCTCACTTTCTAGCTCTCTCACGTGCCCCCTCCCCCTTCTTTCTCCTCTATCTCTCTCTCTATCCATCGCACCCCCCCCCCCCCCCTACTGAGCCCCAAATCCCCCCATTCATTTCTCTCATCTTTTGATTTAATCATCACTCTCTCTCTCTTTCCAAGCCCCCCCCCCAAAAAAAAAGCGGTCATAATTCCCACTTTTTATATATTTTTTTTTTAGTTTGGTTATCCGTGAATGCACTTCCATGGACACATTTAAACGTTACCTTAAGACACGCCTATTCAATACTTTCTAATCTTAATTGTTCCTGAATCTGAATCTATTAATATATTTGTACTTTTTCTTTCTTTCTTTCTTTCACTGTGCCTTGGGCACTCTGCCGAGTGGATTTGGAGCATTACAAATCCCATATATATTAATATAATTATCATTAAACAAGTAGCATCACTGCATAAAAGGAGGTTAACAATTGTTAAGATATCAGTTCTACAAATTTTAATAAGGTCACTGAAATAATCATAATTGGCATTGAATTTATGGATTCTTAAAAATTTAAATAAAGCAACTTAGCATGAAAAAGAAAATGAAATGAACTGCATACAGATACAGTATACAAATATCAATATATTAAATAGTCAGACTTACATGTAACACATTAAATCAATTATAACCAAATTAAACAATATAAATACTTGCTGACAAAAAAAGGGTATACATGTACATGGAAACATAGACGGTATGAACTAAAAATGAGCTCTAACATAGTTTTCAAGCACAGACCCTGACTGAAAAGCTTTAATTAATCAGGTCCCAATCGGGTCATTACACAGGAGTAGCACAAATCCAACTTCTGAGAGGGGCTTTTTATACCAAAATCTCAGTCAGTGCATTTAGGTTTCATAATTTAGGGGTCATTTCATAACGCTGTTTGTAAGCTAAGGGTGACTCTATTAAGAATGACTGGTGATCCTTGCTTGTGGTAAATGATATTCACCATTAAATGATGGGTGATTATTCAGTGTGTAAGAAAGGTTCAACAGTCGTTCTTTATACCTCGGTCACATTTGCTCTATGGCAGCCATACGGCGAGTCGAAAACAGCTGTGATATTCAATTTTATTCAAACCACCTAGATATTTAGCTGGTACAAAAATGTTATAACGGCTGTTTTTCGACTCGCTGTATGGCCACCGAAAGAACAAATGTGACCGAGGTATAACTTACAAACAGCTTTGTGAAACATCCTCCTGGGGACCTATTCATAAAAGTTGTTATAAAAACAAATTTGACATTACAGTAAAACCAAAATTGAAAAGTGTGCACATCTCATGCTTAAATTAACCCTAAACTTCATCAATAAGTTCCTCCTTAGTTTTTGACGTCCTCACTCAGTTTCTTCTGCATTCAATCAATTACTTATGTGGCTTAATCCTAATGTTGATCAATTTTGACAACATTTTAAAGCTTACAATGTGCTTTATCAAACTCAATAAAAATTCCAAAAAGTTCATGTTGGGCGACTATTTGTGGGGCTTGGGGTAGCTGGTCACATATCAAGGAGTTTCCAGTGATTTTGTAATTACAACTGATTCACAAGTCTCCTCCAATGTGCCACAAATTCACGGGAGGAACTAACTAGGCTTGAGGCACAAACAAATACAGAAAGAACCCACTCAACAACACTCGGTCGTCATCACATATCTTTCTTCACATCCCAAGAACATTCAAATCGATAGGCGATAGGTCATTTTTCTGTGTTTGCACTAAACATTGGAATGCACTACTTAGCACATTCAAACAGTGCCTTTCTATTAAATGTGTTCAAGAAGATGCTCAAATCTCATTTGTTATTGGAAGTAGGTTTTTCATGTTGTGCAGTTTTTATTTCTAGTTTGTACCCTTTGTTGTATTTGTTTCTCTCATTTTGTATACTATAGTGCATTGTAATTTTTGAAAAAGTGCTTTATCAGAAGTAATTATTTAAAGGACAAGTCCACCCCAACAAAAACTTGATTTGAATAAAAAGAGATAAATTCAACAAGCATAACACTGAAAATTTCATCAAAATCGGATGTAAAATAAGAAAGTTATGGCATTTTAAAGTTTCACTTATTTTCAACAAAATAGTTATATGAACGAGCCAGTTACATCCAATGATGACATCACTCACTATTTCTTTTGTATTTTATTATATGATATATTTTTATTTTTTCGTCATTGTCATGTGAAATGAAGTTTCATTCCTCCCTGAACACGTGGAATTCCATTATTTTAACATTTTGTGCTTCAGGCAATGAGGTCCTAATCATCAAATTTGTAAAAAATGAAATATTGTATAATTCAAACAATAAACAGCAAAAGAAATAGTGAGTGAGTGACGTCATCGACTCTCTCATTTGGATGTAAGTGGCTCGTTCATATAACTATTTTGTTAGAAATAAGTGAAACTTTGGAATGTCATAACTTTCTTAATAAATCAACATTTTTCCGAGGTGGACTTGACCTTCAAGGAAACACCCATGTGAAACAAATGAAGGAATGATAAAAGGGAAAGGAAAAAAGCAATCTTCCATTATAAATAAATTTATGGATTAACCTGTTGACAACTGAAGTCTGAAACTCCCATAAGCTCTGCACAAGGCCCATCTAGTTCCAATACGAATTCTAGAGCCGTTGGATAATAAAAGAATCATTCCCTTTTTGAGGTCTTAAGTTGTTCAATACAAGGCTGTAAGAATCTAAAGTTTGTATTCTGATTGATATTGGAATGGACTTTTTTTCATGAAGATAAGAAATAGAACAAACCATCACATTCTTCCAATAAAACAATGAACAAATGACAAAATAAGAGAAAAGAAAATTCAAATGTGAAATATCGAAGGAAATCTATCTGGATTTGTCTTTCCTTTTCCCCGACTTGCGTGCAGATTGTGCTGTGTTTTCAACTACTGGTGCAGCGGCCACATGCTGCTGGGGTTTCTGCCATGCCACTGGGTTTCTCCTGTACATCGGCCAGGGAGGTAAGGTGAGCTGGAAGAGACAAAATAGAAATGAGATTTTTTTTTCCCTTCTTATTACAATGAGTCAGTTTGAACAAATAATGAAACATAGGAAGACAGACTGATCTGAAAAGTATTTTTTTTTCAAAAACAAAGCAAGAACTTTGGGGCTCACATATATCACAAAAGAGGGTCATGGGTTCGAATCCCAGCCTGGGGTAAATTCATCCACACTGTGCTGCACTCGACCCAGGTGAGGTGAATGAGTGCCCGGTAGGATTTATTCCTTGAACGCTTAAGTGCCTATTAATATGGCGGCTCAGCTACAGCCGGGTAATAATATGATACCAATTACCAAAGAGCAGTTGAGTATATGCACATAGTAACTGCGCTACATACATGGACATATTATTATTACATGAAGTCGACAGAGTGTTATTCATTCATTCATTCCTTAATTTACATCAAGTGAAAGACACAATACTTCCTAATATGATATCATAAAATATAATCAATTAATTAACTCTTTTACACCAACCATTCAAAATTTACACTATTTGTGAAAAAGGGCCCCTTGGTCCCGTTTCATAAAGACTTGTTACAATTACAAAAGTCCAATTTCTATAACAAGTTTGTCATCAGCCAATCAAATCTAAGGATTTCAGTAGTGCTAAACTGTTATCACAACTTTGTAAATATAACAAGTTTTATGAAACATGCCCCTGGGCTGTGATCCATCAAGTTTTTTCTGAAAAGCCAAGTGGACTCTATGGCCCGTATTCTGAAGTCTGGTTTAACTTAAACTTAGGTTTAAAGTTGTGGTTTAAGTATGGACAGCCAATTGTTACATAAATCACTAACAGTAGAGATATCATATCATTTCAGCTCATTTGGCTGTAAAATCATTCATAATTGTGTAGGAAGTATTTATAAATAAATGATTTTCTTCACCATCGATGAATCAGGAAAGAGCACAGTAAACATAAGAAAGAAAGATACAACTTAATACAAATTTTGACACTTCCTATAATTTTAGTAGAGTTAGACCATGGTCTAAGTTAAACCGGACTTCAGAATACGGATCCATGAGTCATAATTGTACTAAGATCCGATTGCAATAATATCGCAGGGTGTGCGCCAACCTGCAACGCACTGCAACTGTGATCCGATTTGTTGCAAATAGAAAATCACAGACCAAATCTCAGACATTTGACATATCAAATCTTCCTGCGATTCCTCAGTGATTTTGATATCAGCCGATTGGAACTGTCCTTGATGACGTCACAAGCAGCTGCTGCAGCGCAGACGACATACGCGTAAAAGAGAAGATGCCATTCATCTTGTTACATACAGTAGCTGTTGCAATGTGTGCACTGGCCTGTGATGTCATTGCACCAACCGGTCAGATGCGATTGGCAATTTCGTACAATCGCATTGCATAATGTGCGCTGGGCTTACAGATAAGACTGTTTCATACGATCTTTAAGGGATGGTCTGGTACTTACTATACAGGAGAGAACAAAACCAGCACCGAGAATGTACACCGTCTGTACAAACTGCTCACAGACATAACCCCAGATGAACCCTACAATCTGCAAGGGAATACAAGGTGCAACATTTTATGAATCACAAGACTTCTTATCAAAAATTAATTTAGTAGAAAACAAACTTTTTCTCACTTAATTCCCATTCATTGTGTTGATTAATCAATAACCACACAAAAAGTCTTTCACCCTATTTAATGAATATGTTCTCAATTAATGCAAACATTCACAATTACTTTACTAGAGCATGTAACAAATTCCACAGATGGACCTTTTCAAATGATATATCTAAATATTCAATACGACATACTGGCCCCAATAGTTTAGACTTGAACACATATAATACACAATTTAATAATGCTTTTAAAAGACAAAATATAATCATATAATTATGTGCCAACCATAATTTTATCATCACCACTATTTGATTATGTTCTGTTGATATCTTTGCTTTGTTTTATGTTATCTATTTTTTCTTTGTGTGTCCATACTTTTGTTCTTTTTAATGAATTTGGAAATAAATGCTGAATTGAATTGAAAAAAAAATACATCACAATTTCAGATGGAAAATGAAGGTGATTGGGCGGTAGCGGAATTTTCGGGAGCCTTCTGATAAAATTGGAAGGGTTGGCATCTATGTCGCTATATTCAAGGGATCCAATATTCAAGCAATCATTCTGAACATTAATCTATAAAAGCATGCAATATATTTCAAAACAGTTACATGTAATAGCAAAACTCAATAAAAGATGCTGTTATGAGCTACTGAAAAAAAGAAAACAAAGGTAATAGAAAGAGCAAATTTGTCCCAGAAGGCTAAGATTACATAAAGAATGATAGACAGTTTAATGGAAAGAGGATCCAGAATGGGAGAAGGAAAAAGATGACTAGATAATGGGGGGAAAGAAGAGGAATACAAAAAATAGAAGGATGAGGATGAGGGAGAGGAGGGGAGGAGGATGAGAAAGATGAAGAAGAGAATGTTGAGGAGGGGGATGTGGTAGTGTAAAATGAAGAATAGGATGAGGAATATGAGCTGCAAAAGGGGGGGGGGGTGAAATTATGAGAAAGCACAAAAGGAGAAGAAAGATGAAGAGGAGATAAAAAGGGAAAATGAAAAAGAACACTACATGATTATGAGGAAGAGGAGCAGAAAAGGAGAATGAGGGGGGGGGGGAGGAGGAAGAGGTGGTGGTGGTGCATAAGGAGGAGGAATGGGATGGAAGAGGAAGATGATTTAGAAATGAGATGAGGAAATGCAGAAGAGTAGGGGTGAGAAGGTGCAAAAGGAGGAGAAAGAGGAGGGATTGCAAGATAAGGAGGGTGGAAAGAAGAGGATGGGGAAGAGGAGGAAGAGGGAAAAGAGGATGGGGAGGTAGATGAGGATTGGAGGAAGGGGCAAGAAATAAATAAAAGAGGGGGAAATGTGGAGGAAGAGGAGGAATTAAATGAGAATAAAATGACTGGCAGATATGAAGGAAGATGGATAAGATACGAACGAGGAGGGAGGGGAAGAAGGGGAGCACTGGAAGAGGAACTAATGATCATCTAACAATGTAATAATCATTATCATTTCTTAGGATACAATTACAACTAGCCAATGTATCAACAAATTAGTTTGCAAATAGAAGGCTTTATACATTATTTATGAATATCCTCCAAGGAGATTTAAAACTGTCATGGCTGTGATTTTCATACATGTTGATTAGAGTAAATACACTCAAAATACCAAAATTTACTTACCCCAAACAGCATAATTATTGCCTGGAATATCTGCTCTGCAAGTTTCTGTCCCTTATAATCCTGTGAAACATTTAGAAACAAGTAAAAAAAATAGTTAAGTTTCATGAGTGCTCCTAATATAAGTCACTTAAAATTAAACAAATAGACAATTAAAATGCAAATTTTGAATCTCATCTTGCCAATTGCCTTGCCTCTAACATTCCTCTAGTCTTAGTTGATGAAGTTGATTCTTGATCGATTTTCAAAGAATTGATTTGTTGATAAAAACATTTTGAGGCAGGATTCTGAAAATAAATCCAAGAAAGTTGCCAAGTCAAGATTTGTAGGCGGTAGGGCCTAGTCTATTCAAAGCCTTGCGCCTCCAAAACAGATTTCAAGACTCGTTTCAGTCGATTGGATAAAAAGGTGTGCCGGGCCAAGGCCAAGCTGAAGCTCTCTCTTGATCTCTCCTTTTTCAGCTTTTAATATTTCTTCTCGTTTCCCATCCCCATTCCATTTCATCTCAAGCTCGACTACGACAAACTCGTATTTCAATGGATGGGACCACACTCAAGACACTCGTTCAAAATACTTACCATATGGGTTGGTACGCTGTCTAAAAACCCCATTCTGTCGAGTTTACTTGTAGTTTCTTGACTATCACTGATCTTGACAATAACCACTTGTCTAGAAGGTCTAATATTCAGCTGTAATGAATTTTAATTCGCCCGGAATAATCAATAATACGTGTCAGAAATTCAGACGGCCACAACAAACATAAAACTAACGAGAATAGCGCCAGCTCCGACAAAAGTCTGCGGATCTCCTCATGAATGAAAACACTGTCAGTTGTGAAATTTCTCGCGCGAAAGGGATATTTTGTAGCCTTTGAAGTCTGAAGTAAGTTAATGATCAAGAAAATTAACCATCGTAATGCCTGGGAAAGCCAATGTAGACAAGGAAATTTGGCGATGGACAGAAACAACCTATCCAGAAGAAGTTACGGAGGAACATGTTCGGATTGCTTATCGAGTCAATCTCCCAATCTGTTCGGCGTCTTGCAGGTAAAGTCTGTCGTTAGTTAGTGTTGTGCAGCTTGCAGTAGCTGCACTGAAAATAAAAACAGGATCAAGACATGATCAAGTTCAAAAGTTATTAGGCTCTAGGGCATTATCGTGATCCAAGTCCCCGGTGACTCGGATCCACGGACAATTTTTCACAACGTAAAACATGTCCTACCTGTTTCTACCAACCTCCATCGTAGTTGTGTGTGACTTGTCTCTTTTCAGTCTCCACCAAAGATTGTAGAGCGCCGCGTACGCGCGCTCTACAATCTTTGGTCTATCTTCACTTTATTGGCGTTATAAATCAGATCGAATTGCATCTATATACTTCTTTTCAATCTCTGTTGCTTTAGTTGGTAAATTATACTTTTCATATAAATAAATCATGATTATATTCATCTTTTTATGTTTCCCACACTATGAAATTTGCTTTATTTCGTTTTCATTTTTACTAAATAAATCGGCCCCAAGTATATCCCTCGAACAGTCTCAATTGCTTTATTTCGTTGATTCCTAATTTACTAAATAAATCAGGATTGAATCATCTTTTCAATCTCCATTGCTTTATTTTGTAAATTAGTACTTTTCATATACATAAATCAAGATTATGTTCATCTTCTTATGTTTCCCACACTATGAAATTTGCTTTATTTCGTTTACATTTTTACTAAATAAATCGGCCCCGAGTATATCCCTCGAACAGTCTCAATTGCTTTATTTCGTTGATTCCTAATTTACTAAATAAATCAGGATTGAATCATCTTTTCAATCTCCATTGCTTTATTTCGTAAATTAGTACTTTTCATATACATAAATCAAGAGTATATTCATCTTCTTATGTTTCCCACACTATGAAATTTGCTTTATTTCGTTTACATTTTTACTAAATAAATCGGTCCCGAGTATCCCTCTTCTGCAGACATTGCTTTATTTCGTTTATCCCTAATTTACTAAATAAATCAAAATTGCATCTACTTCTTTTCAGTATATATAGGCTTTATTTCGTCGTACTTTTTAATTATACTATGAATAAATCTCATTATGTTTGTCATGATTATGCTTTATTTCGTCTATCACGATTTAACTAAATAAATCAAAATGCATATCTCTCTCTTAACTGTCTCCATTGCTTTATTTCGTAAGGTACGTAATTAGAATGTCGGTCTATAATTACTCCTCGTGATTCAAGTCCCTCTTCATCCGAATTAAACCACTGTGTCACTTGTTTCCTATTTTCGATGATGAATTATTAAGATCAATAGAATTGAATTAAAACAGTATATATACTACTCCTCGTGATCCAAGTCCCCTCTCCTAAAAAATCAAAACGGCAATTAACCCGTTGATATTCATCTACCCCTCATTTCCCTCCTCTTCAAAACCACTCTGCCACTTTTAGACAGTTTCCTAGAGATGATTAATAAATATTTTCGATAATAAGAATCATTAAAATCAATGAAAATCACATTAAAGACACTATTTAACTGTCTAAAGAATTGTTCGAATTAAAACAGTATATACTACTCCTCGTGATCCAAGTCCCCTCTCCTAAAAATACAAAACGGCAATTAACCCGTTGATATTCATCTACCCCTCATTTCCCTCCTCTTCAAAACCACTCTGCCACTTTTAGACAGTTTCCTAGAGATGATTAATAAATATTTTCGATAATAAGAATCATTAAAATCAATGAAAATCACATTAAAGACACTATTTAACTGTCTAAAGAATTGAATTAAAACAGTATATACTACTCCTCGTGATCCAAGTCCCCTCTCCTAAAAATACAAAACGGCAATTAACCCGTTGATATTCATCTACCCCTCATTTCCCTCCTCTTCAAAACCACTCTGCCACTTTTAGACAGTTTCCTAGAGATGATTAATAAATATTTTCGATAATAAGAATCATTAAAATCAATGAAAATCACATTACAGACACTATTTAACTGTCTAAAGAATTGAATTAAAACAGTATATACTACTCCTCGTGATCCAAGTCCCCTCTCCTAAAAAATACAAAACGGCAATTAACCCGTTGAAATTCATCTACCCCTCATTTCCCTCCTCTTCAAAACCACTCTGCCACTTTTAGACAGTTTAATAGACATGATTAATGAATATTTTCGCTAATAAGAATCATTAAAATAAATGAAAATCACATTAAAAACACTATTAAACTGTCTAAATACTCCTCGTGATCCAAGTCCCCTTCCCGTGTTAAGTTCGTCCAATTTCCCATAGGAGGGGACTTGGATAACGAGGAGTACTATTACTCGTGATCCAAGTCCCCTCTCCTAAAAATACAAAACGGCAATTAACCCGTTGATATTCATCTACCCCTCATTTCCCTCCTCTTCAAAACCACTCTGCCACTTTTAGACAGTTTAATAGACATGATTAATGAATATTTTCGATAATAAGAATCATTAAAATCAATGAAAATCACTTTAAAAACACTATTTAACTGTCTAAATACTCCTCGTGATCCAAGTCCCCTTCCCGTGTTAAGTTCGTCCAATTTCCCATAGGAGGGGACTTGGATGACGAGGAGTACTATTACTCGTGATCCAAGTCCCCTCTCCTAAAAATACAAAACGGCAATTAACCCGTTGATATTCATCTACCCCTCATTTCCCTCCTCTTCAAAACCACTCTGCCACTTTTAGACAGTTTAATAGACATGATTAACGAATATTTTCGATAGTAAGAATCATTAAAATCAATGAAAATCACATTAAAAACACTATTTAACTGTCTAAATACTCCTCGTGATCCAAGTCCCCTTCCCGTGTTAAGTTCGTCCAATTTCCCATAGGAGGGGACTTGGATAACGAGGAGTACTATTACTCGTGATCCAAGTCCCCTCTCCTAAAAATACAAAACGGCAATTAACCCGTTGATATTCATCTACCCCTCATTTCCCTCCTCTTCAAAACCACTCTGCCACTTTTAGACAGTTTAATAGACATGATTAATGAATATTTTCGATAATAAGAATCATTAAAATCAATGAAAATCACATTAAAAACACTATTTAACTGTCTAAATACTCCTCGTGATCGGAGTCCCCTTCCCGTGTTAAGTTCGTCCAATTTCCCATAGGAGGGGACTTGGATAACGAGGAGTACTATTACTCGTGATCCAAGTCCCCTCTCCTAAAAATACAAAACGGCAATTAACCCGTTGATATTCATCTACCCCTCATTTCCCTCCTCTTCAAAACCACTCTGCCACTTTTAGACAGTTTAATAGACATGATTAATGAATATTTTCGATAATAAGAATCATTAAAATCAATGAAAATCACATTAAAAACACTATTTAACTGTCTAAATACTCCTCGTGATCGGAGTCCCCTTCCCGTGTTGAGTTCGTCCTATTTCCCATAGGAGGGGACTTGGATAACGACTAATAGTACTCCTCGTTATCCAAGTCCCCTCCTATGGGAAATTAGACGAACTCAACACGGGAAGGGGACTCCGATCACGAGGAGTATTTAGACAGTTAAATAGTGTTTTGAGTGTTATTAAATTTGTCTTATTTAGTGTTTTGATCATTGTTTCATCAACTTGGAAGAATATACCGCCACAAGAGTGAAAAGAAAGAGACTATTTTTGTCGTTTGAAAGTGTCCGAGTCAGTTGTTATTGTGTCAATGGGAAAACGTGTGGTGGAAGGAAGTCCCCGCTCAGTGAGAAGTTTCGCACCGTTTCGCATCGCGAACAATAGATTTCTTTTGAAAATCTTCCAACCGTGGATTCTATTGAAAGATTGCTGATATTTGAGGTGTGTCTCAAGTTTGTCCCCAGTGACTTGGATGACGATAAGGCCGGCTCTAGTGATAACAGTTCAAGATAAGCATAGTATAGGCCCTAAAAAGTGCAAGCAAAAAAAGTAAAGAGAATAAACTGAAATAGAAAAAAAATGAAACAAGCAGTAGAGGCGCACGGCCAATATGGGAGACTCTCTCCAATAGGGGAGACAATCTCCCACATTGGAGACTTGCTTTGCAAAAGGACAAAAGAAACAACACCAACAAAAGCATGATTTTTTACACCTAAAATTTTGATTCACTGAGGTCAGAAGCCCATTTGTTTTGTGTGTGATTGACAACAAAAATCCTCATCAAAACAAAAGTAGACGGTGAATTTTTAAAGTAGACGGTGAAAAGTGGTAATTTTTCATGAGGAATCTGCTTATCACATTTTTATTTGCCGCCAAGGTAATCCTTTTGCAGCAAATGTAAACAAAGGAAATTGGACTCCAAAACTGGAGACTGTCTCTGAAATTGGATACCCAAATTCTTTACAAAAATCTCTGATATTGGAGATAATCTCCCACATTGGAGACAGTCTCCAATATTGGCCGTGCGCCTCTACTGACAGGTACGTACGGTACCGGCGGTACCGTATGTACGGTACGGTACCTAGGCTATACTCCATAGATAAACTCGTAAAGAATGAAAGATCAAAAATAGAGGACAGAACTAGGGAGAGAAAGGCCGGGGCGCTAATGCAGTTTTGCACCGGCCAATTAATACCAGTATACCTCACCACCAAAACTTGTTCCCAAATGCCATGACAAGTCGATCAGTCACATTTCGATGTAAATTATAGGGCCTACCCACTGCTTTTCAAAATATCTTGATTGATCGGGTATGGCTGTATTTTGGCTTCGATCTTGACATCGTTGATCTAACCGAAGACATCGCTTCACGGATCGCTTGGATTCGCTGTGCGCCGTAATGTTGATATGAACTGAAGTAAGCAACCAAATCATGGGAACATGTGGCGAACAAACTGCCAGCATTCCGCATGTGAATCTTTTGGACGCCAGTCCATATCAACATGACGGCGAGCGGTAAAGCCAAACGAAGCAATGTTTGAGGATTCGAACGATCGATGTCTTCGAGATTGCAGTAAAAATACAGCCGTTACCGCTCGCAATATTTAGAAATGTGACTAGTCATGACATTTGGGAACAAGTATCGGTGATGAGGTATGCTGGTAATCGGCTGGTGCGAAACTGCATTAGCGCCGAGAAAGAAAAGAACTAAACTTAAATGTTATTCTTAAACATTGACTAACTTTTATAGATCTAGAGTGTTCTCTAGATCTCAAAAGAGTTGAATTTCAGCTAGAAATTCAGGGAACATGAATGGGAAGAGAAAGAGAGAGGAAGAAAGTGTTCTTACATCAACAGGCCTAACGTTAACCATGTGAACTGTTAAATGAGGGTTTTGGCAAGTTCCCCCAAGTCTGCGCAGTCCACCTTGTCTGTGTATGCATAACTCAGCGATTCTAGTATGGCAGTGAGTCCAAACTTCGCTCGTGTCCATACTTCGCGGACGGTCATTATCTCAAAAACAAGCCAATATCCTTAATATCTGATATCATTAACATGAAAAGCGACCTAAAATTACCCTTCGGTGAAAGTTTCTTTAGGATGAGTTGAGTATTCATGAAAATATTGGCAAAAGATCAGCAAATTTGTCACCACTGGCGCCCGTTTTGAAGAAATACTCTGAAGTGATGCAAAGTAATTATGGCAATATTCAATTCTCATTTGTCCAGGCGAAACTGCAAGGGCAATCCAAATTGTCTTGTGAATCTTGGTGAGAAGGAATGGCTGAAGGGGATCAGCGATGAACACTGGTATCAGATGGATGACCCGGAAGAAGAAAAGAGGAGAAAGGTCAGTCTGGTCATAGGTTAGGGTGGTAGTCCCAAGGTTAACCTGGACTAAGCCAATGGCTCCTGGAACTGCATTGAATATATTGCTAAACTTTTAAATTCAATAACTTTGTCATTTGTTACTAGTTTTCAGATTTTGATCATATTTCCAGTGTTTAAACTTGGTGTATTGTAATGATAATAATAATAGCGGTATATTTACCCAGGGTAACCACTCCAGTTCCGAAAACTGTTCTCTCAGCGGGCCCTGCTATTACCCGACTAAGCTAGGCTACCTATTCAGGTGCACACAGCTTTTTGAGGAATTACTTCCTGCCAGTGCCCATTTACCTCACCTGGGTCGAGTGCAGCACACTGGATAAATTCCTTGTTGAAGGAAATTATGCCATGGCTGGGATTTCAACCCATAACCCTCTGTTTCAATGTCCGGAGACTAATCCACTGGGCCACAACGCTCCAACATTTGTACTCCATTTAGATACAATTATTTTCAGCCTGGAGTACCCCGTTAAAAGTCTAGACTTAACAGGAATTTTAGTCCCTACTTCTTTGGTACATGTAGGCTTAATTTTTTGCATTCTGTACACAATACTCATGATACATTTATAACAAAGTAAAGATGTTGAGTCCCGGCTCACAGACTTATAGACCAGTTCGGAGTTACTTCATGGGCAATTTTGGTCAAATGACCTTTCATTTTTTTCATCATGATAGGCAGATTTCAAAGCAAGATATTACGTAAGCTTGCCTTACATAGCAGGATGAAGAAATTGAATAGACCAGGTGACTAGAATAGCACACCAATGAACACTTTATGAAGGTATTTGTTGCATTCCTACTTTGAATGCATATCTTAGCATGTTGCACAATGTACTTGACAAACTGAAATACCAGTCGTTCGTGGAAGCATTGTTTTTTGTGGATGTAAATGAAAACGACAATTCAAAAGAATATGAATAATCAAGATATCAAAGTTGGTGCTTATCTCATTAGATTTTAACCCTATATAGACTGGGCTATTTCGACTCCTAAAAAGACTGGGGGGGGGGCTGATTCAGCCCCCCCTTATGATCTCGGCTGTTGATCGCGCGATCGCGACGAAAATTGGCACACGCGTTACCCATGGCATTATCTACAAAACTATAACATCAAATTTGGCAAAAAATCTCATGTCTCATTAATTATGCTAATTTATGCGTAAAATCATAAGTTTGCTCTAATTAATAAAATAATGCCCCTGAAATGCTAATTTTTGTTTCACATACTCTAGATAGGCATCTGATCATATTGATTTTTTAAAAATTTCAAAATCAAATTTATTTTCTTATGTATTCTATTGTTTTCTAAATTTCTTATGTATTTCTTTGTTTTTTGACTTTTTGTTTTTTATTGTTTTTTCAATGGAAATTGTCGGGGACTTTATTTTGACCATAAACAAGATAAAATTAATTGATTTTGAGCAGTAAAAGGAAAAATAATGATACATTTATGAATTTTGGCTAAGAACACTATTTGCATTGGATTTGTACACAAATTCACGTTTTTGAGTAATTTTGGGTCTGCATGCACTTACGAAATGTTGCGTAATTTGGAAACCGCGTACCCGGGGGTCACAATTTTGGTCTCAAAAGTTGCGCGAGACTTGAAAGTAAAAAGTCAGCGAGCGACGCGGTCAAAAAAATTTGCGCAGCGGATTTATCACGAAAAATGTTGAGGGGGGGGCTGAATCAGCCCCCCCCCAGTCTTTTTAGGGTTAAAGCACCATGTCACTTTAGTACAAATGACCTTCTCCTGATCATGCGTAGAATCTTTTGATCATGCGCAGAAAGGAACTACGAACTGGCTTATTGATATGACTCAGGCTGGAAACCATTGATTGGTGAATGTCTTCAAGACTAAATAAAGTAAATCACTTTGTTAATCTTTGCTTTTATAACTGCTGAAAGCCTGCTAAACTTTGCTTTTAAATATTTCTTTTCTGATATTTCATGTTTTATTTTCAGGAGGATTTGGTTGGGTTGAAAAATCTTGGTGCAACGTGTTATGTGAACACATTCTTGCAGGTAAGTGCATGCAGGTTGTGACCGTGCTAAAAAATATAATTTTGATTTTTTTTTGTTTTAATTTCATCATTATTTTTTTTTTTTTTGATTATTAATTATTTATTCATTCATTCAATTATTCATTCATTTACTTTTCTTTATTTATTCATATTTTATTTGAGTTTTTAATTGATTATTCATCTATCAATTTATTATTATTATTATCAATTTTCATAAATTTATTTCTTATTTATTTATTTATTTTATTTATTTTTTATTAATATTTTATAATTATTACTATTTTTAGCTCACCCGGCCCGAAGGGCAAGATGAGCTTATGCCTTGGCGTGGCGTCCGTCATCCATCGTCCGTCCACAATTTCAAAATGCTACTACTTCGCCATTTTAAGTCTGCAATTCTGTTTGCTTTATATGATAGCACTTGGTGGGGCATTCAAACATTCTACACAGAATTTTGAAATTCATTAAATATGCTAATTTATGCGCATTTTTCAAAATTCACAAAAAATGCTACTTCTTTATTTGTTGACCGATTTTGATTTTTTTGCTTCCATCTGGTAGAACTTCATGAGGTACACCAAACTTCTACACAGAATTTTGAAATTTTGATCAGAACAATTTTTATGCTAATTTATGCATATTTTTAAAAATTCATGCATATTTTCAGAAATTCACATAAATGCTTTTTCTTCTTTATTTGTTGACCGATTTTGAATTTTTTGCTTCCATCTGGTAGAGCTTCATGAGGTTCACCAATCTTCTACACAGAAGTTTGAAATTTTGACCAGAACAATTTTTATGCTAATTTATGCAAAATTAATTTATGCATATTTTTAAAATTCACATAAAATGCTTCTTTTATTTGTTGACCGATTTTGATTTTTTTTTTCTTCCATCTGGTAGAGCTTCATGAGGCTCACCAATCTTGTACGCAGAATTTTGAAATTTTGACTAGAACAATTTTTATGCTAATTTATTTGAAATTAATTTATTCATATTTTTAAAATTTCACATAAAATGCTTTTTCTTCTTTAATTGTTGACCGATTTTTACTTTTTTTCTTCTTCCATCTTGTAGAACTTTATGAGGTTCACCAAACTTCGACACAGATTTTTGAAATTTTCAGTAGAAAATTACTTATGCTAATTTATGCGAAATTTATTCAGAAATCACAGAAAATGCCTCTTCTTTATTTGTTGACAGATTTTGATATTTTTTCTTCCATCCGGTAGAACTTCATGAGGCCCACCAAACTTCTACACATAATTTTGAAAATTTTCAGTAGAAAATTATTTATGCTAATTTATGCAAAATGTATTCATAAATCACAGAGAATTCCTCTTTTTCTTTATTTGTTGACAGATTTTTTTTTTCTTCCATCTGGTAGAGCTGCGTGAGGTTCACCAAACTTGTACACAAAATTTTGAAATTTTGTCTGGAAAATTATTTATTCTAATTTATGTAAAGTTTATTCATAAATCACAAAAAATGTTTTTTCTTCTTCATTTGTTGATCAATTTCAGTTTTGTTTGCTTTATATAATAGCTCAAGGTGGTGATACAAGATTTAAACATAGAATTTTGAAACTCATTGAATCTGCTATTTATTCATATATTTTCAAAACTCACAAAAATTGCTTACTTATTTGTTGATTGAGTTTGGTTATTTTTGTTCCATCTGAGAGCTACATTAGGTTCACCAAGGTTCTACACAGAGTTAAGAAACTTTAACCAGATAATAATTAATACTTAATTCATATGAAATTTATTCATAGATCACAAAAAATGTTTCTATGTCATTTCTTCATTAATTTCAATTCTATATCCTCATTTTATGTCACCAATATAATTCACTAAAGTGTCAACTGGGCTGAAATTAAAATTGTGTTAAATTGTGTTGCGAGATGCAGGATGAGCTCCACATCATTGATGTGCTATTTTTAATTTCATTTGTTTATTATTATTGATTGATTGATTTTTTTTTTTTTGGGGGGGGGCTAGTTTTAACAGTCCACTGCTTCAACACTGTAACCTTAGATAAGCATTACATTGCAGTGAAGGGGGCTTTTGCAGGGCTCTTTTGAGCATTACAGGGACGTAAACTCCAGAGCCCCCATATGATTTTTTTCCCTTGTTGTGACCAGGGGACCGTTTCATCAACTTTTTTGTCTGACAAGTTGTCAGATCTGACATCTTTCCTTGATTCAGATTGGCTGAAGGGCACTGTTACTACAGTAACTGTCGGATAAAATGGGACTTGTCCGATAAAACGTCCGACAAGTCCTTTCATGAAATGCTCCCCTGATGAAAGATGAAGGAGGGGGGGCGGGGCAGGGGTTGGATGTAGGTAGGGGATGATATCAGCTTGAGCACTGTGTGTACATCATGAATGTCATACGAACCGCCTGGTACTTTGAGACCTTCATTTCTCAAAGTTTGGTTTAAATGGAATACTTCCTGGGACCTTGATTGTTAATTATTGGCCCTTCAAATTTAGCATTGATGTATGATGATTAGACCAAGTTCATTGACTTGCCCTTTATCAGTCATTGTGTTTGTCATTGTTATAAACTCACCGTCTGAAATGTAAATGTTAAACTATTTTGGGTCCATTTAATAAAACACCCTAAGACATAGAAAGATAGATTAAAAATAAATTGTAAATTATTGTGTAAAAACCTAGATGCTATTATAGCTACATGTATTGCAACCTATTCCTTCTTGTCATTTCATTCGTCTTTCTTTCTTTTAAAAATCTAATCAGGTATGGTTCAATAACCAGCAGTTTCGAGAAGCAATCTATAGGTGGAGGCCATTGGATGAAGAATGGGGAAAAGAACAACCACTTGCAGGTAGAAATGATGCGTTAACTTTCACAGAATTGCCAATTTTGTAATGATTTATGATTATCCAAAAGAAAAAAAAAATTGTTTGTGTATTCTGAGTTTGATGGATTTCCCCCTTGAGCTTCTATAATTTGAATGGAGAGGAATCTATGTAAGGAACAGTCATTTGGTTCCGATTTTTCCTGTTATGATAAGAAGTAGAAGGAATTAAAGGAAAGGGACGGGTGGAGAGTAAGGAGGAGGAGAAGGAGGTGGTGAAGGAAGGGGAGGATGATGAGAGAGATGGAGGAGAAAGAGGGGAAGGAGGAGGAAGAAGGAGATGGATGGGGTAGTCTAAAAAAATGGGAAAATGAAAGTAGAAGGTAAGATGAAGGAGGAGGGAATGAAGCATGTTGTGAAGAGGAGGAGTAAGAGGAAGAAACAATATGATGAAGTGAGAAGAATTCTTGATATTGCTTCTATTTCTTTCTGTCAACTAGCTACAATGTGGACTTCACATGCAGTTTTTAGTCTTTTTTTTACGCATTATGGCATAGTGACAGTTTATCAAGAGTAGATTTCATTTTTTCATTTAAATTATTTTTTTTTCAGATGGTATTTTAGCGGCTCTTCCTGACGAATCCTTGCAGCCCTCTTCAATATGCGGTCACCTGCAGCTCCTCTTCGCTTTGCTGCAATTTAGCAAGAGAAGGTATGCCGATTATTTTGGGGGTTACTGATGAATTATTATAATAGTTTGATCTGCAGTATTGACCACCTGTGCGTAAAGATCACCAGTTTAAACATGTATCACAAAAAATTGTTCACAAAGACTGCCTGCTCTTAAGAGCCCTGGGCCCTGGTTTACAAAGACTTACGATTGATCCGATCAATCGCAACTATGGACGGCCAGCAACGTCAACATCTATTATGCATGTTTTGTATTAATTCTCCCTTTGAAATGTGTGTGTGCTGTGACAGACTTACCGGGCTGAAGCCAGGGTAATAGTTTCTATTTTCCTTGTTAAGAAAATGTCTAAGTGGTACATGAGATGCACTCTACAATGATTATTATTATTATATTGATCTTATTGTCTCTAGATACATTGATCCTTCTAATTTCATCAACTGCCTTGGACTGGATGCAGCATTGCAACAAGTAAGTTGTGGATTTCTTGAGTTGTTACAAAATGTAACTCCTTTTAAATTTATATATGTCCTTACATAAGACTGGAACATGTTCTTAGGTGCCATGTAAGCTACATAGGGGTATAACCTTTAGCACAAGAAAGGGTCAACAGTCATACATGAAGTCTTACGTGAGTTATGAAACGCTTTATAGAACACCCACCAGATGATGGCATAAAGGAGAATCCAGCCTTGGCCATAAAATGTTGTGTTGGGAAGAAGAAAAATAAATTAAACAGAATGGCAAAAGTTTGAAAGAAATCGGACAAGCAATAAGAAAGTTATAGCTGCTTTAAAATTGAGATCACTAATAGTATGTAGATTTCAAATTGGCAACTGGGTAAGTAAATTATGACAAGAGGCAAGGACAACTTTCCCATAGGCCATGTACTTTATTATCAGAGATTTGTGGTTTTCTCCTAAGTACCTAATCCCCTGGGGAAGTAATCTAAATATAATCCTGGTAGTATATTGTTTTATGTCCTCATGAAAGAAAAATATCATTTGAAATAAAACTTTTGGGAAAAATGACATTTTCGCCATAATATGTAATGGAGTGAATGGAAGAGTAGTCCTTGCCTTACATCACTATGACATCCCATATGCGGCCAATTTGAAGTCTCCATGGTATAGTGATTACCAATATTTACCACTTTTGAAAATTCATAACTTTCTTGTTGTTTGTCCAATATTGTTCAAACTTTCACCTATTAACTTGTCTGATTTTTCTTTTTCTTATAAAAACAGGTCTTTATTTAGGTTGGATTCCCCTTTAAGACTTTATGTATTATTTCCTTCATATTTCGATATCTGCTGGTTAATTGTTACCCAACCTTTCAAGTTACTTGACTCCTTGATTGATTTGTTACCCTTCAAATGTCCAATATTGGTCAGTGTATTGATATGAAAAAAGATTTAAGATTACAAATGTTATTTTCAGATTCCGATATCTGTTTGAATTTGTCTTTCAAATCTCTCAGATTATTTAAGATTATCGTGGATATTGTTTCAATTCCATGTTTGACAGTTCTCGATATCCAAACGTAAAATACTGCGCAACCCTAATGTTCGCTAGAGGGTATTCATTTGTCTCGCAATCTACTATGGTCAACAAGGAAATTCGTGATCACTCTCGCAAAAAGTGTTCACTAGCTTACAAGTTCACGAGCTTTCGAGTGCCGCTGCAACTCTTTATCAAGTGACGAAAATTGTCTGATATCGTACTCTATTTATACTGATCTCCAGAAACGTACGCAAGAACGCGAGAACAATAGGTGGGCACTGATCCGTTGTGTGACTGGTCAGGAGTTATGCAAATAACAGAGCTGCCAAGTAGTACGATTTTTCCGTATTTCATACGGAAATCAATTTAAAATACGGCAGTACGCTTTTTCATGATAAAATACGGGAAAAAACAAATTAGAGAAGAAAAGGTATTCCGTGTGTTGCTGCCCTCTACGTTCAATGAGTTATGCTTACATCAAGGCTTTCCGATTAGAATTTTCAATATCTTGGCGAATCAATGCGGGTGACAAGTTCCGAGCGCACACGTAGTTTACAAGCGCAAAGCAGCGGCTCACATTGTGATATTTTGCGACTGGTAAATACGTCTGTAAGGATGATGACGTCATTCAAGATGGCAACTTACGTTGACCGACGGAAGGATCGAAGATGACGATGTTTCGATCATAATTTGAAACGAATTAGCCGTAACTGCGGTCTAAGGTACGATATTTCTGAATTTCATACATTTTTCCGTAAATATGGATGCAATTTCTTTTTCATAATGTGACATTTTATGATTTTATGTGCCAAAAAACGATCGAAAAAAACAGGTTTCCGTCGAATGTTGGATCTAACGTTACTCCTAATACGTTGTCTGTACGTACGGGCCTCCAAATTCTTCAGTCTATGTATTGGAGAGTGATCCAACGCAGTTCAGCGGAACAACAAAAATCTCGGTCTCGTGTGCGACGGTGTGGGGCGCAAAATAATGTAAGTGATCAAACTTTGCCATTATGCATGCATATTTATCTCATGGTAAAAATACGGAATTTTTGGTCAAAATACTGATTTTGGGGGATAAGAATACTGAAAATGCAAAATACAACTTGGCAGCTCTGAAATAAGCCGGGGGTATATGCAAATACGCCGTGGGTCGGCAATATGCAAATGAGACCCAAATTGGCGGGCTCTCTAGTTTCCCGTGGGCGGGGGTTGACTTGCTGAGCGGTCCCTCGATCGGGGCCGGGAACGATCGGGTCAGCGTGCACTGCCAGGTAAGGGGGTATTGTGCTGTTGGATGGTTCGCATCCAGAAATTGGGGATGTTAATGTTATTTTCTACTTGAACCATGTCTTAGGATGCTCAAGAATTCAGCAAGCTGTTGATCTCCTTGTTGGAGGGAACGTTGAAAGAACAACCTGATCCCTTGGTGCGGAATGTCATCGAACAGCAGTTCAGCGGACAGTATTCGTACGTAACCAGGTAATCCTTTGATGCCTTCTGTCGGCATGTAGCAACACTTTGGCTAATTAAATATAAATGCCAGTTCTGGTAATATTATAATGAGTTTGTTCAGAATCCAATCAATTGATCACCCAAGTTTCTTAATGCATGAATAAAAACAAATAAGAATGCCAAAATAATTGCGTGATTGCTGAGGAATTAGAAAAATAAGCATTGCACTGTAGGTTAATTTTCATAAAAATAATATTTCTCTGTCCCACATGTGCTTTTCTGTGTTGGCGATCTTCAATATGATCCATTGAAAACTTAGGCTTCATGATGTCACGAAGTTCATTTTGCTAATATGTAACTGTAACAAGGATATATTGCCCATTAATCTTACTGCAACTAATTTCATATAGCTTTTATGTATTAAACTTTGTGTTTTACCTCCAGTACTTTAAGGAATGAAGGACTTGTAATTTAGATCTGTGAGAAATTTGTCATTACCAGCAGTTTCTCATCACAACTATTATATGTATGATCTGTCTTCGTTGTCATCATATAGGTGCAATCATTGCGGCAACTGTTCCGAGAGGCCTTCAAGGTTCTACGAGCTCGACCTCAACATCAAAGGTCATAAGCAGCTGGAAGACAGTCTGAGTGAGTTTCTCAAGGTAAGGTCATTGTTACAAGCTACTGAAATCCTTGTATATGATTGGCTGAGAGCAAGTTTGGGAGTGAAAAAATTGATGCCAAGTCTCTCTTTGAAGTGTTCCCTGAAATTATGATTAATCAGCTAGTTCTGTGACTTGTGTTTTTCTATACCTGCCACCCCAAAACTCGAGACAAGTTTTTTTTAGGGGAGGTCTCCGTAAGTGGCCCTAGTGGTTATCTAGTGTTCATAAAGGTGAAGAAAAAAGGAAGAAAATTAGCTCAACTGGAAGAGTAAATTTAAATTAAAGATCAGATGCAAGAGTTATTTTTCTGGACTTCTGGGTAATTTCACTAACAAATTGTAACATCACATAATTCAGGTTGTTTAAAGGTCAATGAAGCCTGTTGTAAAAATCTGTTTAATTTGAGTTTTCTTAAGCAAAATACTCAGCTAGCAAGTGGTGAATATGTATTTAACTGACGTTGTTTTGCTTTGCAGTCTGTTGAGTATTTCATATGTTGATATCACATTGAGGTCGGGTCTTTGTCTTTAAGTGAACAGTGTGAGATGCAATTACCCATTGATTTAATAATCAGAAATGGATTTAACTCCTTTTTGAATTAACCTTTTATTCAATCATATTTCAAAAGGAAGAGAAGCTAGAAGGCTCTAATCAGTATCTCTGTGAGAAATGTAACTGTAAGAGAAATGCAACCAGATGCATCAAGCTGCAGACACTTCCACCCGTCCTCAATATCCAACTACTGAGATTCGTGTTTGATAGGTAAGTCAAGGGTAAAAATTTAAAAAGTCCATATTTTATTGTTCAAAATAGAAATCTGAAATAGAAATACCCCCAAACTTAATTTTTCCCAAGTGATTGTGGACTCGGCAGCCACCGAGCAGCACCAGATACGTTGCTCTGCCCCTTAAATCATTTGAAGCCAAACAGGGTAGCAGCAACTTTCATATTTCAATGTCTAGACAGCTGAAATCCTTCTGTTTGAAGGATTTTTAAAACATTTTTGGACTTTTTGAAGTCTCCTACACAGAGATATTGAGGGACGTATATCACATATGCTCACTGTACAGTATTATCCTCTGACTTTTTACATTCAAGTCTCGCGCAACTTTTGAGACCAAATTTGTGATCCCCGGGTACGCGGTTCCGAAATTACACATGTCGTAAGTGCATGCAGGCCCAAAATTGCACAAATACGTGAATTTGTGTACAAATCCAATGCAAATAGAGTTTTTAGCCAAAATTTATAAATGTATCATTATATTTCCTTTTACTGATTGAAGTCAATCAATTCCATCTTAGTTATGGTCCAAATAAAGTCCCCCACAATTTCCATTGAAAAAACAATAAAAAAGAAAAAGTCAAAAAACAAAGAAATACATAAGAAATTTAGAAAACAATAAAATACATAAGAAATTAAATGTGATTTTGATTTTTTAAGTACATTTGATGAGATTCATATAAAGTGTCTGTGTACCAAAAATAAGCATTTTGGGGGGCATGATTTATTTAATTAAAGCTACATTTTGATTTTATTTCGCACAATTTGATCTTGTAGTTTTGTAGATTATACCATGGGTAATGCGCGTGCCAAGTTTCGTCGCGATCGACGGCCGAGATCATAAGGGGGGGCTAAATCAGCCCCCCCCCCAGTCTTTTTAGGCATCGAAATAGCCCAGTCTATTTAGTGTTAAGAGTAGAGAAGGTCAATAGTAACATAATAACATTTTGTGGTTACCCTGGGCTAATAAGAGTCATTATTTTCATTATCTTAACATTTCCATTGAATTCTTCATTGTTGTAAAATGGCATGTCCTGTGGACACTCTCCTTGAGTTCGTTCTATTATGTTTATTTTATCTTTCAGACACAGTGGAACAAAAAAAAAGCTGAACAATTTCTTGCAGTTTCCTGAGGAGATAGATATGTCCAAACACCTTGCCAGAAGAGGTAATTTATATTCATTGGGTTTGGGTCATTGGCACCAGTGTAGGGGTTGGCAGGGGGCATAGTGCTCCCCCTGACAAAACTTTTTTTTTGCTTGCCGGTCTGATATCGTTTGATGGCTGCTTTTAGAAATGGCAGTGACCCTTTGTCTTTTTGTTATAAGGAAATTGCTTGCAACCCCCACCCCCTTTCTGACAAGTTTTCCCAGGCATGTCACTGGTTATTGGTTCAATGAACTATCAATCTTAAATGATAATACATTTTCTTGGACGGTCAGTGGATGTATAGGAAAAATCAGACAATGAATTAGACAAGAGAGTCATTATCTATGATATACTTCAGATCAGCCAAATTGGCAACCGGGTCCTTTCCTATTATGTCACTCCTCACACTTGGTCCTCTTCATGAAAGCTATAAATATTCAGACATAATGTGGTGGACAACTAGTTCTTTTCTGCACAAATATGTATGAATAAATCTAATATTCCATGGACATTCTGAAAAATTGAGAAATTGAGTTAAACTTTTTTCCATATCCGTGGTGAATTGTGAAAAAAAGGATTACACATTTTCTAACCACATTTGTTCATAATTGTATTTTTTTCACCATATTCCCTATTTCCCTTTAATAGACAATTTAATTGACAATTTGGTCTTTTCATCCTTGCATGGCCGTCTTTGTCAGTCAGTAACTATAAGTCCATATGGCGAACCCTACACACATAGTGACAAGCGATTATAAATATAAATCCTATCTTTTTTATGTATCACCCCAGATTGTTCAGACACCAATGTATACTTGCAACTTTGACTTCTGAGGCGTTTTTATATGAAACATCTTTTCTTTTTGCTATTTCAGACAAAGATGCTGTATATGACTTGGAGGCTGTCCTCATACACAGGGGGCCCACCGCTTACTCCGGTCATTACATCGCCCACATCCGTAGCCATGGCGACGGAGGGGCGTGGTATAAGTTCAACGATGAGGAGATTCAGAAGATGGAAGGGAAGAATCTCAAGCTCGGGTGTGAGGACGAAATCTGTGAGTGCTTTATTTGCCTTTTGTGAAAATGATGATATAAATGGGAAATTCCAAAGAATAATTATGAATTATTAGATGCGCTTCTGTGGTATATCAGATGTATTGCATTCGTCATTATGAATATTGCAGGGATTAAATTACATGGGACTTCTGAGAAATCAGCAATTTAGCACAGGATTTGGGTAGAGCGTCGGGCCCCGACATTCAGAGCAATAATTATACACTGTCCCACGTGCGCTTATCTGTGTTGGGGATCTTCAGTCTGAACATTTGTCAACGTAGACTTCAAGATTTCACAAAGTTCAGTTTATGTAACTGTACCAGATCTAGATCCTCGATGATATACTGACAATTAAGCCTTGTTTTACCGACTTTCTCGTGAAATCAGTGTTTACTGCAACTACTTGAATTTCTCTTTAAAGCATATATCCAATGTCGCAGATTTAGGAAGTAAGTTGAGAAAAGTAGCCAAAAAAAGAAAAGAAAATTCTTGGAAATTGCGCAAACAAAGACAAGTGCAATATTCATGCTGGTGAATGGAATATATCCGATATACCACAAAAGCAATATCAAAATGATCATGCAAGGGGGGGAGGGGAAGGGGATTGGATTCCACCCTTGACCTGTAAGGGTTAGTGAGTGATGAGAGCATTCATAACAGTTGAGAATCTGTTTATAGAAGGTTGTGGGTTCAAATCCCAGCCACGTTGTGCTGCACTCAAACCAGATGAGGTAAATGAGTACCCTGTGCGATTAATTCCTTTAATGCCCTGATTGCGACTGATAATTTGGTAGCTCAAGCTAAAGTCACGCAATAATTTACGGGGTATTTGTTTTTTTTAAAGCACTCCAGCTAATATTATTCTGTTGCTTGAGTAAAAAGTAAGAAAAATGTAAATTATGACATAAGAATTTAAGAACACATTCATAATGTAGGTTTGGGTTACTGAAGGTAGCAAAATTCTTTTTTTATTTCTTACTTTTCAGCCGCAGGGAAAGAAGGGAGGCGACCGAAGGTCCCAAAAGGAAACCATGCATCCAAGAATGCTTACATGTTGGTATACACAAGGAGAACCTCAGACAAGGCGAAACCCGGTAAGAATCCTACCGACCATTCTGAAACATCTTTAGTAAAGCTGCATGTTAAGTTATGAGTGACTTTATGAATAACACTAATATGAAGCTTCTGATTTGGTAGATTCACAATACGGTGCTCCATCTATCAGTTGGCAGTGGACAGGCCAATTTGTAACTTTTGGGTCAGCATCAGGATCGAATTACTGAAGAAATAATAATTACCATGAAAAGAAACATTAATAAACACTGTAAATGTGAACTATTATTATTATTGAGAACCCAATATGGCTTAAAATCAGTGACTCACAATAGCCCAGGGTAAATTTGACTCATTACCATATCCAAATTCAATTATACAGCTGTATTTTGTTTGGAGATTTGGCTCGTTTGCTATTGAATATAGAGAATTTATTCTATAAGATGACCGTCAAAAACTTTGAAGAATATATCATTTCTGATGTTCAAGTACTTTTATAAGTATCATTATGTTTGTTTCTTTATCAGTTCCAGAAAGTAATGTTGAGAATTCAGCAACATCCAGCGTGGAAAGTCTGCCGGATTATTTACAGGAGCTCATCAACCGTGACAACGAGAAGTTTGAGGATTGGTTGAGGGAGATGGTTGCAATGAGAACCAAGAATGTGGAGTCTGGAAGATCAAGGCAGCAGGAAATACAAACCATCTACAAACAGATCCAACCTGCAGAGGGTAAGGAGGAGGAGGTGGATGGTGGATGGTGATGACGATGATGGTGGTGATGATGATGGTGGTGTGATGGTGATGAAGATGATGATGATGATGATGGTGATGATGATGGTGATGATGATGGGGTGGTGGTGGTGATGATGATAATGATGACGATGATGACGAAGATGATGACGATGATGATGATGATGGTGGTGGTGGTGGTGATGATGATGGTGGTGATGATGGTGATGATGATGATGATGATGATGATGGTGGTGGTGGTGGTGATGATGGTGGTGATGATGATGGTGATGATGATGATGATGGTGATTGGTGATGATGATGATGATGATGATGATGATGATGGTGGTGGTGGTGGTGGTGGTGATGATGGTGGTGATGATGATGGTGATGATGATGGTGATGGTGATTGGTGATGATGATGATGATCATGATGATGATGATGATGATGATGATGGTGCTGGTGATGATGGTGGTGATGATGGTGGTGATGATGATGATGATGGTGACGATGGTGATGGTGGTGATAGTGATGAAGATAGAAATTAAGACAAGAATGTGATAATATAAGAATGATAATGAGAAGTAGGAGGAAGATTGTGAGCAGGAGGAGGAGGAGGATGATGATGATAGTGGTAATGTTGATGACAATGAGAATAGTAATGATCAAGACTAGGAGGAAAAGGGTAATGATGAAGATGGTGATGATGATTATGATGATGACGAAGATGATACTTCTATTGATAAAATCATGAGAGCAGGATTGTGATCATGGATACAAGGATTTTTTATTATATTTTTTTAAGTTATGGTGATGATCATTATTTTGAAGTTGGAGCAATTTAGATTGAATTAAATTTTATCCAAATCTATGTCTTATAGATGGAAAATGCGACTGGATAGCGACTGAATGGCTGAAGAAATGGTTGCATGAAGATACAATTGTCTCCAAGATTGATCCAATTAATCTCTACAAGTACGAATGCAAACATCGGAATCTTGATCCACACAAAGTCAAAGAACTCAAAAGGATCAGTTCAAAAGCTGTAAGTAGTTTAGTAAAAGTATAGGGGGGGGGGGTGATTTCATTTTCATCAAGTACCACTTTCATATCACATCGTGAAATATATAGTGTAGCTCATCATTGTGTGTATGGTTTGATGTAACACACGACTTCGAGATTGTTTTCAAAGGTAAAGTACTGATGATAAATAATGAACAATTTCGATCTGAGGGACGAGGGTTTGATTCCTTGCCATGGCGTGTATTCTTTCAGCAAGAAATTTACCTACATTTTACTGCACTCAACCCAGGTGATGTGAATGGGTGCTCAGAGCTGCCAAGTAGTACTGATTTTCAGCATTTAGTACTGAAAAGTGAGAAGAATACTGATAGTTTCATATAAAATACTGATTCGTAAAGTTCCAGTTGTATGTGTGGTCCTATGGTATTTTTGGAAAATACTGATTTCCTCACCGAAATACTGATTTTCTGCTTCAAAAATACTGAAATGTTCCTTTTCAGGTTGGCAGCTCTGGGTGCTTGGTAGGTACACATTTCCTCACAACATTTTATTACCAAGTTTGGATTCCCCTTTCATGATATTCTGCTTTCTCTCTATCTAGGCTGACCTGTTGTTCGCCAAGTACGGCGGCGACGGCCTCCATCTGAGGATGACCCAAGCTAAGATGTGTGTAGCTTGCGTCAAACAGAAATGTCAGGTCATGAGGATCCAAGCCCAGCTGGTCGCTGATCAGAAGTTTGTCACTGAGAACACCAAAGCAAAATGTCACAGGTACATGTATAAACAGAACTTGAGAAAATAAAATTCATAATAGAGTCGCGTTGATTTCAAAATTTTGATCTCCAACCATAAAAGACAGCTCTATTTTGACGCCTAAGAAGACTGGGGAGGGGCTGATTCAGCCCCTCTTTTGATCTTGGTCATTGACCGCGCGATTGCGATGAAAATCAGTAAGTGCATTACCCATGACTTCATCTAAAAAAAAAAGGTATTGGAGAATCTCATTACTAATTAATTATGCTAATTCATGCTTAAAATCAAAATTTAGCTCTAATTGAATAAATGGGACCCCCAAACTGCTATTTTTTTCGCAGAATCTTTGTAAAAATATCTGATGAAATATACTTGAAAAAAAAATATCTATCACTTTTTTCTTAAATATTTTATTGTTTTTTTATTTTCTTGTGTATTTCTTTATGTTTTACAGTTTGTTTTCTAATGTTTTAATGGAAATCATCAACAATTTTATTCTGACCATAACTAGCAAAGTTTTGTGCAGTTTTACAAAAATTGAAAAATTATTGGCCTGAATTCACAAAGCTGGTTATGAAAACCCACGGACGAATCCATGGTTTATGCAGATTTCCTGTATAAATTACGCTTAATTTACCCCATATCGGGTGTGTGTTAAAAAAATTCCAATGCTGATGCGCGCTTTTGTCACAGTGTGCCAAATTGACGCCTGTTACCACGGTTAAATACGTTTTTTATTCATGAGTCCACTGTTTGAAGAGTGGACTCATGAATAAAAACAGCGGACTCATTAATAAAATAGCGTGGATAACCATGGCAACAGGCGTCAATTTGGCGCACTGTGACAAAAGCGTGCATCAGCATTGGACATTTTTTTAATATACGCGGAAAAATCACCACCAACCACCAAAAATAAGCGTAATTTATACAGGAAATCTGCATAAACCATGGACTCAACCGTGGGTTTTCAAAATCACCTTTGTGAATTTGGCTTATTATGACCACAGTGAGGATGGTTTCTGGGTTGGCAAGGATTCTCTTCGGCAGTGGAAGAGGATGGCCGTCGAGAAGGTCGAATCTCAGTTCGATGGAGGAGGAGGCGGGGTGACAGAAGAAGAGGACATGGAGATAGAGGATGATGACCAGACTATGACCAACGGAGTGTCATCGGCAACTGGAGGTATGATGCATTATTTTTAATTTAATCCACTTCAGTTCAATATCATGTAGTAGCCCACAGTTAAGAAGTTCATTTTCTTCGCATTTTACATTAAACATTTAATTACATCGACGTAACGTGAGCTACAAAGATTTCTTGTATAAATTGTATGTAAACAGAATGACATACAGATAATGTCAAAGTAAATTTGCGAGGATAATGTTATCAATTAAATTATAGACTTGTGAACGTTCTTTAGCATTTTTTCTTTGATTGTTCAATCAACACGAATTGAATTGAAATGTATATATTCATTGTCTGTTGAGAAAATTAATTTCACATTGGGTTTACAAATTTGAAATTCATGTGTACATAATAAGATAAAACAATAATATTTAATAAAAATCGTCTGGTGGGAGTACAAACATGTTAATCTTATAATGTTATCTTTAGAATTAAGCAAAATGTGTTGATTATTAATATTAGTACAAATATGATTAAGTCATTATTCAAAGGTATTAAAAAGAAATGCAAAAACAACATTGAAATCGTGTGCATCTTGAGGTATGATGCCTTTGTTCTCATTCATTCGCTTTTTTCCTTCTCTATTTGACTGTTCAAACAACATGAAAATGGTAATAGAAAATGCAAAAGCAAGAGGGAAAAGTGCATACGTTTGTCAAATAGAATTTATGCCCTGACAGCATTGCAATGCCACCTTATAGGCTAAAGCTATGCCTTGTATGTGGTAATAGTTGTCTGTGGCAATCTTTTTTTACACTTATGACTTTATTTGCTTCAGGTCTTTAGCTTGTATAGAGCCTTAATGTGCGACATTCAAAAGGGATTTCAGTTACGGATGCAGGATATTGCATTCATTGCATTTTTTTTCATTTTCAGACCAAAATTTAGGTCTATTTGTCATATATGAACCCCCTAAAACAACAACAAATTAAAACATTAATCTATATTTGAAGATATTGTCCCCTATTCTGAATGTAGTAAGTTGGATTTTGAATTTTAGTAAAAATTGTGACATTTTTGTTTTATGCTTTAAATCTGACATTACACATAATAGGAGTATTCATGGACCTAAGCAAAGCATTCGACACTCTTGACCACCAGATTTTACTTAAAAAACTTGAAAATTATGGAATTCGGGGAATCGCACTATCATGGTTTGAGAGTTATTTGTCTGATAGAAAACAATATGTCACTCACAACAATATTTCTTCTAACTTTCAGTCAATAAAATGCGGAGTTCCACAAGGATCGATCCTTGGCCCCTTACTTTTCCTTATATATATTAATGATTTGACTACTGTAACGCCTTTATTATCATTCGTATTATTTGCCGATGACACAAACATTTTTGTTCAAACACTAGTTTAGAAACTTTAGTAGATACATTTAATCGTGAATTACCTAAACTATCTTTATGGTTTAAATGTAATAGGCTCTCACTTAATATAGACAAAACAAACTTTATGTATTTTACGCATACAAGTTCACATATTACTGAGTTTCCATACGACATAAGCATAGATAATATTCCACTCAAAAGGAAAAAAGAAACAAAGTTTTTAGGTGTCACAATAGATGAACATTTAAATTGGAATGAACATATACGTTGTATAACTACTAACATCTCCAGAAACGTAGGTGTACTTTACAAAATGAAAAACATAATTCCTCATACTACACTCGTTCTACTATACAATTCATTAATATTGCCGTATATATCGTACTGCAATATAGTTTGGGCAACGTGTGCAAAAACTAAAATTAATATAATATACTTATTACAGAAAAAAGCAATTCGAATTTGTACTAATTCGCAATATTTATCACACACAAATCCATTATTCCATAAACTAAAGACTCTAATTTTTTTGACATAAACTCATTTCAAAGCTTACTGCTTATGTTCAAATACGTAAATAACATGCTCCCACCTTCATTTCACAATTTTTATACTATGAACACATCTATCCATTCATACCCTACGCGGAACTCTTCTAATTTCCATTTAATCAACCCCAAATTGCTTATTGCGCAGAGATCCATAAGACACCATGGTCCTGATTTGTGGAACTCTCTACCTGAATCTATAAAAAGATCCACGTCTCTTTACTCATTTAAGGCAAACGTTAAATCTATGTTGATATCAGAATATTTGAAGTAAAATTTCTGTGTCGATGTGTCATCATTAAAGCATCATCACCATCATCCTCTCCATCGCCTTCATCTTCACCATTTCACCATCATCTTCATCCTTATCTCCATCTTCATTGCTCAAATTACATTACTGCTGTTTTTCATGAAATGAACTGTTTATCGATTCTGCTGTATTAATGTATTATATTAATCAATGAGTTCTAACCTGGGGTTGTCATTTTTTCAAGCAATCTGCTTATGATGACAATCCTTCTCCTGCAAATTGTAAATGTTAACTAATTTGGTATGAGATCAGTTTTGTTTGTAATGATAATTTTAGTACATTTAGTTATGATTCATGCCAAAAAAAGTTCTCAATATACTATGTTTGTTATGTTATGGAAAATGTATTATATACGAATGATGTAATTGCAGAAGTAAACAATAAAATCAAATCAAATCAAAATCAAATCAAATTTTAATCGTTGATATCCATTAATGGTGATTTGACACATAATGTTACATAGCAAATTGAAATTGCACCACTGCCTACATAAGTGCACAATTGTGACAAACCAATTTTGTGTATTGGTATATTTCTTATGAATAATAGATGATGGAGGAAAGAATGGAACTGTTCCGAAAGAGAACGGAGAGAAGGAGGGGAAGCACACAGAAGTTGATGAGGAAGAGGACGAGGATGAAGAACCTCTCATATTCAATGAGGATCTTCTCTGCAATCATAGTAAGTTATTGATCGGGTTGATGGTGATGATGATGATGATGATGATGGTGATGATGGTGATGATGATGATGATGATGGAGATGATGATGGTGATGATAATTATGATGGTGATGATGTTGATGATGATGATGATGATGATGATAAAGATGATGGTGATTATGATGGTGATGATGGTGATGATGATGATGGTGATTATGATGATGATGATGATGATAATGATGATGGTGATTATGATGGTGATCATGGTGATGATGATGATGATAATAATTATGATGGTGATGATGATGATGATGATGATTATGTTGATGAGATGATGATGATGGAGATGAGGATGATGATTGTGATAATGATGATGATGATGATGATGATTATGATGATGATGATGATGATGATGATGATAATGATGATGGTGATTATGATGGTGATCATGGTGATGATGATGATGATGGTGATAATAATTATGATGGTGATGATGGTGATTATGATGGTGATCATGGTGACGATGATGATGATGGTGATAATAATTATGATGGTGATGATGATGATGATGATTATGGAGATGATGATGTTGATGAGGATGATGATGATGATTGTGGTAATGGTGATGATGATGATGGTGATGATGGTAGTGGTGATGATGATGATGGTGATGAAGATTGCATAAAGCATTTCCATTTATTTGAATGTAGGATAAAAGAGCACTATCAATATAATGCCTTGCTCACTGTCATAGGTACTGTGGCCTGGGTTCAAGCCTCATACTTTCAAATGTCTGGCAGGCGCCTTAGACCACCCAGCCACGGATAATCATAGTGATGATCATATTGTTTTACAAAATGCAAATTTTCAATTTAATCCTGTCAACCTTTTTACAATCAGGAAACCTTAGTACAGACATGAGTCAGAGGAGACTCATCTTAGCTCCTGTGTGGGAGGTTCTCCGCAAATACTTCCCAGAATCCTCAGAATTCAAAGCCGACAGCCAGCCATGCCTTCAATGTCAGGTGGGTAACACTGTAACACTTAATAGTACTGGCCACACAGAAAAGTTGTTCGTGCTAACAGAGCACTGACAGTAGGTCCAGTCACTCCTTCAGATTGTGATGTCAAACATTTTATCTAATATGTAAATACTGTGTTGTTGCAACATGAAGCATCGCTACGACCGCACCGATTGCAATAAGGCCCCTGTTAGCTCATAATGAGCACTAACAACGTTCCTGTATGGCCGGTATTGGCAATTAGTCAAAAAGGAGTTCCCTCCAGGCACTAAGAGACTGTTTTAGACACTATCAGGTTGCCACCATTTTTCTAAGATACAGCTTCTTCTGTGCTCCCCTCATTTTTTTTTTACTTTGAGATACAAGGTCTTAACAACCCCATGATAATACTGTCACTTTGATGACAAGACCTCTTCTTTCAATTTCAGGAAAATTGCCTTGTAGTTTTGATGTCTTTTCAAATTTTGTACTTCTACATTGAATATCAAGCAACTGTTGGATACAGTGTTATGGTAGTCATGTTTTGGGGTTTCTTTCACTTTCCTTAACCCTAATTCTGGCCCCCCCTCGACAATTTTCGCGATATATCTGCTGCGCAAAATTTTTTGACCTCGCCGCTCACTGACTTTTTACTTTCAAGTCTCGTGCAAATTTTGAGACCAAATTTGTGACGCCCGAGTACGCGGTTACGACATTACGCAACATTATGTAAGTGCATGTCAGACCCAAAATTGCTCGTAAATGTGATTTCATGTACAAATCCAATGCAAATTGTGTATTTAGCCAAAATTCATAAATGTGTCATTATTTCTACTTTTACTGATTGATTTTAATTTGTTTATGATCAGAATTAAGTCTGGAACGATTTCCAGTGAAAAAACAATAAAAAACAAAAATTAAAAAACAATGAAATACATAAGAAATTCATAAAACAACAAAATACATAAGAAATTGATTTCCAAACCAAAGTTTTTTTAATTGCGATTGTTAAGAATGCTACAAAGAATATTTTTACAAAAAATTAGCATTCTAGGAGCTTTATTTAGTGAATTAGAGCAAAAAGTATGATTTATGCATAAATTTGCATAATCAATTCATATAAAATAAAATCTCATTATTTTGGAAAATTTTACCATACAGCCTTGTAGATTACATCGCATGCTACCAGCATGCAAATTTTTGTGTCGCTCGCGGGATTTGCGGCCAAGATCTTAAGGGAGGCCATAATGCCCCCCCCCCCCCCCCCCCCGGGAATGACAAGAATCAAAATACCCCGGGAGATGATAGGGGTAACATTAAATTTTCTAATTGATACACAAATTTGTGCTCCAGCTAAATGGGATACAAATTAATGGTCAAGTTTTTAAAACTCCCACCTTGATTTCAAACTTTTCTCAGGGAAGTTATGTAAGTGAAAGTTTGTGGCAATTTGAATTTACAATCTTGTCACATGAATAAGGAAAGAAAGAATATGTGGCAGTCTCATGTTAGAATGTTGAGAATAGTGCTATAGTGAATGACGAAATGCATGCAAGACAACCAGGGGTACTTTTCTTCTACAAATCTGACACCTGTTTCATAAAACATACTATTAGGGGCAATTCCACAGGTTGGTGGACATGAGCTTAAAAATTCAAATTCAATATTTTCTTGAATTTTTTAATACTTTAAGTCCTTCATACATGATAGTTTCAGGAACAAGAAATAAAAAGTTTATTTTCATATGTATACTTTGGAAAAAAATGGTCAAAAGTTGTGTCTTCCATTTTGTACCAAAATACAAGAAAAATAGTGAAAAATGAAATATGCCTTATTACCATTTTGTTATTGCAACAACATACCACTTTATATTTCTGAAGTTTAGAAGGGTCAAATTACTTAAAATACACAACAGCTTTTCAAGTAAATTTGTAGTACTCATTCAAAAATGAATATTGCAACCTGCTCAGGTGATGTAACGTGAGTAACCAAAAAAACTGACTTTGTTTTCTGAGAGAAAAATTCTTCACAGTTAATTGGTGGGATTTTAAATTCTCTTCCTTCAAACAATCTTTGACACAGTGATGACTATCAAAATCATTAAAAAGTGCAATTTTTTTATAAAAATGATGAAGAAAAACTGTAACGTGAGTAACTTTGTAACGTGAGTAACCATCATGTAATGTGAGTAACCAGTAAAAATTATTCAGTTAGGTAACATTTTCTGTGGGATGTCAAGTTTTAAGTCTCATGGTGAGTTGTGAAGTTATTTTTGATTAATTAAAAGCAAAATGAGTGTACACCTCTTTGATGTGACTCTTTGTTCATCAAAATATCAGTGGTCATACAATCACACAAAAAAATGAATATTAGTAGAAGTATTCACAATGTGAGAGTGCATTAGTAAGGCTTGGTTTTGATTAACCAAACTTCCGAGTGTTCGAAGAGTGTTCGAACAACACATTGAATGCCCTTTATACCTGTAACCCTATCTAGACCGGGGTATTTTGGGAGTTGATATGGCCCGGGGGGGGGGGGGGTGGGGGCCTCCCAGGCCCTTCTTGAGATCTCGGCCGAAAATTTGCGTGCAGGTTGTCTTGGACATATTCTACAATACTATACAGTAATTTATTTCATGCAAATTGGTACTAAGCGATTATGCTAATTTATGCATAATTAGTAAGCGAAATCATACTTTCCCTCCTACACCCTAATAAAGCTCCAATTGTTCTAATTTTTGGTATAAAATCTCTTTTTGATGTTCCTAGCAATGAATTTTACACACATTATTGAATTTTTAATGACATGTGTGTTGTTAACCATACATGGACAAAATGTAACGTGAGTAACTGTAACGTGAGTAACCACATTATCTGCACCCCAAGTAAAAGCCATGTGTTCTTTATTTTTTTAATTATATACAAAGTTTGTCTCCCTAATATACTTCTTTGAAATGGATATAATCAACTTTCATAAAAGCCTTGCATGAGGAGACTTTTCACTTATGTCGACTTTTCATTTAATGCATGTCCAAATCATGTAACGTGAGTAACCGACACATTCCAAAGATTTGCCAGGAGCATAATAAAATTTCCCAAGTTTTGTTTTTATACAAAGGATAGTCAGACTGTGTACTTTGTTGTGATAAGAAGATGTTTAGTTCCTATCAATAATAATGGAGTTACAGGTCCAAGTATGAGTCAAGGTGTCTCCAAATGTAACGTGAGTAACCGTGGAATAGCCCTTATAACAAATTTGCAATGAGACTTTAAAGCTACCGAAATCTTTCAATATGATTGGCTGATCCCTATTTTGTTACAGAAACTTTGCATTTATTAATTTAGAACAAGTCTTTATGAGAAGGGCCCTACAGCATAAAAATGCTGGCTTCGTTGTAGTCCTGCGTACTCTTGCTCTGTGGTATTTCTTGCTTAATTGTTCTAGTCCCACATACTCAGTTTTGTGTCATTTCTTGCTTAATTGCATTCCCACATACTCAGTTCTCTGTCATCTCTTTCTTAATTGTACATGTAGTCCCACATACTCCATTCTGTGTCTGTGATTTTATTGTCTGTCCATGACTCTTCCGCAGCTAGCAGATGCACATGATGCAGAGCAGGCTCAGAAGAGATGCAATCTTGCCACAAACCAGAAGAAATCGTTATCGCAGCTGTTTCATGGGAGGAGTAGACCTTCGTGGAAAAAGGGGGTAAGTAGGGGACAATGTTTTTTTGCATAGCTGCCAAGTAGTACTGCTTTTTGGTAGTTATTACTGGAAATGGGAATACCACTGATGGTGTCATGGAAAGAACTGATTTACAAAGTTTCATTTGTATGTGTTGTCCTATGGGATTTCTTTGAAAACACTCATTTCCTCACCAAAATACTAACTTTCAGCTTTTGAAATACTGCAATGTTCTTATTCAAGTGGGTGTTTCATAAATCTGTTTGTTAGTTAAGAGCAACTTCAAGAAAGACTGGTGATCCTTTCTTGTGTTAAATGGTTCACACCAGATTTCCATTTGGGTGGATTTAGTTCCAAAGAAGGGTCACCAGTCATTTGTAAAATCGCTTGTAACTTACGAACAGCTTTATGAAACACCTACCATTGTGGTAGCTCTGTTTTTGAGGTCCATTATTTTGTGTTCAAGGTGTGAGACTTAATTATTGAAAGCACTTTTTGTCCAGGGCCTCATTTCGTAAAAAAGTTGCTAATGATTGCAAATCTTGCTAGAATGTCAGATACCATGACAACACCGACAATTCTGATTTTTGATTGATTCTTCCAGCAAAAGGTGATTTTCTAGCAACAACTCTATTATGAAGTGGGAAGCAGATGTAGATTCAAATAATGTCAAGTTAAAAATTAACAAACGTATACCCGCTTTTTAATAATTGATTTATTTTGTTGATTTTAATACTTGTTTCAAGGAGTCAACGGAAGTTTACATCACGCCACTTCCCTTTGTGGAGGCGTGGCGGAATTTTCTACGGCATCCGGTCAAAGCCGATCTCCCGACCGACATCTCAAACGGTTCTTTCATCTGTGCACACAACGGTCTGATCTTGGATCCAAGCACAATATCACCTATTGATGAAACATCTGGGTAAGATTTCATGAGAGTTGTCAGCTTTGAATAGGTTGTCAGCTCTGAATAGTTTGTCAGCTCTAGTAACCATTATAGTAACAACTAAAACAATAATAATAATCATAGTGATTGCAACGTTTATGCAGAGCTGAACACGGCCAATCCATGCATCTGATTGGCTTAAATCAAATGTGTAGAATGATATCACTGACAAGATGTTTTAAGAACCTTGAAATCAGTCTTGAGAATTGTGTTTTAGCCAGAAGCTGGCTTATTATTATTTTCCTCATAATCTACAGATTGTTTGAGCAGATTTATGGGAAATTTTGGAACCCAATCTCCCCCCCCCCCCCTTTCCCCTGGGCCTAGTATGGTCAATCATCTTCACTGGCATCGACAATATAAAAATGACTCTAGTGCTAAAGATTCTTTGCGAGGCCAACACAGTCTAACTTTAAGAAAGTGTACTTACTCGTTAGTAGAGCAAAGGTTTTGGAATAAGGTTGTTTACCAGTGCAGAAGAATCCTCCTTAAAGGCATTTCAAACATGTCCCTTGGAGAGGATATATAGCAGTTGGTCCATTGGACTAAAGACATCTCTTTTTTTATGCAAGCAGGTAACATCTACCTTTATTTTGTCTTCTTACAGAGTTGCGTTAGTGTGGCCCTCTGAGTGGGAGTTACTCCAAGCGAACTACAAGGTAGACCAACCCATCAGGATATGGAAGGTCATTGCCGATGGGCCGTGCTTCATAACGGAACCAGGTACTCTCCTTTATTCGACTTGTTGCTTACTGTAAACCAAAATATTACTTCTGGGCAATTCCAGCTTGTATGCATGCAAGAGTTTTTGTGGCATCATGGTCCTGGATGTCACCGTTATTGAACTTATAATGGGGTGGAATTATTGTGTAATCTTTGCAGCTGGAAATATAGAAATCCGTTCAATCATGGAATAGCAAATCCAGGAAGGCAAAGGAATGGGGAATTCAAGGCAATATGACTTTAGTGGAACACTGAACCCTAAGAAGACAGGGGGGGCTAATTCAGCCCCCCTCATAATTTTTCGCGATAAATCCACCGCGCAATTTTTTTTTACCGCGTCAATCACTGACTGTTTACTTTCAAGTCTCGCGCAACTTTTGAGATGAAAATTGCGACCCCCCAGGTATGCGGTTCCAAAATTATGCAACATTTCGTGCATGCAGGACTAAGCTTAGTACTACAATTCATGAGAGAAAGAGAAAAATAAGTTTAGGAAAAGAAGTATAAAACAAGTTTAAAGCCTGTGTATAGCTTTGGTAAAGGGTCAATAATGTGATTGATAATCAAATATCATCTAATATGACAGTCTTACTGAAGCGTAGAGACCGTTAGATATTTTTCCAACTGCACTTCTCTGAGAAAATTTCAAATATTCAAATCTTAGATATATAGCGCCCTCTCTCGGTGATGCTTGTTTGAAATTAAAAAAAATGGGCATTCAAGCACTTATCTTATAAATTTAGTGATTAGATATCCAAAAGTTACAGACAAAGAACATATCTTGAAAGTTTCAGCCCATTCCATGATATGGAATAGGATTTAATTGAAAGACAAAAACACACAGATATTTTAATTTGATCGGGTGACCCGATCAAGTTAAATTTCCATGTAAAATCGCAAAATTTATCCTGTAAAACACATTTTCATTTCATATCCTCCACATCATAACTGTTAAAGGGCATATCCATTCATATTAGCTAGCAATGAATTGGAATAGTGATAGGTGCATTTTGGTGGGTTTACCAAAACTATACACAAGCTTCAAAGCTTGAATAATTTAATGTTTCTTTATCAAATTCCCCATTCTTCATTAAGTAGATGCTCAAGCAATGATTATGTCAGAGCATTACAACTTTTCATATAAACTGGAAAACAAGAAACTAATCATTCAGGAAGGTCTAACATATATGAAAACTAGAATTCAGTAAACTAGAAATGAATACACTTTTCTTCTCTAATTCACATGAACAATATAAATCTTCCTAAAAGCTACACTTTACTCCCATTCTGAATATTGTTTTTCTTTTCATGCAGAGCTTTGTCAGACATGCTCACAGGAGAGACTGCTGGCCGAACACCAAGCAAAGTTCACCTACTCCGGGGTCAAGGTCTACATCCGTAAGTTCATGCCGGAGGTCGGGGAGAACTCCAAGGCAGCCATCAGCTTCCTGATGGATGCCACGTCTCCAGGTGGATCCAGCGACCAGGAGAACAAGGATCCCGACTTTCATCAGGTTAGTGTTTTATTGTAATTCAGTTCTTTTGGAATGAGGCGATGATTTGTACTATCCACTTAACTCCCCTTTTGCCACTTTAGTCAGGTCAAATCAGTGCATTTGAAAGTTTGATTATACAGAAAAATGGTGCTATACAAATTTTGTTCATTATCATCATCTTCACCACCACCATCATCATCATCACAATCATCATCATCACCACCATCGTTATCACCATCATCATCATCATCACCACCATCATCATTATCATCATCATGATCATCATCACCATCACCACCATCATCATCACCATCATCATCACCACCATCATCATCACCATCATCATCACCACCATCATCACCACCACCACCATCATCACCACCATCACCATTATCATCACCATCATCATCACCATCTTCACTATTATCATTACTTTTTGCCAATTTGGTCAGGTCAAATCAGTGCATTTGAATGTGGGTTTTTTTACAGAAAAATGGTGCGATAAAAATGTTGCTCATCATCACTATCTTCACCATTATCATCACCACCACCATCATCATAATCACCACCACCATCATCATCACTGCCACCATCATCATCATCACCGTTATCATCATCATCACCATCTTCACCATGATCATCATCATGGGAGCCTGGATAATCTTTGTAGTAACTAGACGCATAGACCGCTCTGCCCCCGTACTGCTACTTTTTATGTGCCAACAAGTCCTAGATTTTCTGTATATCCTGGTTGACTGATAATCATTTTGTTTTCCAGTCTGAACCCAAGCGAATGAAGTTGGAACTAGACAACAACTCAAGCTCCAGGAGGAGTTCGCGGCACAGAAGAGTAAGAGGGGAGAAAGAAGTGATTGTCTCATCAACAAATACGCTCAAAGAACTCAAGATCAAGGTAAGAAAGTGGGAAATGACACTGAACCCGCACAAGAAAATGTGTAAGTTTGACACTTTCGTCCCAATTTCCATAGATTAGATTGCATTAAAGACACAGACTGGACCCCAAATGAAATTGACAATTCATTTACCCATTTTACCAAAAGCTTATCTCAAGCTTATTGACTACTTAACACAGCAATGTAAGGTTTATGCATTTTTACTGCTTGTCAGCTGAACATTTAGCTAAAGAAGGCCTCCAATTATTTGGTTTCGATTAAAAAAATTGTGCTTTTCACTGGCCTCAAGACCGTGACATCATTCTGTGGTAGAAGCGGTGTGATTTCATAGGTTTGTGCACAGAAACACTAGGTGATTTTTGCTGTTTTTCAGAATATGCATTTGTTTTTATTCACTTCTATCACAGGTAAATACAAAATTGCCTTTTGTGTTGCTTATTAGAACCAATGAAGCCTACAGTCTTGGATCAGTTTTTACCATGTTTCATTTCTTGCTCGTTTGGCCCAGCTTATTGCCCTGTCTGCATTCAGATTATGAGTAACAGTGTTTCCTGTCATAGCAATTTAGGGTTAAGGCCTCCTATTCTTCATTCAACTCCCACATTCGCCATTCTACTTTGTGTATGTCGAAACCAGGTCATGCATGCCTTCAGCGTGGCCCCGTTCGACCAGACGCTGCTCTACAGGGGGAAACCCCTTCTGGATAACGAAGCCACCCTGGGCCACCTAGGGGTCACACCCGAAGCCTTGATCACTCTCATCGTAGACAACCCCGTGTGTGAAGACCCCCTTGCCATGGATGAAATAGTCAGAGGTGAGTCCAGGGATAGTGGCCCGTATTCTGTAGTCGGATTTAACTTAAACTCAGGTTTAAAGTTGTGGTTTGAGTATGGGAAGCCAAAAGTATCAAAATTTTTCTTAAGTTGTAGGTTTCTCATGTTTACTGTGCTCTTTCCTGATTCACCGATGGTGAAGACATTCATCTATTTATACTTTCTAGACAACTATGAATGATTTGAGAGCCAAATGAGCTGAAATACAGAGATGCCAACCCTCCCGATTTCATCGGGAGGCTCCCGAAAATTCATCCCAACTCCCGCCCTTACGATTACCATCCTTATCCTCCCGAAATTACGATTTTTTTGCATTGATCAAATTGGATTGGAAGGACATGTATCGTCTGCTAACTTTAGCATGTAGTAACTCCATTACGTTCGCTGCTACTAAATTCTGTGTGAAAAGTAGACAAATAAGGAGCAGCGAAAAGCTGGTGCATGTGATATGCCCGACGGGAATCCACTGTGCACCAGGCCGGTAGGCCCGGCTAGCTTCGCGAGGCGTGTGCGCTCGCGGCCACTGGATTTGTCGAGTCGTGCGGTGGAATATCGTTGTGTGATTTCGGCGTATTGATGGGTTGATATTGACACGAAATGGCGGAAAATCAACTAAAGAAGACCAAGAAATGGTGTGAGAAGTATAAGACTGAATACAGTCTCCAGTACCTGTGTGTTCGGAAGTCGGAAAGAGGAATTTACCATGCATTTTGCGCAATTTGCAGCGTGGACATTTCAGTTTAGCAGGGAGGTCGTGATGATAATTCGGAGGCACTTAACGTTCGGGAGCAAACGGCACAGGCCTACGGACATTGCAATGGCAAGATCTTCGAGCTCCACTAGTACCCTGTTGTCTTTATTTCAAGGGACCAGCGCTGAGCTTTTCTTTACTGGATTTATAGTGGAACATAACCTGCCCATAGCCGATAGTGATAATGCATCCTTATTATTGTTGTTGAACAGGTACTTCTTTTGTCCCCTCATTTTTTATTTACATGTGAAAATGCATATTTGATATTTTTAATGTTAAAAAAGTGGGAACAATGTTTATTTCAAAACATGTGAAATGCCCCAAAATAAGGGTCAGATTGCACCAGAGAGCATCTAGAAACCCAGAGCTTCCAGGGCCCTAAGGCGGGCCCTGGACCCCGGCCACAAGGGTCGAGCGCTCCGCGCTCGAGATGTGCGCTATGCGCACATAATTTGGTGGCGGTTGCAAATCCTCCCTAATTCTGATTTCCAAAAGTTGGCATCTCTGGAAATATGATATCTCTACTATTAGTGATTTATGTACCAATTTGATATCCATACTTAACCCACAACTTTAAACCTGAGTTTAAGTTAAACCTGCTATCAGAATACAGGCCAGTGTTTCATGAAGCAAATACTCGTTGATTTTGTTCTAAGCCGATTACATGTACATGCAAGGATTTCAGAAGCCTAGAACAGCTATTGGTAAAAATCACTGACTGTTTCATGAAATAGGGTCCAGTCATACAAAGAGTTGTGATTGAACCAATCAACCTGAGCTATATGGAAATCATTGTCATATGTAACCAGCCACCCCAGAACCAGCGATTAGTCACCCAAAATGGATTTTGAGATTATCATTGAGCTTGGAAAGGCACATGTTAACCCTTACAATGATATATAACTTGTCAAAATCGATCAGTAGTAACCAGAGCTGCCAAGTAGTACGATTTTTCCGTATTTCATACGGAAATCAATTTAAAATACGGCAGTACGCTTTTTCATGATAAAATACGGGAAAAAACAAATTAGAGAAGAAAAGGTATTCGCCTCACTATAGCATCTGGGAGCTTCCGGGCGGAGATGAAAAAATGGCAGCCGTGTGTTGCTGCCCTCTACGTTCAATGAGTTATGCTTTCATCAAGGCTTTCCGATTAGAATTTTCGATATCCTGGCGAATCAATGTGGGTGACAAGTTCCGAGCGCACGCACGTAGTTTACTAGCGCAAAGCAGCAGCTCAAATCGCGATACAGTATTTTGCGACTGGTAAATACGTCTGTAAGGATGATGACGTCATCCAAGATGGCAACTTACGTTGACCGACGGAAGGATCGAAGATGACGATGTTTCGATCATAATTTGAAACGAATTAGCGGTAACTGCGGTCTAAGGTACGATATTTCTGAATTTCATACATTTTTCCGTAAATATGGATGTAATTTCTTTTTCATAATGTGACATTTTATGATTTTATGTGCAAAAAAACGATCGGAAAAAATCAGGTTTCCGTCAAATGTTAGATCTAACGTTACTGCTAATACGTTGTCTGTACGTACGGGCCTCCAAATTCTTCAGTCTATGTATTGGTGAGTGAGCCAACGCAGTTCAGCGGAACAACCAAAATCTAGACTGAAGCTTTCGATCTCGTGTGCGACGGTGTGGGGCGCAAAATAATGTAAGAAATGATCGAACTTTGCCATTATGCATGCATATTTATGATTTTATCTCATGGTAAAAATACGGATTTTGGGGTCAAAATACTGATTTTGGGGGATAAGAATACTGAAAATGCAAAATACAACTTGGCAGCTCTGAGTAACCCTCACAAGTAGTTGAGCGAATGTAGAAGAAATTTAGAGAAAGATTCAAAGAGTTAGGCGAAAACAAGTTTTGAAGTTTGGATTTCACTCAAGCATGAGATGTGCAATTGTTGTGGAATTTTCTAGTGGTCTGCAAAAATGGTGTCAAAGAAACCTTGCATCTTGTCTTTTATTCAACTTTACAAGTTTAGATTTGGTAGCAAGAAGATGAAGACTTTCTCTTTCAAAAAAGCCACTATTCTACTTCTTTTTTTTTTTTTTGCTTTTGGGAGACAGAATTACTATTTAAGGGTCAAGACGACCTCCTTGCCTGAAGTACCAAATGTTAAAATAATGGAATTCCACATGTTCAGGGAGGAATGAAACTTCATTTCACATGACAATGACGAGAAAATCAAAATATTTCATATTTCATATAATAAAATACAAAAGAAACAGTGAGTGAATGATGTCATCCGTTCCTCATTTGCATACCGACCGAGATGTGCATATAACTGTTTTGTGAAATGAAGCGAAATTTTAAAATGCCATAACTTTCTTATTTTACATCATTCTGATTTTGATGAAATTTTCAGTGTTATGCTTGTTGAATTTTTCTCGTTTTATTCAAATCAAGTTTTTGTTGGGGTGGACTTGTCCTTTAAGCTTTTTTACAAAGAACCTACCCTGGCAACTAATTGTTGGTTTCGGGGTGACAGGTCAGAAATAGTCATTGATTTCTACTAACTTATTTGTTCTGAGCCAATCAGTTTCAAGGATTTCAGTGGCTTATACATGTAAATACCAGCCATGGCGTAATTTCTTTCAGCAAGAAATGTATCCACATTGTGCTGCACTTGACCCAGGTGAGGTAAATGGGTACCCGGCAGGATTGATTCCTTGAATGCATGAGCGCTGAGAGGCAGCTCGAGCTAAAGCCGGGGTAATAATAATAACGCGCCTCGGAATAGAATATTTCTAGATAGATGGCGCTATATAAATGCCTATTATTAAAGGCCAGCGCACACCTTATGACCCGACTGGTCTGCGACTGGCTTGCGACTGAATGAGGGGAGATGAACCGCAGGGGAGTCATAAGCCTCGACACCGCACACCTTGTTGCAATTCGATCTGCGGCTCATGCATGCGTTCTTTGCTTTTTAGCAACTGAGAAAGTGCGCTTACTACTGTGCATGCGCGTTGTTTATCATATACGCGTCGTGCAACTCTGCTGTCTGATTGGCTGGAAGTTTTATTGAGCTTGCTATCCAGTCATAAGGATTCGACATGTCAAATCATTCCGATTTTCCTTGCAACTTGTCTCTGACCGGTCTGTGACTTTCAAGCTGACAAGAGCTGTGACATCACATCTCCCCTCACTCAGTCGCAAGCCAGTCGGCGACCACTCCGTTTGTGAGGTGTGCGGTGGCCTTAATAGCTTTTGGTAAAAATCCCAGACTGTTAATTGTTTCATAAAATATTGTCTTTGGGTTTGTTTCGTAAACTGCTTGGTGCGTTTCGTAAATCTGTGACTGGTCAATAAAATTAGACATTAGTACCAGTCATCAGCAAATTAACCTGTTATTATGAAATGATTGACCTGTCGCATGATATATTTCAGCCATTCATTTAATAAGAATCCTTATCACCATTTTATAATAAGTGAAATGCAACAGGGCCAGTATGTGAAAATAACGATTGCCTTTTGTTATGATTTAATTGTTTCAAGATCCATTTGTAATGCACTGTTCTATTATCTCCTCATACTACAGCATCATCTGTACCAGAAGCTGGTTTCAAAGGTATGTAAAAATAAAAGTAGATATGTAATAAAGGGGTGTAAAAAAAGGCCTGTATGGACCAAAACAAAATCGCAAAATGAAGTTGAAAATTTGTGAAAAGTGGCTCATCAGAATAAATAATATTTCTTCTCCATCTATGAAGTCATTGTCAAAACAAAGATGAGATGAAAGAGTTTTAATAGACTTATTTTTAAGACAGCTGGAAGTTCAACAGATCTTACGCAGTGTGTACATCATATGATTTTGTGAATTTAAACTTAAAACCTCATTTCCTCATTATTTTTATCCCCCTCCCCCCGAAATGCTTCTACACATGATCAATATTTATGTTGGTTACCGTAGTCTTCATGTTAAAGCTTAGTACATGTAACAGCTCTTTTAAACTATAAATGAATGAATGGATGGATGGATGGATAAAAATGAATGAATGAATGAGTGATTGGATGGATGGATTAATTAATTAATCGATGATGAATAAATAAATGAATATATGGCTGACTTGTGGCCTTTTTGTGGGTTTGAGTTGGCATTCACAACATGTACGAAAAATTACTCTTAACATGGCAGATTGTAGTTTGCATTTGCAAGAAAATTCATAAACCAAGTGTCTCATTCGTCCTTTCTTTCAGGGACTGGTCTGCAAAGCAGTTGACCTTCGAACTATGAACTTTGACCCCGTCACTGACAATTCAGGATGCTGATTGGGCGATTTCAGGGATGTACAGTGCATGTCAGAGAGCAAGAGATATATGCTAGATATTGTGTGTTTTCAAGATTGTATCTGTTCAAAAGAAGAAGAGTATTGTTCTTGCTGGCAAACGTATATGAAAAGAGAAATATTTATTGTGCTAGATGATGGCTGTCTGAGTTGATAGGTGGTACTTGTTGAGTGAATGAATGAATAGTTGATGAGGCACGAAAAGTATTTACATATACATATGATGAATAGAGTCTAGTATTCTATATTGAGACCACATGTGGTTTAAGCCTGGCTATTAAACGCCTTTGCTTTCTGGGTGTGCGTTCAGCTGCGCATTGCCCAAACGCAATGCTCAACAACCAATCAACGTAAAGGATTCCTTGGGTTTTACCATCGGATGGCAAAGTTTCCATAATCGTAACTGTTTCAAGGAGTGTGTATTCTGAGAAGAGAGTATATTTCCATGAGAAGTATGGGCTAAAATATGCCAAAAATTCAGGTTTCTTATTACCGAATTGCATTATCTAACATGGAGATGGCAAAAATATGAGTCAAAGTTCATCATCTCATGATCAATGTACACTTGTGATTTGATTTACTAATTAAATTGAGAGCAAGTTTCCTGTGTCTAAAGTGAATGCATTACTTGTACCTGCACACGCTAACATTCTTTTTATGCAAATATAACTTGTGTATTCTTATTCCCTAACAGTAAAACCAAAAATCTTATGCAGATTTCTTGACAATTTTTGTAGCAAGTATCTTTCATGAATTTGTATCAAATGTTGTCCAGCTTATGCTTGTAATGCGTTGTAAGAATCATGTATCATCCAACAATCTTATGTGTAATTCATACTAATGTTGTTTTTATGTCGTTCTTGATGGTTTGGGTTGAGTAAAAATCTATCGGAATGTCTGCCTCTGGATTTTCTGTTACAAAAGAGCATGCCTTGAGTAATGTTCATAGTCTTGGTAGGTGGTTTATAAAGCTGTTCATGAGTTACGAGTGACTTTACGAACGACTGGTGAACCTTTCTTAGGCACTAAATCGACATCAATGAAAATGTGGCGTATATTATATACCACAGGAAAGGATCACCAGTTATTCTTAAAGTCACTCTTAACTTATGAACAGCTTTATGAAACACCCACTTGAAATGTAGAAAGGGATTTGCTTCGTGCAATATTGATCACTTAGCTTTGTGTTACAGGCCTGTGGGGAGCGTTTCATGAAAGGACTTGTCAGACGTTTTGTCTTATTTTAGCCGACAGTTACCATATTAACATTTCTTCTCAGCCAATCAAAATCAAGGAGTGTTTCAACAACATTTTCGTCTGACAAGTTGTTAGATCTGACAACTTTCTTGGTTTTGACTGGCTAAGAAGCAGTGTTACTATTGGAAATGTCAGATAAAAAGGGACTTGTCAGATATTATGTCTGATAAGTCCTATCATGAAACGCTCCCTGACATCGTCTGACAAAAAATGATGATGAATCAATTCTCTGGTTTACCGATATTGTGTTTTGTTTGCCATTTTTGTCAAGTAATTATATAATGTATACCACAAAGAGGGATACTCACAATTGAGTTTCTGAATGAAAGTTGGTGTTCTAATGAATGTCCCTAATGTGTTCTGTGTTAACTATCAAATCCTGTAGCTCCCATAGGCCTTCTGCAGATACCATCTTGTGCCAAACAGTTCACTTGTGAAATTGCCTTGATAATTACTTCTTCTAAAGCGCTTTTTCAAGTTACAAAGGGCTATACAAAATGACAATAGGCAAGTAGAGTGGGCAGAAACTTAAAATAAAACTACATGAAATGAATAACTTCTTGCAATATATCAGAACAAATGAGACTTGATAGTAAATTTTCACCAAAAGAATCATGAAATATGCAAGAGAGTTCCTGCATGATGTCACCATGGAGGATATAATGGGAAATCTGCGCTCGCAACCATAAGAAAATGATTAATCATGGTTCGATCACAGGTTTTTATTGTTTGTCCTCCAACACAGCTGTTCATGTGTGAACCCCCTATAATCTAGTCTGCCCGCACAGACATTTGTTTTTTGCAATTCACATACTGCACAATGCAGAGTCTGAAGTAATGAGACTAGATTCTCTATGTACTGTGGCTGCCTCCCAGACAGAGAGTTTGGCATATAGTCTTTACTCCAGACATGGTATAATTAGTCAAAGTGTCAAATATGAGTCTGTTCTTGTAGATTACCAGTATCTATAATTCTATTGAGAATTGGATCTGTTTTATGGAGGATTATTGCTCAAGACTCCTTGCTAAAATTAGCTCTGTTATGATATTAATGTACACGTAGCTTGGGTCAATAATCACATTACAAATACATGTACATGTACAAAGACATTCAGGACAATCATGGCCATGTCTTCCCGGGGGGGCACTCAGTATATAATGCATAGTGGGTATGTGCCGCGGAGGGGACCCCCACTTTTACACTCAAATTTCCGTTCCAAGGCATAGCATTTTTGCCTTGAGAAAAAGAACACAGAAAGCCGCTCCAAGGCATAGCATTTTCTTATCGAGAAAAAAGAAGAGAGAAATCCGCTCCAAAGCTTCGCATATTTTTCGTTACGCCGCTCCGATCGTGTTGAATGAGCTGCAATTTTGGTGAAAAGCGGCCGCAGAGCTCCCCGGCGGAGGCCGCGCTAGCTGCATCATGCACGCATGACCGTTCCGTAGGGAGGCATACGCGCTCACACGCTGGCGATCCGTTCCAAGGACCCCCGTTTTCACAAACATTTGTCGTTCCGAAGCCCGTTCCGAGGACCCTCCTTTTTACAATAAGCCCGCTCCAAGGCCCCCGTTTTTTGTCTCGCCCGCGGCACACCCCCACCACTTTTTTGGTCGAGTGCCCCCCCCCCCCCCCCCGGGCATGTCTTGCACAATTCATTCTAGTGTAATCATGAGCAGTGCCCACTGCTATTGCTAAATGGATTCAGAATGGACTATTGTCCTTTTTTTCCCTAGGATTTGATCGAGTAGACATTTGTGCTTTATTTGTGTTACAAAATGTCTTTCATGATTGTACATTTCACTCTGTCCCAAAGAGAAAATATGTTGAACTAAATTGCTTGGGTTTTTTTTAACTTCAGTATTATGTGAATGCTGTTTTAGTATCTGTTAGATGATGTCGTTTGATGTAAAGTGTACTTGTTTGTATGCTCTTAATCCGTAACATCCACCTGGGTTATAATTGAACCAACAGTAGAGGGCAGCAATACCACCAAAATTTGAGGCCCTCTACGTTGGTTGAGTTAATATATATATATAGTAAATAGTGGTAGTAAAATACGAGCTGTGATTGGCTGGATTTGTACCACGTGACCTCCCTTCAAAAAGTTATATTGTACATATGTACAATATAACTTTCGATTTTTGGATGGCAAAATCCATGATGGGGGCTTAGACTGAGGGATCTATTTACTATAATAAATAGTGAACGTTCTATCATACAACATTACTGGACTATATGAACTCCAAATATAAAATTATCCCTCGTGCAAGCCTATTTCACCTCGGCCTTCGGCCTCGGAGAAATAAACCTGCACTCGGGATAATTTTATTTTTGTCGTACATATAATCCAGTATATTGTACAATAGATTGTACACTATTTATATAATATATACGATCCCCTGTCTGCAACACTGATCATATACCAACTTATTCCCACATGTATGTGTAGTACATGCACATGTGTTAATTTATTTGGAAAATGAACACTCAAAAGTTATATTGTAATTTGAGTTTGGGTGTGGGTTCGGGGGGGGGGAGGACATATGAAGTCCAGGCTTAGATTTGTCTCAGAGCTGCTAGACTGTACAAGACAATCTTCATCACTCCAAGGCTTGTGCTTGTAATTCATTTTGAAGAATCACACTCGATGAAATTTCATTAAAAATTGAATTTTAAAACTGATTGCTAAATGTTGTGTTAAGCTCTGATGCAAGACATGATGGGGTCTACCGTATTTGAAGAAGTGTCATATGCAATGTATATGTGGGATTAAATAAATTCTGGAACCGGTAACAGCAGAAAATAAAATGCTCCACAAAATTAACAAAATGGGCACAGAATGATTATAACTATGAATATATGATATTTGCCATAGTTTTTTTTAGGACAATGTATGGTATGGTCAGGGAGTTTTGAGTGAACTGATCCCCCAATTACTGAAAAATGCCCATCCGTTTACAGTGTAGTCCCAAATGCTGTATTCTGTGTTAAAAAAAAAAAAAAAAGTTATCTACTCCAGGAAAAGCATGCAATAATTAAATAAATATACTTCCAAGCAAGCCTGAATAATCAAATTTAGTTGATCTAATTAAGCATTCTAACATGATAAACACTTTAGGTTTACTTTTTAACTATTTCCTTTCAAAGTTAGATTTCTATATCAAAACTCCAACTCTTTAATAGGGCTTGAAATATTTACAATCACTTGTGTGAGATAGAGTGCCCTTATTACATTTATGATAAAGATTTAAGAAGTACTTCATAATACCCCCAAGTTGAAATTGGTGAAGATACAATGCCCTTAAAAATAACAGTAATCATATTTCATTTGATCATTTTCACAGTAAAATACATTGTCTCTGTTCACTTTATGTTGTATATACTTGTAGATAAGAGATACTTCTAAAGGCTTATGAAGCACATCCATGTTTCTTTGTCAAGGCTAGTGTATCGATATAAAAATGAAGAATAAATATTTTTGCGTTTTTCAAATTTATGTCGTTGAGTTTTCTTCAGTCGTTTTGATGATTGATTTATTAGTGATTGTGCCTTTGCATTCTAAACTGATGTCTCTGTCCTCTGCTCTCTGTCTTTTTACTCAATCCATTATTTTTCTAATTAGCCTTGTCTTTGTCTTAGAAATATGTTCTTTTTTCCCCAATTTTTTCTTTCTCCTCTCTTGCTTCCTTCTCTTTCCTTTTCTTTTGCTCTCCTATATCTCCATTTTTGATCACCTCATTTTTCTTCCCCCTCTTACTTCTCTAGCTCCTTTCTTTTCTCATTTCTCTTTATTGGTTATTCTACTTTCTCTCTCCTACCTCTCTTACTCTTTGTTATAATTTTCTTTCTCTTTTCTTCTCTCCAAAATATCCTCCCTTGATTTCTTCTCTTCCCTTTTTATTCTGAATCTCCCAGTTTTTCTTCCCTTTTTACATCTTTAAGTCAAATAATGCTCGAAGCATTATTTCAGATCTGAACATGCATTACATGTTTTGCTAAATGCTTACATCTTCTATTAAAGGGGCTGTTGCTAGAAAATTTTGGCAATCAATTGCGAATTTCAATTGAAAATTTACAAGAGATAGATCAATTTTAAACCAATTTGTACTTTTTGATGCAAGAAGCAGACCATTAACAGTAAATTTACCCAGGGTAGCCACTTCAGTTCCGAAAACTGTTCTCCCATCAGGCCCTGCTAATATTATTACCCGGCTAAGGTAGACTACCTATTCGGTGCACACAGCTTGAGGAATTACTTCCTGCAGGTACCCATTTACCTACCCTGGGTGGAGTGCAGCACACTCCTATGTATGCATGATTTTTAATTGATTCCTCCACCTGAAATTGACTTGCGATCAATTGCAAGTTTCTTGCAACATCCATTAAGTCAAGTAGATTTTTGTGTGAAGGAAATAACTGTCCTTTCTGGGGAATTATTAACTGTCATCTTACTATCATCCCCAGACAGGGACTGAAGCTTTTGGTCCAATTTGTGTGGTCCTATGAGATGTGTCAAGGGCCAGAGTCATCAGTAGTTCAAATTGATTTCAGACATCCCGAGCCCCACCATCAGGCGTGAGCTCTGCGAGACTCGAGACGTGGGTCTTGCACATCCAACCTACAACCTACATCTCTTTTTAGCACCAACATCACAGCTTATCACAAATTTTTAACCACTAATTGAAATACTCCATAATGCATCCCCATTTCCTGGCTATTATCTCATGTATTAGGGGGTCTAACTATTTCAGAGGATCCTTGACCACAAGAAAAACAAAACAAAGACACAATAGCAATATGTGTTTGTTAAAATCCACATTCACCTGAAATTTATGTATATCTCAGATTAAAGAACACACATGCCTTGATGTATAACACAAGATTGTGCGTGGTTACAGGAATAGAAGATATGTAATTTGTCACAATACAATATGAATAAGGTTGGGTCAAATGAAGCTTGAAGTTCATTTTGATACGGTTTGCTTTAAACCAAAAAGATTAGGGGCGGGCTGGTTCAGGCTGTTTCAAGAAGAGTTCAGTGTACTTACAAGTTGTGCACAAAACATTTGAAGTGTGGCTGAGGAAGATGCCTACCTGTCTTCCCATCACCCCATCCCACCCTAGTATAACCCAACAAGTGCAGTGATCAGGGGAGCAATTCATGGAAGAACTTGTCAGACATTTATCTGACGATTCCAATTTTATCCAGCAGTTACCATAGTCACAGTGTTTCTCAGCAAATCAATATCAAGGAAAGCTGTCGGATCCGACAACTTGTCCGACAAAAATGCTTAAACACAACAGCCTTTTTTTAGCATGATTTCCAACTTCCTCTGTAGAGTAAACTTTTTCTACAGCAAAACATGTACAATTATACTTTCTATGACGGTAATGAATTTATTGACCAAGGATTTGCATATGATAATTTCCCATTTCATCTTCAAACTGCAATTAGATTAATCAATCTACATGAGGTATATCAATTCAGGTTCAAGAATGCCTTGCAAAATTTGACTGACATAGCAACATATCAGACTTACCAGCAATCATTTCAGCTATATCTTCTTAACGTCAAAGCCATCCCCTTCCCCCAAGATTTGGCTGAAATTGAACAAAGGATATTGACCTACATTCTCATTCAAAAAAAAAATATCTTTTCAAATCATATCAGATACATGTACATATTTTAAACATACTTTAACTGTGCTGTGCAACTCATATAACCCTTTTCTATTTATTTACACATCACATAATCCGAGTAGCAGTCAGCATGTCAAGTCAGGGTAAAACGGCAAAAACCTGACTCACGAATCTACTCTATAAACAGTTCCATTACTCCCGAATCTAGCCGGGTTTTAACTATCACTTAAGCAAAAATGAATGCAATTTGCTTCAGTGATATAACCATTACTCAATATACATGTATATTATTTTTTTTATTCAATATCTGGTGCTAGACTATAATTTCAAATAAGTAACCACTTACATGTACAACCCAAGATTATTAAAAATACTGACCTCTTTAAATAATTTTATCATTTAAATATTGCAGTTCGCCTTTCTGCTGTAGATATGCATTCAGAATAGATTCTGGAAAAAGAACATTTTCCAGGAAATCTGCATTATTTTTTGTCAAAATTATCAAATACTGCAAAAAAGCCAATTTGAATCTTCGGTTTACCCTTGGTCTCATCCAGGCATTTTCTAAAAGTAATTGTTTAATTATCAGGGGCTACTTTAATACACAACCTACTGTGTAAATCTGCCCCATTGGATAAGCTTTAATAATTGCAATGAGTGGGGATTTCCTAGGGCTCTGTTGAGCATTTCGGGGGCAAAATCGCCCGTGCCGCCCATAATAAGACTTTGAATAATGTATTGCATATTGGATCAACAGTTCAATAGGAACTATGTAGTCCCATATGTAGGGTTTCTCGCGGGATTGTTCATCATTCCTCGATGATTATGCGGATGCTGCCGCCTTTGTGCCAAATCCTGCCAGCAGTTTCTTGATCTCTCCAATGGCCCTGCCTGGGTTCAGTCCCTGTTTAGGAGGAAAAAATTATAGGAACAAAAAAAATATTGCTTCAGACTTTCGAAATACTTGCAAACATGTAATATCAATATTTGTTTTATTGTTCTGTAATGTGAAATAAAGCTAATGTCCAGTCCCCCCCCCCAATTATTTTTCTTCTTCACTTGTCTTCTGAGTCCTGTTTTATAAGGACAAACTCTATAACAAGTTTACCACCAGCCAATTAAAAATAACGATTTCAGTAGCTTTATAACAAATTTGTTATCATAAAAAGTTTTATGAAACAGGCCCCTGTAATACAGTGGGACAACAACCTAGACAACATAATTATTATACAATTGCAAGTACATATGTAGCTGTGTAAATAAATCTTGTTAGTCACACAAGCTGCAGTCATTGGCCCGAATTCATAAAGATGGTTTTAAAAACTGATTATGCAGATTTCATGAAAAATAATACTAAATTTATCAAATATAATAAACAGGCATCAATTTCGCGTACTGTGACAAAAAGCGTGCATCAGTATTGGACATTTTTTAAATATATGCAGTATATTAAGCGTAATTCATACACGATATCTGCATAAACCATAGATTCAGTTGATGGCTTTCAAAACCACCTTTGTGAATTTGGGCCATTACAAACCAACACAAGGTGAAATATCTCACACAATTTTAAGGCATAATTGTATATAAAAGATAAATGGTAGTATAATTTTGATACATAATTTTGTAAAAATATGAATTTTAATGTTACTTTTCTATATTGCCCTCTCTTGGTAATGATATTATTTTTTCTTATTGAAGGCCCTTCAAAAACTTATCTCATTATTTCATATATTTTATGAAACAGGCCCCTTGACAGTTTTGTAAACTATTAAAGGGGAAGTTCACCCTGAAGAAAACTTTGTCATGAAAATAGCAGAAAAAATAGTAAAAAATATTGGTGAAGGTTTGAGGAAAATCCGTTAAAGCGTAAGAAAGTTATTAGAGTTCAAAATTTTGGATTTGTGACGTCATAAACGAGCAGCTGCCCCATGTGTTATGCAATATAAAATGTATGAATTTCAAATTTTGTATGGTTCCTGATGCCTTAATTTTGTTTTCTTTTCATGATCGGGTATGAAATGATTTGTCTATTGATATACAAAAGTTACAGTGAAAACCATTTTCAATTTTCTGAGAAAATGACATTTCATTGATTTTTTACCATTCGCTATGTAGGAATGCTGCTCGCATATGACGTCACGAATCAAATAATTGAAATTCTAATAACTTTTTAATTATTGGATGAATTTTTCTCAAACCTTTGGCAATATTTATTATTATTTTTTCTGCTATTTTCACAATAAACTTTTTGTCAGGGTGAACTTCCCCTTTAACTTGTTTTGTGTTTACCTTGGGACATGTCTTGGTGCAGTTCATGATGGTATGGCATCGGTAAACAGAGAACTTGTCCTGGAGCTGTGCTAGCCTCTCGGCCTGGAGCTCATCACGACTGTCTATCATCCAGCGGTATGCCTGAGAGAATTAAAGGAATCATTAGTATAGTAATTGTCTTCACACTACATGTTATAAAGGCATGAAGCAGAGAACTATACAAAATGGAAAATTGCATCTTGTAAGAAAATGAAACAACCATAATCTTGGGGCTAGGCACAGCAGAAAATACTGCAATTCTAGGGCCCGTATTCTGAAGTTGGGTTTAACTTAAACTCAGGTTTAAAGTTGTGGTTTAAGTATGGGAAGCCAAAAGTATCACAAATTTTATTAAGTTGTATGTTTCTTATGTTTACTGTGCTCTTTCCTGATTCATCGATGGTGAAGACAATCATCTATTTATAATTCCTACACAATTATGAATGATTCAAGAGCCGAATGAGCTGAAGTATGATATCTGTCCTGTAAGTGATTATGTAACAATTGGCTGTCCATACTTAAACCACAACTTTAAACCTGAGTTTAAGTTAAACCCGACTTCACAATATGGGCCTAGGTGTTTAAAATTCACATTTTAAAGAATTTAAAAATAACAATGGAGGTAAAAATAGCCGTTTTTAAGATTGACATAGAAATTTCGGACCTTCGTAAACCATCCCCATCACAGAGAGTTGAACGCTATCAAATGCCAGTGCCATTGAGATATTCAAATGTACCAAATGATGGTCCATTTTCAAATGATTTTCAACAGTTTACTACATCTAAATAAGGCACTTGAATTTGCCATCATCACCACCATCAGTATCACCATCACAGGAATGCCTCCTTCAACATGTGGATTACCAATGTTTTTATGCTTGATAAAAAAGTCTGAAAATCAGCGAGAGTAACCCCTTTCTTTGACGAAAAATGTGTTATCTATGGCAGAAAATATATTGAGAAAGACTGTATTCAGACCTACGTCTGATAAGTCATCTGTCCACAACCATGACTACCACAACAAGTTTTCTAAGCCACGTGCAGCTGCACGGGAATTGACTTACCTGCATAAGAACTGCTGGACCTAGGTATTTATCGCCATTCCACCAGTAGCTGGGGCAGGAGGTACTGCAACACGCACACAGAATACACTCATACAGACCATCCTGGAAGGAAACAAAAGGTTGCAGTTCGGATGAATCTCAGATGCAATAACAAGGGCCTTACTAAGAATTGTGATTGATCAGATAACACTTAACTATGAAAAACCATCAATGGGGCCATTCTTGGTCACGTGTGTGGCAGAAATTATGACAAATCATGACTTTAATTACTTATAAATCTAAATATTTCAGAGATTCAGAACTAATTATGATGATTTTGGAAGTTTAATTTCGTTTTGATATTCACAGGAATTTCAAAATGAAATAAAACTTTCAAAATCATGCCTGGGTGATGTCACACACATGACCCACTTTTGACCTCTTACTTTGGACATGCATATTGGAGACAGCTAAAATATTTCCAAATGATAGCTGATAAAACATGTTAATGTTATATAACCTTTGAATTACTAAATCTCTAATATTTGTCAATATTTCGGTCACACAAGCGACCAAGAAAGGCCCAATGTCATAATTTTTCATACAGGAAATTTGAACAGTATCCCTTTGTGAACAAAGAGGAGCACACTGTCTTATCAAGATCATATTTAGTAATAATTTTGAACAGACATATGCATATTCTATGTTAAGGTTATGGCATTCCATACTTATGGTTGATCTGGGGGACGTTTCATGAAAGGACTTGTCGGACGTTTTATCCGACAAGTCCCGTTTCATCCGACAGTTACCATAGGAACAGTGCTTTTCAGCAAATCAAAATCACGGAAAGATGTCAGATCTGACAACTTGTCGGATGAAAATATTGATGAAATGCTCCCCAGATCAGATTCTGAACAGACATAATTGTGGTCGATCAGGTCAGATTTTGAACAGACATACATTTTCTATGTTGACAGTATGGCATTCCATAATTGTGGTTGATCAGATCAGATTCTGAACAAACATACATTTTCTATGTTGACAGTATGGCATTCCATAATTGTGGTTGATCAGATCAGATTTTGAACAGACATACATTTTCTATGTTGACAGTATGGCATTCCATAATTGTGGTTGATCAGATCAGATTTTGAACAAACACACATTTTCTATGTTGACAGTATGGCATTCCATAATTGTGGTTGATCAGATCAGATTCTGAACAGACATACATTTTCTATGTTGACAGTATGGCATTCCATAATTGTGGTTGATCAGATCAGATTTTGAACAAACATACATTTTCTATGTTGACAGTATGGCATTCCATAATTGTGGTTGATCAGATCAGATTTTGAACAAACATACATTTTCTATGTTGACAGTATGGCATTCCATAATTGTGGTTGATCAGATCAGATATTGAACAGACATACATTTTCTATGTTGACAGTATGGCATTCCATAATTGTGGTTGATCAGATCAGATTTTGAACAGACATACATTTTCTATGTTGACAGTATGGCATTCCATAATTGGTGTTGATCAGATCAGATTTTGAACAAACATAATATGCATTTTTGATGTTGAGGTTATGGCATCTTATACTTGTGGTTGATCCGATCAGTCGTAGCCGGCCCTGGGCCCCGTCTCACAAAGATTTACGTTTGATCTGATCAACCACAACTATGGACGGCCAGCAACGTCAACATCTAAAATGCAAATTTGTTCAAAATATTTTCTAAATATGATGTATATTCATAATTCTCTTTTTTAAGTTTCAGTGTGATTCTCTTTATTTTTTATGAAAGAGATTGTGCAAATTTCCCGTAGAAAAAATTATGGTATGGATGAATTTCCATACAGTTGAAATCGATAGGATCAATCGTAGCTCTTTGTAAGAAGGTGCCCAGAAGAGCGTTTTGTTATTATTTGTCTGTGAAGTTATTAGGTGTGACAACTCACCTTAATTTTAATTGACTGGGAAGCACTGTTTCTAAACTAAAGGACAAAACTGAACTTACATGGGATGAAGCATCTAACTCTTCCCAGGAGAACGTTTCATCAACATTTCTCCTCTGAAAGTTGTCAGGTCTAACAACTTTCACTGAAATGGATTGGCTCTTAAAAGTTTTTAAAAAAATTCTTAAAAGTGATATCAGAACGGATGTCAGTATGCAACAAGTTTCTATGAATTACTCGGTACATTATCTTTGTCGCGAATATCGAAGAAGTAGGATGGATCCTAGCATTCCAAAGTCTGGACTAAAATTCTTGTTTCTGATATGATTGTTATTTTAACCTTACCAACTTGGCTCTGTCTTCGACAGACTGGATGAATTGCTTTTCTCCATACTTGATCTCCTCTTTCCTCTGGAGATAGGGCTCTATGGATTTGTATTGGGCATAGAAGTTGTTCATGTCCTGGAGAAATATACAACAACAAAAATAAATTAAAAATACTAAAATACAAATATACAAGAATACAAAATACAACAATACAAAAATTCACATTTTATCGAAACATACAGAAATCTCTGATAAATTGCTGATTCGTTTAAACTGCTCTTCTTTCCTTTTCCGTCTCATCCCACATGGTCTAATCCTAGATTGTCTATACCCAGTTTGTCAACTGAACTTTTGGTCGCATTGCCTTTATAGTCCACTTGCCATTTTGTCTAATTTCAATTTAGGCGATACTGATTTCGTCTTATATCCTCTTGGCCTCAATCCATGTCTGTGTGGTTAAAAAGCAAATGTTCATTTGAAAAACTATATTAAAAAAGTAGACAAAGTGAAAATTAGACCAACTCGGCATGAGACTATTAATCAAAATAACACTAAGTAGATATTAGACCAAGTGTAATGTGTGGCAAATGGAAATTAAACCTACTAGTAACTCATAGTAGATGATAGTAGACCAAATGGGTTTGCCCATGTGAAAGAAAGCAAAATTAAAATTACACCAACTGCTTGTACACTTCTTGAACATAATATAAACCCCTCTCTTTGAATCTCTCTTTCCCTCACCTCTCTACATCAGTCATACATTTGTGTATTTGGATTGAAGATTTAAAAAAAATATAATCATATTCCAATACAGCACACGGAGTCTTGCTCTTTGGAAAGTGCCCCCCTCCCCTCCCCGCTTACTCCTAATTATGCCTGTCTGTGCACAGACTGTTCCACCAAATTGCGATATATAGCTACATAAAGAATGGCCTTGGCATTAAAGCCATTAAAGGTACACTTGTAAACATATAAACTTGTTATCAGTCGTAGATTTGACAAATATTTACTATGTTAATGAACATGTCTACATCTGCAAACAATACAACCATAAATAGTGTTAAGTATTACTTCCATGAACGTCAGCAAGATTTTTATTCACTGGGACAGTCAAACACTTAACGAATATTTACCATAGTAATGCACATGTCTACATCTGCAAAATAACATGACTAAAATAGTGCGAAGTATGACTTCCATAAATGTCAGCAAAAATATCCACTCACCGGGACAAGATCCTTGATGACATACATATGAGGAAGAGGATATATCTTTGTGGCCTTGCTAGAACCTCTGTCAATACGGCTATATAAGAACAAAAAGATGTAACAAAAATACTATATACTCATATTTTTCATAAGTTTGAAAATTAATGAAAAGAGTAAAAGTCATCTGGGGTGAATCACATGTTTTCATCCCATTATATGTTAACACATGTACAAAAGGCTATTAAGAGAAAGTGGAGGGGGAGGCATTTTGAAATACAGGAAATATTCAGCCACATCAATGAATACAAAGAAGTTAAAATTATATACAATTCACACAAGAAAAAAATATTTTTCGACATGAATATCATCCATTGGAAAATTGGACTTTCACCCATGTATAATAAAACATTTTACTTTTTTTGGGGGGGGGATTCAAGTTAACAGACGATGATAAGAGGGGGTGGGTAGATTTACAAGCCAATGAAAAGTAAGGTACCGAGATTTCTGTTGTCATTTAACTTACCTAATGAAAGCCAGTGTACTATTTTTTTTGGGGGGGGATTCAATTTAACAGACAATAAGAGGGGGGTGGGTAGTTTTATAAGCCAATGAAAAATAAGGTACCGAGATTTCTGTTGTCATTTGACTTACCTAATGCAAGACAGTGTACTAATATTGATGATGGGGAGGGGGTGTTGCATGTAAGTCCCAGATGATGATAAAGAGAAGTTATTATTTTTATAAGCCAATGATAAGTGAAGTACTCAAATAAGATTGTTGTTGCTTTACTTACCTTATACAAGCCAGTGTATTGGTCCCATTGATGTTCATGGAGCACGACCCGCAGATGCCCTCTCGACATGACCGCCTGAAGGTCAAAGTAGGGTCAATCTCATTCTTGATCTTGATCAAAGCATCAAGGACCATGGGGCCACACCTATATGTGGGGAGGGGGGTAGGAGACACACACAAATACCAATGAAGTTGATGTTGAAAAGCAAGCATAACTTCATAACAGGTCCTACTTTTCACTAAATTGTTTTGATTTTGTACATCAATTGGACTGTTCATGGGTTTCACAGGTGGCAAAATTGGTACACTTTTTAATTTTTTCACAGATTGTGTATTACATGTACATGATTTTATCAGACACAGACATTCTATTAAACATTTGATAATGATTTTCGTGTTCTTTACATGCTTTCAATTAGTCTTTCCAGCATTTTAAGTGGAGTCTGTCTTGAGGTGTGCATTAAGGTTCATTTCATTGTCACTTAATTTGTCTCTTATACATGTAGATAGAATGATTTAGTATTAAGCGAGTAGGCTTCCAATTATATTTGTACATACATGTAAGAGAATATCCTGATTTACATGTATTATACTCAGGGCAGAGTTAATGTACCGGATGGTGTTTCATAAAGTTGTTCGTTAAGTCAAGAGCAACGACTGGTGAACCTTTCTTAAGTGGTTAATAGTCACCAATGTACATTGAATGGTGAATATCAGTTACCAAAAGAAAGGATCACCAGTCGTTCTTAAAGTCGCTCTTACCTTACGAGCAGCTTTATGAAACAGACCCCAGATCATTTCATTTTCAATGGGAATATAAATGCATCAATGATCAATATCAAGAATTAGTTTATACTGGTAAACCAATTTTATGCTTAACACGCAAATGGCTTAATAAATGACTGAAGTAAGCGGTCATTTTCACAAGAGGAGATTTATGCCGGGTACATCACTAATCTGTATAATAGTATCATTGGGGTGCACACATTGTTACTTTAGATGACTGAAGTTAGTAGCCACTTTCACAAGAGATTTCTACAAGTGCAAACACATTATTAAAATTTATAAAACTGACATAAGGGACCACTTCTACAATAGATTCCTAATGATATGGGGTCACACACTGTAACTTGTGTGACCCCTTTCCTGTACACATAGTGCGGGTTCCTATTAATCATCAAATAACATCATGTATGTCTGACTCACGTGTTGAGATCAACTTCATATGTCTGCATGCGGGGCTTGTCCCCCTCCTTATCTGGATCCTACAAAAAACAAAGAGAAAAGCAAAATTAATGAAATACAGTATCCATGGATGGAAAATGTTTGATGAGAATCAAAACTTGATTAAATTATCATGGCCGTATGCAGCGGCAAGGGTGGGGGGGTCAATTGCCCTCTAGAAATTTTGGAAAAAATCACAAAATTCACCAAGATTCTTCCATTTTAGTTTAGAATAGATGCCAAAGTGTCCCATGAGTTTCTGTCTTTCTGAGACAATTTGTTGGTTTCTTGCCTTCCCCCCCCCCCTTTCATTGAGAATGTGTACATCTGCATTTAATGAAATTGATTATGAATAGAAATGATTTTATTGTATTGAATTGACAACCTCCTATAGGCATATCACTATATTGAGAAACATTGTACCATAAGTGTTGTAAAACTCTACTAAAATAAAGTTCTGATTCTGAATTCCTGATATTGATAAAATTTGTAGTGTTACATGTACATACGTGTATGCTCAGTAGGTCTCTACATTTTGAAAAGGGTAGATTAAATTACCTGTAAAAAGGTTCTATTTGATCAAGACAGGTAGTTGTTTACATACATGTACTGGAAAATAAATATTGAAAGCTTAACTTTATGAACACGAATCCAACAACCCAATATAACAGGATTGAATGATTACCTTCAAATATATGACTTAAACATAAATCAAAAAGTATGTGACTTCTCACATGTAGTATACCACTAGGGATACGCACAGGGTACAAAATATAAATTTAGGGCACTACATATTTTTAACACATACATGTAAAAACTAATGAGCATCTTAAAAAATAACTGATTACCGACAAAAGTAGGGGGGGGGCAAGGGGACTTACCCATCTGTAAATAGAAAAAGTCTTCAACTTTTCAGCTGGTTTATCAGAAGCTGCAGCAGCTGTCTGTGCAAGCCTTATTGCCTGTATGAAAAAAAAACAAGGTCATGCTCGTTAACCCTAACACAAAATAAATTGCATGCATAATTGTACATATAAATACTTTGCAGTTTGCAACCTTTCAAATCTGCAAGTGCGAGAATATTACAGGGCTCGAATTAATCCAAGGCCATCCAAGGCCATGGCCTTAGATGCCCTCAGAAATGGCCTTGATGCCCTTTCAAATATTTGTAGACTTAAGGCCTAAATAACTGCCCTTTTTTGCTGTGGCCTTGGTGCCCTGCGGTAATCCAGTGCATGTGCCCCATTGAAAAGTGCATTTATTATTGATGCCCTTTTTCTGGTGGCCTTGGATGTCCCATAAAGTGAAAACTGCCTGCCCTTTCCCTGAAGTGCCCTTTTAAAAAATGGCCTTGCCCCTTTAAATTCTTAATTCGAGCCCTGATATTATCTGTTGAAAATTGAGAAGGCTTAATTTTCATGATAGGAATTTCATTATTTTTCTTTTCATTTGCTGGCTATTGAAAAATGGTGGTCCCTGTACCCGGGAATTTAAGTTCAATAGTGATTTCCATACATACATGTAAGAAATGCAAAGGATTTGCATAGATCTACATAAGCCAAGACTCCCATCTTTTAAAAACTCAATTTTATTTCAAGGACAACAACTCTGAATTCTGTTTCTGTAGATATCATGCAATCAGTTTCATTAAATACTTTAAGTTAAAATCAAGGCAATTTATTTCAAATAGTTATTCAAGTTTGTTTGTAAAAAATTATTCAGGCATATTATAGGCACCCCCCCCCCCCTTTACGTTGTACATGTAGAACTTTAGGCTATTTTTTTCTATCGTTGTTATTCAAGTATTTGTATAATTATTATGTTATAGGGTCAGCTAATCACAAGGCTTGTTCTTTTCTTGCTGTCCCTCTCATATTCAAACAAATGTTTATTTATTTTGTTGTTGTTTTTTCTATTTTGTGAATACCATGCTTTGTATATGAAGTGTTTTCGAATGGATTTTTATGAGCAAATGAACAGAAATTGAATTGAACTGAAAACACAATTCAGTAGTCAACAGAGTGAGGTACACATGAACAATTTTCAGTAATTCAGAAACTTCATTTCAGTCATCATGTCATTCAGTCACACTAACCCTGTGATGAATCCCCAGCTCAACATTGAAAAAATGATTTCTCCATAATTTACAATTAATAATTCCCTATGGATTCATTCTTGTTTACATCTTCTTATTATTTTCCATTTTCTAAAACTAGGCATATCTAAGACAATACTCTCAAGTCTCATTTCAGAAGTTTCTTGGCAATTGCATAAAATAATCAACCTCTTTGTAGTTACGTCCGACCCCCATTTTTCTTAAGTTTTACTTCACTCCATAAACTGACCAAGTCATGGTCATTGAGAGAAATACAGACTTTCAAAAGAACACAAAATCAGGGACAGAAAATTTCATGGTCACGCATAAAGGAGGTCGTACGTACATATTTCATGGAAATTGCCCTTGGCTTCTGTTTTGAATAAATACAATACTTGGTGAGGCCTAGAAGGATGCACATTTACACTACATGCATACATAGATACAAGGTCTACGAATATGGCCATGTATCTACAATTAGTATGCTTCATGCTTATTGTCCCCTGTACGTTTCCTTTCTCTTAATTCTATTTTTCATTCATTTGAAAGAAAAATTCTCTTTTTTTTTTCAGGGAAAGAATTTCTAATGATTGTCAAATAATTTCACAAGTCCAACTGGTGAATAATTTTCTTTTTTTTATCAAGCATTCATTTTGGGGAAAAAAAGACAATAGACATACATGTATAATTATAAATAGGGGTGCATGCTGTGGTCCACCCTTAAGAAAAAAAACTAAGTATAAGTTCCAACTCCTTTCTTTCTTTTCTCCAAAAACTAAATATTAAAATGCTTTTGTATTTAAAATTGAATTTATAAATTTACCAGCTAATAGACCTAGACTATAGCTATATCAAATTGAACAAGATGCCATGTGATAAGAATCTATTTTCTGCCCCACCCCTTACCCTGCAATCCTTTCAATTTTTGTCCTGAAAACTGACACTGCCTATGACTGACATGTCACAAGTCACAATCCCAAGCTGCCTTCCTGTCTTTTTTCTAGTTCTCTACCGAAATTTCTTGTTTTTTCTTATGTTGCTCTCGTTCCTTCATCAACTCAACCAAGCTTTTTCGATATACCGGTATTAGTAATACCGTTCGGTATGAAAGTCATACCGGTATGGATACCGCCGTTGAAATTTCAATACCGAAATACCGTCATACCAACAGTTGAAAATATCATACCGGTATTTTCTTCTGTATTGTCGTTTATGGGTATTTTTACAGTAAAATTAAGCCAAAACAATAAGTTCTTTGGCTCTCTCAACGTATTTAATGAAATCAGAATCCAATAATCTAACCTCGAAATGAATACATCGCCCTTTAACTACTGTCTGAGCTTCGTTAGCCGCTGCATAAGGCCTCGGCCCCACCGCTACTGATACTGGGGTGCATGTCGGCTCAGCTCCATGCACTCGTGTACACAGCTACAGTAAACAACAAAGTCGACCGAGACGGAGAGCATTTCATGAAGAGTTTTTTTCAGTGGTTTCAACAACAGATTTGCTTTCCGCCAATCACATGCGAGGGTTTCCTAGCTTGTAACATCCCTCTACACAAACAAAATCACTGACAAAACTCTTTTTGAAACACTCCCTAGCCTGCCTTTTGACCACGTGGTGTATTGCAGGCTTCAACGAAGACAGTATCAACCTTGGCTTGCCTTGGGGCGTTGACAGACGAACCACAGGGATTAACACTTGTTTTTTCTTTATGCAAGTTTTTTTTCTCGGACTGCTCTCAACTTGAATCAATGGGAATGTGAACTGAGTTTTTTTTTTTTTTTTTTGGGGGGGGATGCTGTGCATTGACAGACAAACCACAGGGATTAACACTTTTTTCTTTATGCAATTTTTTTTTCTGGACTGCTCTTGACTTGTTTCAATTATGACAAGTTTACTTTTATACTATAAGCCTGCTACAAAAATCGTCTGACCCCCCCCCCCAAAAAAAAAAATAATAACAATAAATAAATAAATACATAAAGAAAAAAATAATACATTAATGAATAAATAAGTTAAATATGAAAATAAAAAAGACAGAAAATGTTGATAACATTAACAGGAAAAAAATGTTACGCCATCCCTCTGTTTATTTTGATCTGTGAAGTGATCGTAAATGGAAGAAAGTGGCTGAGAATATTTGTGTGATTTGTGATGGGTGTTGTATCCGTTTTGTGCTCGTGCGGTCATGAATGAAATAAACTACAGTATTGGATTGATTGTATGATGGTCTCGTGGCATGATAAGATGTTGATCAACTAAAATTTGGCATGTGTGAAAGATGAAATTGACAAACAAGAGGGGAAGATCGAGATTCGGAGAAGAGGAGGATGTTGATTGTTCGTGGTAAGAGAGGGGTGGTGACGGGGAGAGAATGGGCCGATGGGAAAGAGAGAGTGAAGAATTAAGGGGCTGGGGAGATAAAGAAAACAAAAGCAAGAAAAAATGAGTGAGAAAGAGGCAGCCGGGGGATAAGAAGTTTAGGGGGGGGGGGTTACTTTTAGACAACGTGGAGATTCACAAGATAGGGGGGTTCAACACAATGGAAATTTATAAGAAAAGTTATTTACGAGACGTCAAAATTTGAGGTCAACAAACTTTGAACCTTCGACGAACACGTGTTGATGTGAGTGGTAAACAAAAAGGGCGAATCTGGATGTGAATGAGTGGGGCTAGATCGGTGAAGGGAAAATCACCCATATATCCCTGACAGTTTTAGCAGGGAATTTTGGTGCTTGGAAGTTCGGGCATGTACACACGTTTAGCAAAGTAAGTAGCAGTGAGTTTGTGCGGTGTAGCATTTGGCAACTTGACTTATTGATTTCGTACCATGTGCTTGCTGAGATAATTTTGCACACTGACATGTAGGCCTACAGGTAATTCACAGCTCTCGTTGGGGAGAGAGCATGATCGTATAACTTTTGGTAAAGAAAGAGAAAGTTTTTGTCAATGAGAATGGACCATGCTGAGCATTCCTCAGCTGACCACAAGCATCCCCTCTTTATCCGAGGCCATATCAGGGCTAAACAAACATTGGTCACTGTTTGCACAATAAATTGGGAATTTACTCGGTATTAGTCGGTATACCGGTATTGAAGCTATTAGTAATACCGGTATTGAAAATATCAATACCGAAAAAGCTTAAACTCAACCATGTCAAATCATCTTCTTCTTCCTCTTTTCTGAAGATAGTCTAGAAAGACAGCCTACGAACGACTACTTAAAAAGTTTCTTCCAATGTCTGCATGATGGCTGCAGACACTGACAGTGGCAGTGCAAGAAATTAAAACTCGTCCAATTCTAATAGGTCTAAGAAACTCTTAAACTATTAGCCTAGGCCTACTGACTGTGACATTCATTTAATGGTTTATTCAATAGACCTGTATCGCAATAAAAAGCTGAATTACACTAGACCAAAAGCTTCGGTCTCTGTTTTGTTGGTTGTTCAGCTGAACTTCGTTGGCTTCACTCACCAAATACAGAGACCGAAGTTCTAGCGCGATCTGTACAGGGGACTCAATGGCCATATGTTTATGTACTTAAGATCGGATAAAACGGGGAAGTGAATTTGCGCGACAGCCGAGGTAAGTCACTGTTTTTGTTCCTTTTAACTTCATTTTTCTCCGTTTTTTGGCAATTGATGCCAAGAGGGAATATAAATTTGCACTCTGGTCACTATAATTTTCGAAATTTTTATTCATTAAAGACAAAAATTGAAAAGCCCCGACGGGGGGTTTTGCATTGCAAGTCCCCTAATGGTGGCTGCACGATAGCGAGCCGTCTGTGTACGAGGAGAAATTTTTAAAAAATGTTAAAAAAACTCCTCGAAACAGACGGCTGCCAGCTGTCTAAATTACACGTTTTACAGGGTATCTGAGATTCTGAATTACAAAAAATACGGAGAAAAATAAAATTATTCATAGATACATTTGCACAGTAAATTATTGATAAAGTCAAGATGAATAATCAATGAACAACAGGGGAATGTTAATTTTACCACTCTCACTAATGCCAATAGCAATGCTAACACAACAGATTGCTTTAGATCAAGTCAGTGAATTAACTCTTGCGTAATACAAATTGTTGTATCACAGAATCGTGATAAATCCCCATTCGCATTGTGTGCATAAGAATCGCTTGTGCCGCGCTGGAACGTGTTCTTAACATAGGCCTAGGCCTACGCGGTAGTGCCGGTATCCATCCAACTCCACTAACAAAAATTAAAAAACGATATTCCAACTCATAAAAAGATTGATAATAAGGCTTTTCAGTATCAAATTAAATTACGTAAAATATGACAAAGTTTACCTGACATGATTGTGGTATATTTTGCCTCTGAAGCAGAGATAATGAATTTCGGAGTACAGTCGCCATTTCGTATCCGATTTCACAGGTAAACGTTTGTGTATTTTCTAGATGTTATATCACCGGCCGATTTATGTTACAAAAGAGGGTAAGCAAATAGACGTAAAACGAGGCGTTTTGTACTAGTTCACAAGATAATGCGCTACGTGTAGTACAGTGTATCATTGTATCTACCATGAATTGTCTGGAGAAAAGGTTAATTTCTTGACTGCATATCCAGTCATCCTGGGGGAGACGGGGGGGGGGGGGGGTGTTCTGCGCACTCCTTCAATTTGCCCAACTAAAAAAGGAGGAACTTTTCATTTGTGACTTACAACTAATTTTTTGCTTGCTGGCTTAAAGTGGATTGTCCTGGGAGAGAAAATTCTGTTATTATTTTGGCCTGTCAGGTTTTCGGGGGAAAAATAATCTTATGAGTGATGACCCCGGATGATGACCATTTTGGTTTTCATTGTTTTGGCTCTGGCTTGTCTTTTTTTTGGGGGGGCAGGCGCGGATCCAGGAGGGGGCCGAGCCGGCCCGCCCCCCCCCCTATTTTTTGATAATCTGCAGAAAAAGTGTACTCTTTATCTTGATAGAAACTACGAAAAACAGAAAGAAAGGTAAGACAGAGGTAATATACCCATGATGTGTAATTTACAGCCTCGTAACGGCCGGCCCGACCCCGAAAGGAAAAAAAGAAAAAGGTGAGGGAAAAATTGGAAAATAGACTTTATAAGAAAAATTCGCTCGCGCTACGCACTCGCATTGCCTGTGTAATGAATCCCATTCAAGAGGATTAAATGACACTTCTGAAATCAAATTGCACGCAATATTTTAGCTCGCACATCAAGCTTTCATTATTTTGTTCGATTTTCACAAATTGTTATATCAAAAATAAACGGGAGTAAAAGGGTTGCAAGATAAATTGTCTAAGGAATGACGGTAAGCCCGATGGCGCATGAGAAGCCACACAGTTTGTAATTTGGTCCGAATCTGCATTTTATCATCATGCATCAAGAAGAAAAAAAATATTTCCAGTCGGTTTAGATTTAAGAGAGAAGTTGTATACACAGAGGCGTCGATCATGGGGGGGGGCAAACATCGCTTTGCCCCCCCCCCCAAAAAAAAAAAATAATAATTCCGCATGTGCAACTAAAAATAAAATAAGATTGTAATGATACACTGAAATCAGCAAGCGAGATTGAGATACCAACTCGATTTTTATTTAAAATCATGCTCAAAATGTCTGCTTTTCAGATTGGAATATAAAAATTTTCAGCTCTCGCTTCGCGCTCGCATCATTTCTGTACCAAATCACATACTTTTCATAATTAAGTAGGTGAATATAATGTCCCATTTTCAGTTCTAAGCCTTAAAAGAACCCCCGCTTCGATCTGCAATAATCTTTTGTTGGACATATCTTGTTCTTTATTATAAGCGTCCATTAAACTGTCTTTTTTTCCAGATCGAAATATCAAAATTTTCAGCTCGCGCTTAGCGCTCGCATCTATTGTTCTTCTAGACACCCATCTTAATAATTGGTACCAAAAATGCTTAGAATATCAAGCTTTCAGTTCAGAATATAAAGAAATTTCAGCTCGCTCTCTACGGTGAGCACCTTTGGAACGTTGATTCATGATTTTGCCCCCCCCCCCCCATCTGAAAAATGAATCGACGCCCCTGCGTATACATCATCATGCTCAATAAACAGATCGCTATGTACATGGTCCAGACATTTTTTGTATTTTTTTTCTTTCGTATGAGTTTAGAATAGGCTTATTTGTAACACAAATTGAATTTTCATTAAAATTATATAAGTACAGTACAGTACACTACAACAATGAAGGAATTTCCAAGAACACACCATGCATATTTACCACTCCCAAATGTCCTAACTTGTGATTTGAGTGGGGGTAAAGTTGAAAGATCCCCATCCATCGAAGAACATTTGTGTCAATCATCCCCCCAACCAAGAATACCGATCGACACCCATGGGTCAGAATATCAAAAATTTTGAGCTCGTGCTTTGCACTCTCATTATTTAATTGGTGATACTTGTATCCTCTTCAGTAATCACTAAAAATTCCTAATTGAGTCTCTTTTCACGTTACTAAAATAAAATTTCGGCCCGCGCTTCGCGCTCGCATTGTTAAGTTGGATACTTTTATTTGTTCATGATTATAAAAACTGCTCAGAATCTTCAGCTCTAAGGACATAAAATATTAAAGAATTTTAGCTCGCGCTTCGCGCTCGCATTATAAGATCATTATGAGATACCTTATCTTGTTTATACATTAAAACTAACATATACTTAAAACTTCAGTCTTTAGCTAGGACTACCCCCTGAAAAACCAACAACAAAAATTCAGATTATAGCGGCCAATCGAGGAAAAATGTTGATGAAAATATTTTTCCCCCCCCCCCTATTGGCGAAAGCTGGATCCGCCCCTGGGGGGATTATAATACTTTTAAAGAGATGATCCAGGCTGGATACAGTTATATATTTCCATATGAATAGAGTAAAATTCACAGAGCAAAATGCTGAAAATTGTATAATCAAAATCTGATAACAAAATAACGAAGTTATTGAATTTTAAAGATTTGCATTATTCCGGTGAAACAGTTCTAGGCATGTCTTTATGAATATTCATTTGGTGGGCTGATGATGACATATATCCCCCTTGTTCTTTTGTATTTTATTCAGAAGTTCTCTACCGAGAATTAAAACAATTGGATTGACAACTGATTAAGTGCATTTAGGCATTTACAACTTGTATGGAGACACATAATTTACACATGCAAAAAATGAAACAATTATGATTATAAGAAAAGGGAAAATAGGGACGTGACATCATTAGCCCACCAAATATGACGATGTGCATACAACTGGTTTCACAAAATATTGATAAAATTCAAAATTTGATAACTTCGTTATTTGTAATCCGTTTTTTATGAAATTTTCAGCATCTTCCTCTGTGAATTTTACTCTATTAATTTAGATATAAATATTTTTAGTCCGGACCATCCCTTAAAGGGGAAGTTCACCCAGACAAAAAGTTTATTGTAAAAATAGCAGAAAAAAATAATAAAAAATACTGCGGAATGTTTGATAAAAATTGATCAAATAATTAAAAAGTTATTAGAAATTCAATTATTTGATTTGTGACGTCATATGCGAGCAGCATTCCTACATAGCGAAAGGTAAAAAATCAATGAAATGTCATTTTCTCAGAAAATTGAAAATGGTTTTCATTGTAACTTTTGTATATCAATAGACAAATCATTTCACACCCGATCATTAAAAGAAAACAACATTAAGTCATCAGGAACCATACAAAATTTGAAATTCATACATTTTATATTACATAACACATGGGGTAGCTGCTCGTTTATGACGTCACACATCCTAAATTTTGAACTCTAATAACTTTCTTACCCTTTAACGGATTTTTCTCAAACCTTCACCAATAAAACAATCCTGGAACGTGGGTTTCATGTCAGATAAAACGTCCGACATAATCTGCTCCCCTGAATGGTAATTGAACAAGCTATGAATCACGATATACATAATGCGTGCGCGAAGTGCGAGCTGAAAATTTTGGATGTTTTGACTTGAAAACATTTTATTTCTTTACATGTGTTAACATTAAAACGAACTCAATTTCTGATTCTGTAATTGAACAAGCACATAAACCATAATGCAAGCGCTGAAATTTTGATTCACTGACCCCAAAGGGGACATTTTAATCACTGTCCAACATAAGGAAAACGGTTCACTGTTGGTACAGAAGTGCGAGCTGACAGCTCTTGATATATTTACTTGAAAATTTTCACACGTTTTTTTTATAAAGCACAAACTCATATGCGGCATGTACAATTTAACAATCTGTGTATCTCAATGGGAGCACGAAGCCCGAGCGGAAATTTTTATATATTCTGAAGGAAGTTTAAGTAACATTCATTCAGCAAAAATTGCATTAAATGGGCCTGTTTGATGCGAGCGAGAGGCGCGAGCTGATTTTTTTTAATTAGACATTAATTTGGGACATTCTTATCCCTGTCGGAACAGAAGCGCAAGCTGACAACTTTTGATGTTTTGATTTGAAAACTCAACATTTTCACACGTTTTTTAATATATAAAGAACAAGCTCAGATGTGGCATATGCAATTGAACAATATGTGTATCTTAATACGAGCGCGGAAAGCGAGCGAAAATTTTAGATATCTAAGAGAAGTTTAAGCACCATTTTCGGCAAATTTTTCACTAAATATATCAATTATTCGAGCGCGAAGCGCGAGCTGATTTTTTTTAGATTAGGCCTAAGACTTTAAACCGGGTTTTCTAATCGCATTGCGAAAATATCACAATTTAACGAAAATAGTATGCTATTTGTCAATTTTGACATTATTTTACCGAAAAAGTTAATGGAACTCAAAGACTAAGCAAGACTGAACAAAATATACGAAGCAGTCTGCTGTTGGAACTACGCCTGCGTGACCAGACAGTTTGTCATTTTCCCAACAAGGGTAAGTCCAACATCTCAGACTCCACATCTTGTATTGCATCGACACATAAGTTAACCTAATAAAAACTTTGTCTACCCCATTCTCTCCTCTCTATTCTTTCTCCTTCCTTTTGTTTTCCTCTTCCTCTTTGTCCCTTTATTTCTTTCTTACTTCCGTCCCTCCTTCCTTCCTTCCTTCCTTCCTTCCTTCCTTCTTTCCTTCCTTCCTTTCCTTTTTTTTCTTTCTTGTTCTCATTCTCTTCTTTCACTTTTTTCTTTCCTCTTTCTCCCTTCTTTTTTGTTCTTCTCACCCCATTTTCCCCAAACGGCAGCGCTGATTTACCGACGAAATCCAATTAGTGTGTGGGGGTGGGGTGTCGTACGTACCTCCCCACCATGGCCCTGGAAGCGGGGTGCTGGGGCTGCTTCAGCACCCCCAAGATTTTCCCAGGGGGGATTCTCTGGTAGGCGTGTGACATAGAAGAAATGCATAGAAAATGACAAATATCTTATTTTGAAACCCTTTTTGGCTTGTTATTTTTTCTTTTGGCCCAAAACGACCTTCATTTTGCAGTAAAACCTTTTTTTAGGGAGGGGGGGGGGGTCAAATTACACAGGCAGATTCAAGGGGCCTGGACCCCTCTAGGCGGATCATCAAAACAGAACAAAAAATGGAAAGGAAGGAAAAAGAAAAAGAAGGGAAAAAGCATGAGAAAAAAGAAGAGGAAGAAAAAGAGGAAGACGAGTTGATAAAATAGGGAGGGGGAAGACTTGTCAAATAAGTTTTTTTTTTTTAATCTTTCATGTCACTGAATAAAATTTTCGCTCGCATTGCAAGTTTGATGAAATACATAAGATTCTTCCTCAATAGGCTGATAAGGAGCTTAAAATATCAAGTTTTGAAGTTAATATAAAAAACATAATTATTTCAGCTCCGACACCAGGCTTTCATTATTTTGTTTGATCTAAACACTGTCCAGTTTACAGGCCTTGATGTTAACAAATTTCGAACTGTCATTGGGTGTATCGGATTAGTAAATATCATAATAACATTTTCATGAATTCCTATTAATTATATTGTCCCTTTCTTCAGAATGGAACATTTCGAGCTTAGGAAGAGAAATAGGAAGATAGTCATTATTTTCGTATGGTGACAAAATTCCCTTAGAATGTCCCGGTCCTAGGTCAAACAATAATAATAGTAAAAAATATCAGCTCGTGCTTCCCGCTAGCAGCATTTATCAAGTGCGATCCACGATATCCACTACACAATTTTCCTCCACAGTGCTTGAATTTGTATTTATTTAGTTATTCATGTTTTATTTATAAGAAAATTGATAGTTAAGAAGGGCCCTGCTCCCCACCCCACCCCTTTATTGACGGTCCTGGGTGCGTGCCAGCTCACCCACTTCCCGACAGAGGAAGGGTCCCGAAGCATGCAACCGAGCAGAATAGCCCCCTCTATCAGTATTTAACCCTGAACGTTTGAAAACAAATTTGCGCTGTGGCGTAGGCCTATACGCCTGCAAGCTACAGTGGGGAGTTAAGAACTGATGCTGCAGGGGTTCGAGGTTCGAGCCCTGGTCACGTTTTCCTGATAGTGATGTTAAAGAATGGTCCCAGACGTAAATATTCATATCTGACTGATACAAGTCTGACAAAAACTCACTTACACACACTCCCTCACACCCAATACACACACCCTCACACACGCACACCAAAACAAAAATATAATAAAATCAAGGTAGTTTTTTCATTATGAGCTCACAAATAGATATTTATAATAATAATGATAATAAGTATTTCTAATGCAGACTTTCTAATGAATCGTTGCTCAAGACGCTACATAATCTTTGAAATAAATAAAAACATTGGAAATATTGATAATTATAACCATTAATTATAATCAATTTGTGATGTGATCTTGCCAAATGCAGCATGTGGTTCTAAAACTGTGATTGTGAATATAATTTCATGAAAAGTAGAAGTAGCAATGATATTGTGTAGCTTTTCAACGGGTGCTTCTGCATTTATTGATAAATATATCAATCAGGGGTCGCGGAACGGTTCTGAAGAGGGGGGGGGGGGGTGTGCTGCAGTGAGTCGAAAGCAGGGTTGGCTGTGACTAACCATGCCAAAATTCACAATCAGATATTCATTTCTACACTTTTGTCCATGGTTTTGGGGAAAAAAAGGGGGGGGGGGCTGAACCCCAAATGAGATGTCAATCCTATATTATTTTACAGGGGAGACACACTACAAGCATGTTTGCTTTTTAGCAGATCCCTCCATTTTCTCAGATTTTTTATAATGTATCTGATAATTTTTTTTATAATACTTCGTTTTACTTATGAAAAAAAAACATATGTCGTATTTATCTCAATTTATATTGCTTGTATGATAAGTTTCATTTTCAAATATCATTGCACTTATATACGGCCACTTTACTTTGTTATGTTGAAAATGAAATGAAACAAATTGAATTGAAATAGAAACAAAGAAAGAGAGGGGGTAATATGAAGTGTGAGAGTGTTGGTGCGGGTGTAGTTGATAATTTTATAATAATGAAAGGTACCTCTCTTTGACGAAGTTTTGTGGGATAAAAGGGATGGAGCGTGTTAATTTTTTAAGCTAAGTTTCCAAACATCTGGACCGTAATGTCTTATTGTTTTGTGAGTAATAATTAATTTTCGATCGGTTAAATGAAAGTCAGATTAATCTCGAGTAGTAAATGAATGTCGCAATTGTAACCAAAAATAACCATTTCTATATATTATATATTACTGTTTTAATGTTATAGTCATAAAGTTAATGGTAATAATTATGAGAATGAGAATAGAAGTTTTGCCTTACGCACATCGCATGATGACATAACCTTATAAATGTCTCTTCATGTTTTGTAATTATCAAAGATATTGATGCTGCATTGCGATGTGCATGTCGTTTTCTCTTAATTCTGTAAGCTGCATTATTTGCGATATTATTAACACCATGAACATAAGAAAATTTGACGTTTCATTACAAGTGCATATTATATGGATTTGTATTAGCAATGAAAGTCAATGTAAAAGTGTAGTTACTTGACATTTAGTAATACCCCCTTTAAACTCAGGAGATTTCATCAAAGTGTGATTCACAGCCCTAACCCTTTCCCTCTTGTTCCTTCCTCGGGAACTGTGATTCATGCTTAACCCCCCCCCCCCTTCCATCTCTCTCTCACCCCTCACCCCTTCTACCCCTTGCCAGACGTTTGAAGTGTCAGAATGGAGTAGCGTATGTAATAATTTTATGCTATGCGAGGCTGACTGGGAGAACAGTTCCATAAGAGTTGAATTATTAAGTGGCTACCCTGGATAAATAGTAATGATTATTAATATTTTGTTATTATTCTCAATATTATTATTATTGTTGTTCTTGTTGTTATTACTATCATTATAAATATAATTATTATTATTATCATCATCATCATTTTCATTATTATCATTATGAATATTATCATTATAACGCAGAAACAAACTTTTTGAGTTCTCTTTTTTGTAACTGACCCTTAGCTGTTCGTCTTACACATTAAACCCCAACCCTGCCTTTCCCTTATCTGTAACAAAATCTAAATATCAAATCATACATTACATAGGTATATGTTCATTTTCCCTTTATTATTATCTTTGTATTTCTAATAACTTCATTATCCTCCCCCGTTACAATGTTTATTTGTTTCTTCTCATCGAAGCTTATCCTAAAGCCGGGGCATCCGCCTTTTTATTGTATCGGGGATTCAAAACAGGAAAAGGGGGAAATTCTAATTATGCGATGAATAGAATATTGCTCATAGCTTTCACGCACTAAGCGTATTACGAACTATGACAGCGAAAAGGGTAATTGTCGATGATGCGCATGCACAGAGCAATGTGATTAATTATGAAGAGTTAAGCGCCTATCCCACCCCACCCCTCCTTTCCATTGATCCGACGCTTAAGGAATATATATGTAAGGAAAATACGAGGGAAGGTCGTTTTCACCTGATGTAAGTTTCTCCATTAAGACAGGGTCACATGTCTTCAACCCTGGGCCCCATAACATGAAGCTTTGCCATTGATGGTGGAGTTGATTTTTACAAGTGATCAAACACAATAGTCAATGCAATCAGTCATTGAAATCAGCCTATGATCAATGTCACAATGCGACTGTAAGTCTATTTAGTGTTAACCCCTAGTAACCATTCAGCTTGTATATAATAAAAGGAATTTGGGTGGTTGACTCTTGTCATAGTCCCAGAGTCAATCAACTGTATCTTTAAGTAAGTGATCAAACCCGCTGGAGTGTAAGGATTAGAATTTTACTTTGACTTCTTGACAATCTTAGGTCATGAGCATTGGGTCATTTAACTTGATATATTTAGTTAAGTTCAATGGGTCTCTAAAATTCTATAGATGTTTGTTTTTATGTATGAGAGGAAAAGATTGTTGAGAATGTTTGAGATGGGAGTTTTGAATAGGTGAAATTAAAGCTTGGATAGTTAAGTAGTTTTAATTGGATATGTTCAGCGTGGAAGAGTAAAGCAGAGGAATATTGAGAATGTTAATGACTTTGTCTTTGTGAGAGTCAAGATGGAGTGGTGTTTGAGTAAAAGCAAATCAGAAATCGTTTGATTCTCGGGAGAGGAAGACCCTTCCACATTTGGTCTTAACTCGGAGTGTGAGGGTGTGGTTCTCGTAGGCCATTACTTTGGGTGTATGTTGCAGGCTGTGTAGTGCAGGCACAGCGGAGTCTTAATCCCCATCGTTGGCAGGCTGGATCCAGGCAGCACAGGCCAGGTAAAGCCACCACATCTGCCCTCATCTCACCAGGCACGACTGTTCCAAAGAACTGTAAGTTCACTATTTTTATTGGTATAATTAATTATTGTAATTAAAAGCAAAACTTAGTGTTTTCAAAGAAAACAGAAATTCAGTAATTATTTTGCTTATGATTAATGTTGGAGTATTGAACACTAAAGTGCAAAGAATATTAAATGCTTTGTTGTATTGTATAGTAAATCATATTTCATAAATGAAAACTTTGTGAAACCAACTAAACATGAAGTAATGATATAAAGATGAAGTAATTAAATGTTACTAAATGAGACATTTTATTATGGAAGAATTGTTGGTTTATACGCTCAATGACAATGACGATTCCCATATATTTTAAACTGATAGTTATGTGATATATGGCTTGTGAACTGAACAAGAGTAATAGCCAGGATCTGTTTATTGATGTTGTATATGATATAGTTGATGTAAATATTCATTGAACTGAGAAGTTATACTTCTATGAGAAGAGAGATTTCCTTTTGCTATTTAGGGATAAAAGATACCGTAGTTTGTTTTTACATTATTTTCCGTAAGTAGTTCAGTGAATTCAAGCTAGTATATCGTAACTGACTTGTGAAGAGTTATAGTGTTATTACTGGACCTTGTCTATTAGGAGATGGTTATTTATTTACTCTCTTTAGGGACGAGCTGGGCTCGTACTTCATCCTTGAACTCAGAGTTCGTGACTTGTGATTCATCGTAGCAATCTTCGTACTGTGGCTCTCAGCCCTCATCATTTCGTCCGCGATTCTGGACTGGCTTTTCGTCGAGAGTTCGCTCGCTTTACTTCGCGTCGTCGTCGAAGCCACCGCAGCTCGCTGATCGCTCTTAGACGACTATATTCATCGGACCAACGATAGTCATTGACGATGTCGAAGGGGTCCTTATTCTGAACAATATAAATTATAACCAGATTAGATATACTACGGTCCAGTGTATGTATTCATCCAAGTATAAACCCTCTTTTGATGAAACTTAATTGGTGGAATTAATAACCAAAAATATTGTCACGTTTGGATGCCAAATTATTAGGCCTTGATTAAATATAAATAAATCACTCTCATTAGATACATATTGCAACATATTCAGTATAGGTTAATTCATGCTGATGTTAACTGCTGAATACAGTTTGATGTTATGTTGATATGCATGTGATTCATGATTTAATTCTGATTATTCAATTTCTTTAATTATATGTACATTTATAGAGCTGGTCGCTCTGAATTAAATTTATGTTACATATAGATATTGAATGATTGTGTGATTATTGCAAGTGGTAACTACTTTCATTTCAAACAGAACCAAATCTATTACCAGACTGGGAATTTCAGTCCCAAGATCTGACAATCAATCTCTATGCTTAAACGGTGCCTGATGTAAGTTTCTCCATTAAGACAGGGTCACATATCTGTAAGTCTGGGACCCACAACATGAAGCTTTGTCATTGATTGTGGGGCTCAATTTTACGATTGATCATAAACAATAACCAATGCAATCAGTCATTGAAATCAACTCCATGATCAATCACTATGCTTTATGCTCACGGCCACTGATGTAAGTTTCTCCATTAAGACAGGGTCACATATATTCAAGCCTGGGACATTACATGAATCTTAGTCATTGACTGTGGGGCTAATTTTTGACTGATCATACACAATAGTCAATCCACCAATATAAGAAATCAGCCAAAGATCAATCAATATTCTTTATGTTACCGGCCCCTGATATAAGTTTCTCCATTAAGACAGGGACACATCTCGCCATGCCTGGGACCCATAACATGAAGCTTTGCCATTGATTGTGGGGCTAATTCTATGATTGATCATACACAATAGTAAATGCAACCAATAGGAGAAATCAGCTCCATGATCGATCACTATGGTTTATGTTCACAGCCCTAGCTGATGTAAGTTTCTCCATTAAGACAGGGTAACATATCTTCAAGCCTGGGCCCCATAACATGAAGCTTTGCCATTGATTGTGGAGCTCATTTTTTCAAGTGATCATACATAATATTTAGTGGCATTGAAAAGGCATTTTAAACGGGTTTTTTTTTTAATTCAAGCATTGCATTTCCTCATTCTAGCCATCAATCGTTTAAGAAAAAAAAATGCATATCAGTAATTCTGCCTTCTTACTCTGCTTTCACCATTTCTCCTTTTTCACTTTATCCCGCTTTTGCTTTCTTTCTTTCCTTCTTGTTTCTCCTTTCCTTCCTCTCCTTTTCTTTCTTTCTTTCTTTCTTTCTTTATTTCTTTCTTTCTTTCTTTTCTTTCTTTCTTTTTTACCTTCTAAACCTGCATTAGCCCAATTATGTCTTCAAATGTCATTTTTATTTGTTTTTTGTTGAACTGTATTTTAATGTTAGTGTTCTTTTTTAGCACCAGCTAATGAGGAGAGTCTTTTAACAGAAACTTGATTTCTTTTGATAATCCCCAGGCATTAGCTGGTGTTCTTTCCTCTTTTTTTGAGTGGTTTTTTTTTAATTTGATATTGTGTATTGGATGTTGTATGATGATTATTTTCAATGTAATGAATTTGACTATTGTTATGAGTATGTGTATCTGGAAATGAAATTTAAAAAAAATAAATAAAAGTCAGTCATTGAAATCAGCCCCTGATCAATCACTATACGCTTTATGTTATCGGTCCCTGAAGTTTCTCCATTAAGACAGGGTCACATATCTTCAAGCCTGGGACCAATAACATGAGCGCGTCCTGGTCTAGTGGTTCTGACTCTCGCCTTTCAAACAGAGGGTCGTGGGTTCGAATCCTAGCCATGGCGTGTTTTCCTTCAGCAAGAATGTATCCACACTGTGCTGCACTCGACCCAGGTGAGGTGGATGGGTACCCGGCAGGATTATTTCCTTGAATGCACTGAGCGCCGTTGATGGTAGCTCGAGCTAAAGCCGGGGTCATAATAGCAGCGCTTTGTATCCTCTGGCAAAAAGCGCTTTATAAATCCAGCTATTATTATTATTATTATTATTATTATCATCATAAAGCTTTGGCATTGATTGTGGGGCTAATTGTACGATTGATCATACACAATAATCAATGCAATCAATAGGAGAAATCAGATCCACGATCAATCACTAAGTTTTATGTTAATGGCCCCTGATGTAAGTTTCTCCATTAAGACAGCATCACATATCTTTAAGCCTTGGCCTCATATAACATGAAGCTTTGCCATTGGTCGTGGAGCTCATTTTTTACAATTGATCATACACAATAATCAATATAATCAATAGGAGAAATCAGCCAAAGATCAATCACTACGCTTTGTGTTAACGGCTCCTGATGTAAGTTTCTCCATTAAGACAGGGTCGCATATAATTGATCATACACAATAATCTATGCAATCAATAGGAGAAATCAGATCTACGATTAATTACTAAGCTTTATGTTACCCGGCCGAGAAAACAAAAAACGTCATTGCACTTTGGATGCCCCATATCAACCCCAGACTAGTGTGACGTCATAAAATAATCATGTCTGCTTTATAAATCCCTTGAAAATCCCAAGCCATTAAAAGAAAAGTTTTTTCTTCGGTTTGCTAAAACGCACAAAAGCAGACTCCATGAATCTATATCTAGAAAACTGGTACCATTTCTATTCATACGGTTTCATATTCTCACAAATTTTAAACAAAATTTCCGTAAATCCAAAGTGAGTTAATTATTTGTTCTATATTTTGTGCTAATTGTGAATAATTGCAGGGCTCCTTTGTAAAGGAGGCAGATGTAGGCATCTCCCTTGATAGGGTCTACCCAGTTTTTTATGAAGAAAATCATAAATTAATGAAATAAATGAAATGATAAATAAACGATAAATAAAATAAAATGAATAAATAAATAGATGAATAAATGAATAAAATAAACAAGGGAAGAACAACACTAGAAGTTGTTTTTTGTGTTAGAATTATGTAAAGATAAGGATTATGGTTTATTCAATGATGGAGAATAAATTTTACGTTTGGCTTAGCGTGCGGATTTTCCATCGGAGCAATCGTCGCCTGAGCAAATGTCTAGGAACCTTTTCCCCTGCCTGTTAATGAAACAAAATATGCAGTCACATTGATTTTTTTTTGCAAAACCATGCAGACGTTTTCTGGAACGTTGAGAATCTATTTAAAATGCTCGTCAAATCACAATGAAAATCTTAGAGGTCATTGTCGAAATCTGGTGAACCGGGAGAGCAGATCGTCCTAAGATTCGGAGCCGACGAATAATTGCAAATGTATGTTGTTTGTCCAGTGTCAAGGGCGACACTGGTGTTTTGATTCACCGATTTTCGACAAAGACTTCTTTGTCAAGAAGGGCTTTTGACAATAGGTTCTCACCGTCCTAGAAAGCATCTGCGAAGTGGTTGCGATAAATCCCTTGTAGTGTTCGAGATCATCAGAGATTACTTGTATGACTGATACCTGTTCATGCAATGACTGTGCAGCTATCAGTGGACCCGTATAGTAACGAGTTGACGAATACTCATGCTGACCACGAGTTTATATCAGAAGCCAATTAGTTAACCTTAAAATTAAGGATATTGTCGGTGATTTCAAGGGCGTCGCCAGGGTGTTTGATCGAACACCCTAAAATTTTCAAAATCATAAGCAACATAGAAGAGGAAAAACAGGAGAGAATAGAAATGAAGACAAAACGAGAGAATAGAACAGGAGATTAAAATCCCTGGGGGTCCATGTTAACAAACCAGCACCCCCCCCCCTTAGAAATCGTTCCCAGGCCCCTGCCTAAATGGTGAGACAACATGCCTAAGTGACGATTGCAGACGAATTTTGGTGAGTAGCCAGGAGCATCGCTAGGCTTTTTCCAGTGGGGGGGGGGGGGGGGTGGAGGAAACCTTGATTGCCGACAAATATCGGTAATTATTTGCATACTTTATATATTTAGGCTTAAAATTGAATATTTTGGACAGTTTTTGTAATCAAGAACAATTTTTATAGTAATGAATATGATGGTTACATTCAATTTATGAGAGCGCCAAGCGCGAGCTGATTTGTATATTTAAATCCAGTTATTATAAAACAGGACATTAAAAGCAATGTAACCATCATATACCTAAAGTAGTCACTCATAGAATAGAATGGATGCGCAACAACAAATAAAAAAATGGTAAAAGTAAACAAACGATGACTCGAGTACTGACTTGAATTATATAATGTATCACAAATACATACAAACATATGTAATGAAAAACCTAAAAACACAAACATAATAAACTTACTCTTTGCCATACAGGCACCAGTGCATGCATTAAAACGATAAAGAGAGTGGCCTGATGCTTTTTTGAACATTTTGCAAACGCTCTCTGACAGAGAGTACATACACACACGCCCTGCCACCCCTCACACACACACCCTCACACCCAATGCTCTCACTCACACACACCTCACACACACCAGCACCCTCGCACCCCTACACACTCAAACATGATGTTTCGCAAGCTGAGATTAATGATGAAACTATAACCATGCCATGGTCACTCACTAGAAACGTTTTGCCTCCTCACTCTCACAGCAAGTACCTACGAGGCGAAGGAGCCTGGCCCCGGGAAGCGATTTCTAGATATGAATGCATATCCACAAATTAATTGATTTCTTGACAATTTGGTGTGTTCTCCTTTGTTTACAAAGGACATTTTGCAAATTTCCTGTAGAAAAGATTATGACACTAATGGATTTCCATAGACTTACGATTGATCGGATCAATCGTAATTCTTTGTAAGACGGGGTACTGGAATTCTAGAAGGCGTGAGAAATATTAATAAATGTGACACAAATCTACCCCTCTTTTTTACTTGTCAAATTTCTCGGAACCAAAATTACATTCATTTTTTTAGTGATTATTTGTTTTGCTTGTCAAATTTACACCAGCATCTCCAGTTAGAATATCGTTCCCAAGGCCCAGCCCAACCCCATGCATTTTCCCCCGGATTTCTTGTCCTATAGGGAGGGCACAACCTTGCCATAGGCACCATCAGCTCATGATAGACTCTGAGCTCAAGAACCAGTGACTAAATAGATATTTCTTTATTCGGATCGAATATTTTCACAGAATGTTCTCGATGACATAATGCTAGTCCAGGGGCCTGTTGCAGAAAGAGTTGTGTATAAAAAACAACTAAAAGTCAATCGCAAGTCACTAACCGTTCATCCCATTGGTTGAAAGGCAAGTTTGTAGTAGTTAAGGCCTGGTCACACCGCCCGAGCGTTGTTGGAGCGGTCGTGGAGCGGAGAGAAAGAAATCATCACCGCTCGCTACCGTTCACCACCGTTTAACCAAAGTTGGCCTCCGTTAAGGCAGCGCCGAATACGCTCGGCCACCGAAGATGGTCCCTCCTACCGCTCCGAAAGTTTTGAGCTGCTCAAAATATTGCGAGCGGTGAGGAGCGGGCAATTTTCCGCTCCAGCAAAGTTGACTACCGCTCTAACAACGCCCAGTCAAAGTTTGGCACCGCTAGACGAAAGTTCGTGAACGCTTGGGTCCGATAGGCCAACGCAGAAATCTTGAACGCTGGACAACCGCTGCTTCGCCAGCGTTGCCCGGCCGGTGATTAAACGGTTCACAAACTTTGGTGGAGCGGTTGTAAGCGTTTTCCGAGCGGACAGGGGATTGCTGGAACGGTGCTGGGCGTTAAAGTAGCGATCCATTGCGTTGATGAATCTTGGTTTAGCGTTGGTATGGAGGTGTCGGAGCGGTACCAGAATTTGGCTATAAATACGGAGAGAAATGAATAAGGAGCTCATTTGGAATCAAGCTGCATGTTAATATTTTTCAGATTTTAAAGTATTTTTTATCTAATGATCATTTTGATGCCATAAAATTATTTTCAGGATCTCATACACACTTTTAGGCATGTGAGAAGCATAAACCAACATTCACTGTGATCAATCTTAAAGTAACACATAACACAAAGTTTATATACTTCACATTGTTTAGCGTAATTTTTTTTCACAGCCTATAGGTTTTAAGCAGCCAATCAAAATTTGGTATCAAAGTGACGTCATAATGGGCTTTAAATTATGTTCAGTAGATTCTACGCCCAAAATTACCCATAATCTACATGTTAAAGTAAAAATATAACGCGGAAAAAAAATTGGCGCACGTTCAACTCATTCTGGCCCACTGTGCGACGCCCACATGCGCAAAACTCCGCTCTATCAACGCTCGAGTCACCGCTAAACCAACGCTCGCGACCGCTCGCCACCGTTAAACCAACGCTAAAGCTACGCTGGCTTCAGCGGTGCACCGCTAAGGCAACGCCCATGTTTTCGATTTTTCCCCAATTTTGTGAGCGGTGACGAGCGTTGTCGAAATTCGACCCTCTCTCCCTACCGCTCCACGACCGCTCCAACAACGCTCGGGCGGTGTGACCAGGCCTTAACGTTTGATTGCAAGTCTTTCTGCAACGGTCCCCAGATACCGAAGGGGTCACGTGCCTCGATTTTTCCACCAATGAGAAGGAAAGAGCGAGGTTGATTTATTAGCTGATGGTCATGCCCATGTCGTCTGCCAATTTTCTTCTCCGTGTTTCTCACTTGTTTAATTCACGTTAAAATCTTTCAATTTTCACTTTTTTATGTTTTTATTTTTCGATGGGAGGCTTGGAGGAGGAGGGTAGCATTTTTTTGCTATCCCGCCATGTAGACAGGCAACCCTTCTGCACTCTAGTGCTTTTAGAATCAATCGGTGTCATGAGAATCATACCATCAGATTTAATATACAATATGGACCTGGAACGTCACACTAAATAGGCCGACCTATATGCTTTTCACACTGCACTTTTTTTCCATAACCCCGGGAAATTATGTTAGCTCCAATTACCAAATGTTTTGTTTATATGTGATGTACTATTCCTTGTAATTGTACCTGACAGTAATATTTGGTAATACATTCAATTCAATTCAAATTGGTGGGGCTAAGGGGGGGGGTCTTAGCCCCACCAATTCCCCGGGTTTAACCTTAGCCCACTTCGTTTTCACACTACGTTTTAGCAAAGTGGGCTAGCACGGCAAATAGTACGGTACTATCTGGCCCTGCAAAAAGCAGGGTTAGCCGGCTTATTGTAGTGCTAGCACCACAATTGCGGTGCTAAGAGATGCAGTGTGAAACGAAACAGGGCTAAGGAAAGTGGGGATAAGCATTAGCCAATCAAAGAAGTTGAATTGCACGTTATTCACGCTCTGTATGGTTAAATCATCAATATTCATGAGCTGAGGGATAGTTCGGGGTTAAGGCATTAACCACGGTTGAGCAGATAGTATGGGGTTAAGAAAGATAGTGTGAATCGGAAAAAAGATAGTATGGGGTTAAGAATAGTCCGGGGTTAAAGATAGTATGGGGTTAAGGAAATGCAGTGTGAAAAGCATATCAGTGTTAAAATATCAAAAGGAAAGTGTTGTGATATGACAGTGGTGTTGACCTAACACCGTAAATCGTGTCTAACGAAAAGTGTTAATGGTACTCTAGATGGGTATAATATTAGAATTACATCATATTGTTTATATTCATTACTCCTGTAAACAACAATTCATTTTCTGCAACTGGATTAAGTTTTATGTGATATGTTTTAATCGTAACAAAGATATTTGTTCCTTGCACGTCAGGAGACCTCTCCAAGTTTTGTATTAAAGTATGTGTGTCAGGTTCAGCCAACAAGATTGTTATCTATTTACGCAAATTATATTTGTTCACGTTCAGCCATGAGCGTAAATCTGAAAGGATGTACTTTTTAGGACTTGGGGATGACCTATTCATTCATCCCCTCTGATTATTTGATGAGATCAAGATGACATCATGGATTACAAACTATTTACCTTAATTCATTTTCTTGTGTTTGTCCTTTAGTTGGCCTATCAATCAATCAATCAATCAATTTCATGTTTCATTAATCACGTTTGTTTGATTATATCATACCAATCTTCTCAAACCTTCAATATCCTTTAAATTTAAGTAACGTCCCGCAAGTCGTGGGCCGAAAAGCTAAAAAGGAAATTAGAAAAGTAAAGAGCGAATGAAGGCGTGATTGGACTGCGTATCTAATATTCAACGCAATAACGAAACTTGGATTGAGTTTCTGATGAGTACTGAAAACATGGCTCATAGCTCTGTGTTTAACGAATCTTACCGCATGAAATTCAAGTCAGTTGTATGAAAAATGCTTATTTACGATGATAGACAATATACTCAAGTAAAGTGCCATTAACGTTTTCGTGGGACGCATTGTAGTGTACAATGCTTGGTGTGGTCGTCCTTTTTAAACATTACAGTTTTTGAAAAGAGTACACAAACAAATAAATCTTGTTGTGGCCATATGCTCTTTATTGGCAACACCATGAACACTCCAAATCTGAAGAAAAGAAAGTGGTTGTAAACAAAGTCCTAGATCATTTAAAAAAAATACAATTCAGTTCAATGCACTTTTTACAAATATTAACAGTTAAATGCACCAAAAAATCAAAAGTTCATAGCGAAATATTATATTATCATTGGTGTCTGAGCTTACAGTCAACGCAAAGAGTCGTTGTAATCGTTCAGTTTTCCCAAGAATGAGGACTGCGATAAAGTAAATGCAGTAAACATGGTAGAGCAAGGCACACAATTCCAACAAGTAAAGTCCAAGAAGCAATTCGGTTGTGTGCATGTGACAATAGACTAATCTCTTGTCACAGACACACTTGTCTCATTTTAGAGCAATATCGAGTAATGTATACTGAAAATATCCATGGTATTTTGGTACAAAACGATTTTTCCATAAATATTTTAAGACAGCCGACATAATTACAAATTTTGAATGGTCATATGCAATGAAAGCGTATAAATTCATGCACTAGACACTTTAGGTAATATATTTTAATTTCTTTTTTTTTCTGCAATGATACACCGGAAACCTATTTCCGACTTAACTATTTCGGAACCGTCTATAAAAAAAATGTAAAATGATTATATTCCACTTTGTCTGTTTATACTTATATGAACTTCTCTCTTGCGCGAGTTGAATATTTTACTTAATCAACTAGGCCAATTTCCCCTTTTTATATTAGTTCATAAAAAAATCGGCTCGCGCTTCGCGCACGCATTAATAGTTAAAAATATTCATTAACACGCACATCCTGTTCGCGATTACAAAAGGTACTGAATATATATTGAAAGACCGTTCTCTCATTAGACCAATTAATTAATTAGATACATACACTGCAAGAGCTCTGGTGTTGATTTAACACCAGCCCGGAAATTATATATGTCCACACCAGAGAAGTGTTAAACAACACCAGTTTCGTTTTGGTCTAACGCCAGATAGGTGTTTGTACAACACCAAGAAGTATTAAAACAGTATCAGTTTGATTCCAAACTGGTGTTGTTTCAATACTTCTCTGGTGTGGACATATATATATTCCGGGCTGGTGTTAAATCAACACCGGAGTTTTTGCAGTGTATCTTTATCATGAATTCCTATGAATAGTCCTATATCGGAATATCACGTAATTCCAGATAGCATGCACTTCGAGTTCGCATCATTAAAAAGGTGTAGTCTATTTCCTGTTAAATTTCCCCCTTTTCAGATCGGAATATCAACATTTCTCAGCTTGCAGAATTTATCTGGGGAGATCCTTATGCTTTATCATAATTACGGAGGGAAAATTTGCTTTCCGCCCCTCCCTATTGGCGATTGTGTGAAAACATCAAATAATTTTGATTTCATGTAACATAAAAAGGAAGGCGGGAATACGACATCATGAGCCCACCTTTATATTATGACGGCCTACATATAACTGTTTTCACAATGCTAAATTAAAATTCAATAACTTTGTTATTATCAGATTATGCCATTTCTTATGACACTGCGTTTTGCAAAGTGAACTTTCATTTTTTTACTTTATTTACATAGATTTAACTATTTTCAGCCCGAAGTTCCCCTTTAATAAATATGATCGGTGTCGAGTGTTTACAACATTGGTAATAGTTAAACAGCATTTTAAAAGAAGAGGGCGATATGGCCCTTGGAAGCGGGCTGTATGCTATAGGGGGTACTGCGTGTATTATTCTAATAGGCAGCACGGGCGGCACCACCTGGAATTCTGGTAGATGTGAATAAATGGAAAAAAAAATAAAAATGATCTTAATTTTTCATTGAAACCCATTTTTTTAACGTGTCAAATTTCTCAGGAGCAAAATGACCTTAATTTTACAGTGCAGCATTTTTATTTTTATATATTTTTTTAACTGTCAAATTTACATTAGCACCCCCAGTAAAAAAAAATGTTCCCAGGGCCCTGCAAAGGAAAAACAGTGGTTGGTAGAGAAGATCTGAGATTTCGAGATGTTGGAACTTTACTGGAAATGAGATGTGAACCCATTGTATAGGTATATGCACCCTCAGCGTGAAATTATGAGCAGATTGTTCAATTTGAGAATGCGATGTAAATCACATTTTAACATAGTCCATATCGACTGTGAACACTTTTTTTTTTTTCATATTGTTTTATTCTGATTCCATGAACAAAAATATATAACATTTCAATTTAACATTTCAAAACACATAATATTTTACATTTCATATTTGGACTTTTTTCACTAACTTAATACAAGCATAAATCATGATTCTTTGGGAACACACTGGACATGTCACGCCTCCCCTCCCACACACACACACACACACACAAACACACCCACACACATCACAAAAGACCCCTTTCCCTACAAGATAAATGTTTCTTCCCGGATGGGGGGGGGGGTTATGAACTCTCCAAAGTGCCTGCGTCGAGCAAATAAGCCATTGGAAAGAGCCCCGTTTCAGACATCCAGGCGTTGTCGACCTCTTTTGGTGAAGGATGCTGCGGGGTGAAAGTATATACAGTATATCTTCATAAATAGTGTATAATTCACAAAGCAATTAAGTGCTGAAAATTTCATCAAAATCTGATTACAAATAGCTTTTAAAGTTTTAGCAATATATTGAGAAAGCAGTTCTATGCACATCAGGTTGGCTGATGACATCACATTCCCACTTTCCTTTTTCTTATGTCATGACATGAAATCATAATTGTTCCTTTTGTTTCATATTTGTGAATGATATGTCACCATTGTAATAAAGTAGGTTGCAGCAAAATAGGTTGCAGCAATGAATATCTAATGCACTAAATCAGTTGTCATTCCATTTTTCTTTTTTCTTTGAGGGGGGTATTGAAGGAAAAAATGAATAACCCTAATTCAATATAATAAAATATAAAAGAACAAGTGGGGATATGAAATCATCATCTTTTTAAATGTCTTAACTTTGTTATTCCTTATCCGATTTTGATCAAAATTTCAGCCCGGAGCACCCCTTTAAGTCAATATGTTTCATCCCCCCTCATTGGCTTGAACGGAAAATGAAACTCTGAGAACTAAGCTTGTGTGAAAACAGAAAATTATATCAAGGAAACAATTCAATGAAAATTCGACCAAATTTGATAACAACAATTTATTAGTATTTGCAATGTTAAGATCACCAACCCTCCCATTGGTAATAATATGACCAACATTTGCGACGTCACACTCGTAACTCCCCCCCCCCCACACACACAATTACTTTTGTACAATTATTCTTCTACTTATATCGTTACTATTTTTCAAGTCTTTCCATTATATTTTTTTTCATGAGATGACATCTATCAGAGCATGGACCTACTGATCAGAGGTTTCACGAAATCATATAGACCTACTCTCTAGTAGGTCCATGATAAAATATATCAAGGACATAGGATGTTACGTGTTGGTCCAGTTGGGGGTATGTTTACATTGTATAAAAGAATGTGACATCTTATGTGACATCACAAATCTTGACCTCATTGCCAACGGGAGGATCTCCATAGCATTAGTGCCCATTAGTGATTTGACATTCAAATGTTCATAATTTTGTTATTGTTTAATTGGTAACATTTTTCTTTCTATTTGGTTTTCTCCGCTACTTTCGGAGCTCAGCCCTATGGGGGCAGTACTATAAATCCAATATATCACCCAGGCTGTTAGCTGAACGTATCGATAGATACCAATAGTGAAGGTGCCGTGGCCGAGTGGTCTAAGGCGCCTGGTTATACATGGAAAGTCCGGGTTCGATCCCCGGCCGCGGCTCCTATGCCCGTGAGCAAGGCATTTAATCTACAATGCTCTTTTATCCACTTTCAAATAAATGGAAATGCTATTTGCATTATTGGTAACTAGGTGCGCAATTGTTTAATAAAAAATAGAGACAACATGGGTAATGCATAGTTGTGGATATGTAGGCTCTGAACCTGAAGCAGCAATCATCATTCGACGCATAATTGTTCTTGAATTTTCATTGATCTTATTCTTTGATTTTTTCTGTTTTCATAGTTTAACTTGTTCCAAAGGTTCCATTCTCCTTTAACCAGTGTTTCCCCCGTTATAAGGTGATTCATTTGGCGGTATAAGCAATAAATTAATAGCCGGCTGACAGGAAGGTATGCTAACAAGTGCAATAGATTGATGGCAGTTAACGGAACCATCTATCAGTACATGAATGCCATTTTGACTTATGTTTACAAAAGAAAATAGTCTTCTAATCTTTTGTCAAAACAATAATAAGGGTAATTATTTATCAAAATCTAAAAACAAGCAGTTACATACTGCATTATTGAACTACACGCTGCTATTTACTATTTTTTAACAAATGTTTAAAATCTTCAACAACAAAGCTTATTTCATATTTAGTCTTTAAAAGTCAAGTCCATCCCCAGAAAAATGTTGATTTGAATCAATAGAGAAAAATCCAACAAGCATGACACTGAAAATTTCATCCAAATCCGATGTAAAATAATAAAGTTATGACATTGGGTGATGGTTAGGGAAGTTAAGCTTATTTTTCACAAAATATTTCTATGCACCACTATGCAAAATATAGTCAATGTATTTCACTCAATTTCTTTTGGGTTTTTTTTTGGTTGATTTATACAATATTTCAATTTTTACAAATTTTACAATGGTGACCAACCTCACTGGGCCACAAAATGTCAAACAATATTAATTCCCCATTATACAGGGCGGTATTAAACTCCTTTCACATGACATTGACGAGGAAATCAGAAAATTTCACATTTCATTTAATGAAATACAAAAGAAATAGTGAGTGGATGATGTCGTCAGTCTCCTGCATAATTTGCATACCGACTGGGATATGCATATAACTGTTTTATGAAAATATAAAGCGACATTTGAAATGTCATAACTTTCTTATTTTACATCCGATTTTGATGAAATTTTCAATACTATGCTTGTTGGATTTTTCTCTTTTTATTTAAATTAACTTTTTGTTGGGATGGACTTGCCCATTAATAACTGAGCATGGTTTTCTAAGATTTTAAGCAACTACTGTGAAGTTCATTTAGTCTCTAGATGCAAAAGAGCTAATATATTCCCTAAAACACTCCTCTTGGATTGATACACTGCAAAAACTCTGGTATTGATTTAACACCAGCCCGGAATCTATATATGTCCACATCAGAGAAGTGTTGAAACAACACCAGTTTGGAATCAAACGGACGTTTTTTTAATACTAATTGGTGTTGTATAAACATTTATCTGGTGTTAGACCAAAACCAAACTGGTGTTGTTTAACACTTTGGTGTGAACATATATAGATTCCAGGTTGGTGTTCAATCAACACCGTTTTGGCAGTGTACTAGGGACCAATCCCTTTCGACTGAACTAGACATCCGTTTCGCATGTTTAGAGTGCATTCGAGAGTAGTCAATTTCTAACAGCCGTTTTGTTTTCTAATCATGCCTTATTATGAATGGGCTGATGTTGGATGATGGATTTAATAATAAAGTCTAGGATAAATGAGTAAGAAAAATCACTAGTAGCAAAATATAATTGATGCCTTGTTGCAATCCTCTGAATAGAAGTCATTTTAACTAGTTTCATCAAAAATGCCAAATAATTCTTTCCAGGGATAAGCAAATTAATGTTTGGATTAATAAATATATTAATGATCATCAGTTATCAAGCAAATTAACTAGAGTATTAGGATGCGTCGAAAATATAAAGTTATTTCTAATTTTCCAGTTTCATCATGCGATTTCATTTGTTTATTTATTCATTTCTAAATCTTTGATTTATAAGTGCAGACTGATGTTCGAAAAGGTCTGTTCGAAAAGGTATATGTTGCAAAAGCGCAGGGTATTAGGGGTATTTTGAAGTTTGTCATTCATTCATCATTATTAACCTTCCGGCTTTGTGTTTAAACGGACGCACAACTACTGCCTAACTATACATGCCGAAAATTCGAAGTTCCCCTCTAATTCGCAAGGCGTTAATTGGACATGTCCGTGTAAAGAGTTGAACATGAAAAGCTGAAACCTTTTCTCATGTCGGCTCGCAAGGCAGTTAAATTCTACAGTATTCTTAACATACAGTAATCATGATATTCCGTTATGTCGTGAAAGGGTTAACAAACCAAATAGCGCAACACGTAGCTGCCGTCAAAGCCTAATTCCGTGCGCGCGCGTCACCTTCTGCAGTTAGTACTCGAGTTCATCATAGACGCACCCTCCCCGGGCATCACCGAACTCGGCAGGAAACAGCCCTTTTCCTGTCTGCAGGTCTGTCAGGGTCTCAACTTGCAAGACGCAAGAGGTTCACTAGCTCCCTGTCATTCGATCGTGACACACCGCGTCAGAGGCCTATTCATCCAGTCGCGTTCCCGAGCAAGAGCTGCAGAAAAGAAAGCCAACATTTACGGGGTCAGCCGGCTATCCTGCACCACCAACCATGGGGTTCCTGAAGGTTCTCGCGATCCTTGTTCTATGTGCCCACAGCACCTTGGCGATATGGACTCTAAAGTATATGGCCACCAAGTATATCCCTTCGGATTATATCAACAATAATGAAAGGCAGTATCAGTACGACCAGGGCGCCGCCAACAGCGTGGCCTACGATCCCACAGCCTCATATGCCTATGTGGCCGGTGAGTATATAAGTAGGCTAATTTGAAGGTCAAGTCCATCCCAGAAAATATTGACTGGAATGAAGAGAACAAAATCAAACGAGCATAACGCTGAAAATTCTATCAAAATCGGATGTAAAATAAGAAAGTTGTGACATTCTAAAGTTTGACTTATTTTTCACAAAACAGTTGATATGCACATCTCAGTGATAATGCACATAGTGAGAGAGTCGATGATGTCCCTCACTCACTATTTTCTCTTTTTTTATTGTTTGAATTATACATTATTTCATTTTTTTTTACAGATTTGACAATAAGGAGCAACTTGATTGAAATTGAATAGATTAGCAGAAATCGTGAAAATCCATTTCAATTATAGCGGTATGGCAAATTTATCTTGAGAACAAAGCCTGAATTCGCAGTAAAAATATACGACTTGATTTTATCGCCTGATTGGGTATTATTGTTAAAAACTTAAGCAACAATATTCAATTTCTATGGTTTGAAAATTTAAAAGCTGTTGTTTGAATTTCCAAGCCTTGTTTGAGATTCCTAACATTATCGACTCGATCGGCTCATACGTATATATAATAATAATGGTGGCTACTTATATAGCGCACAGGTCCACCTTTCGGTGCTCATGGCGCTTCAAAGAAAATAAAGACAAAACACAACAACAATAGAAAACAAACAAGAATGGAATTTGAATGCTCCCGAATAAACACAATATTAAACTGTTAATGGGAGATTAAGTAAGTTTTCAGCTGGGACTTGAATGTTTCTGCTCGGGGCCCGTAATTGGGTTTTGAGATTCGTAGGATATAATATCTTTAGCGATTCTCGATTCGATGATAATCTTATCTCTTACTCAGGGAAGTGATAACTACTCTCCAACATTGTAGCATGATGTAAGAGAAAAGTTAACATAATAAACATACAAATGTCATTCCTCGTTCCCATCCACTGTCGTCCGATCCTTACTGATCGCGAGAAATTTCGAACCCTTCGATTTTTTTTCTGCGATCACGCAGTACGATTATCACGAGTGATCTTCATGCGATCTTACACGATCTGATACGATCACTATGATTATTACACGATTGAGATAACCGTTTCAGTCGTGGTGCGAGTCGTGAATGAGGGAGCTGGGTATAAACGTAATATTGACGTTTTCAGCTTCCCATCATAATTTTAGCACAGAGATTGACCATGGTCTAAGTTACACCTTACTTCAGAAGATACGAACAAGAGTGTTAGAAGGTGTTTTATTGATTACAACTCGATGTGATCTGCATCTAGAGCCTTTCGCCATAAAATAATAATGATAATGATAACTCTCTGTAATATGAAGGCTGAGGGGGATCCAATATTTTCTCGCAAGACGGGGCAAATAATTTTTTTGACGAGTAGATATATTTGGGATAGCTCTTCAAAAACGAGTGCAATTGCTTAAATCAATCTCAATAGTATCCCCAAAAGGTTGTCTCTGTATTTCTAAGGGATGATACTTTTCAAGAAATTAGGGTGGGCACAATGCCAATTTATACGTGCCCCTTTTGGGTAACTTCGAGATTCAAACCAGTGTCCCGTTTTGGACAATATCCTCGCCTTTGCAGTCATCACAAATTCGAAACGTAAGTGGCTGAATCATACTTTTTTTCCGCTGTATAATATTTTATGGAAGATCAAGGCTCTGTCCAGGGAATTTACTCGATGGCAAAATTGCCCTCATCCGCCTGTTTCAAATTGGCGTCCAGGGGGGCATCAGCAAGGTTTGAAAGATAAGGTCCATTGGCCCGCTATTATCCATTGCTCTTCCGATACTGAAATAAGAAATAAAAATGTGCCCGTCCAGAAGCGAGCATTCATGTTGATGTTTCGATACTTTAGCTTATTTATTTGGGCACACATTCTTTTTATAAATCCCGTCCTGTATAACACTGGTTGCACAAAAAAATGATAGCTACGAATTGCATTTTGGAAAAAATGTGCCCGTCTCGGAATGAGAATTCGCCTAATTTATTCTATAGAAATGGTGCATAATATCACATATTTTTAAAGTACTCTATATTAAGGTAATGGTTGCAGAAGAAAATTCATGGCGACAAATCCTCGCAATATTCACCCCTTCCCCTCTTCTTTGTCTTTGACATTTTTAATCATTTATCTATCTGCCTATCTATCTATCTATCTAATCTACCTATCTATTATAGGCCTATCCATCTATCCAGCTATCTATCTATTTTGTCTATCTATATCTACATGTATCTATCGATCTTTCTTTCTTCCTATCTATCTTTCTATCTATCTATCTGTTCATCTATCTATCCAAATCTAAAAATATGATATGATTGTAAATAATTTCACTGTTATTTTATGATACTATTTAAAGAAGACCGGTATATAGGTTCGGAAAGAGATGATGGAATACTTGCCAAGATTTACCCTGTTTTGAAGCCTAAAATAAGATAACTAACAATTGGCGAGACTTCAGCTGCCCATAACTTAATTATGGGAAATTAAGTTTGCCTTCAGATCTAATGACCCTGTTGTCCCCTATTGGTGCATGAATATGACGTCATTCGTGTCACTGCTCATTTCCACCCTTCATCCATTATCATTTTCGCCATTTGTGATCTTTGGTACAACCTCCACCCTTTCTTTACGTTATTCGTCAATATCGAGTACTAGTCCCGGTTACATAAACGTTACTTTCTGATATGAGGTATGTTTGTCATTGCGCAAAATCACCGGTATTGACATGACGATTATTGAAATAACACCAGCTCTCGAGCAAGCTGATCGTGTTTAATACATACTGGTTTGTTTAAACGACTATCTGGTGTGTCTAAATCCAAACTTGTATCACCTTTACCGCTATAGGGAGATTGTGTTAATAACACCGGCAGTATTTTGCCGCGTGCTCAATTACTTCTACCGCAATCCTCGATTTTGATTGGCTGTTGAGCAATTGCGTCATAATGGTCATATCATATCAAAGCAGGCAAAGTCCCCGTAATTGTTACTTGTCACATGCAAAGGGTATAATCTCCACATTCATCTTGTCTGCAGTCACATTCCCAAAATCAAGAAAATATAGGACCAAGAAGACACAAGATGTCAATTTTCTATATTCGAATCGATTTTGGGGCTGAAGTGTCTTATCAGGTGGGGGGGGGGGGGGGTGAGATGCAGACCTCCGCCCTATATGCCCCTAATCCAAGAACAATTTATGTTAAAATAAATACTGTTCTCATTATACATCATTATTTTGAATTGGAACGTTATTTTTCTGGTTAATTCGACTGTCCTCTCTCTATATATTCATTTATATCTTCTATGAAAGAAATGAATATCGATTAGGAAAAGCCAACAGATTATTTAACCATTTTAAAACAGCAAAATATTTGGATCGCTTACCTCGCTCACTTGCAAATTTACAGAAATGAATGTACACGTCAAACGTTCAACGTCGAAGATATTATCAAATATTCTTTTTGTTTTATAGCTTAAGTCATTTCCTGATGACAGAAATGTCATGTGATGTCTGGTTAAAGTGGATAGGGGACGGGATGGTCGTCGTTCATCCTTAAAAATGTTTATGACTTATAAAAGGGGGTCGCGGTTTCTTCGCTAAATGTCATGTACGTCCCCCGACAATTCCCCGTGATTGAAGGCGATCCCCCGCCAACAAGGGAATGATCACACTTTATATGCCGATTAGTCATTCGTTCCAAACATTCGTGCTCAGTCAACGACGTCAGAGAATGGACTAGCTATGAGGAGGACACGGGGAAATTACACAGTCATTGAAACACAGGATGGGGTGAATGTTGGGGGACGCTACTTAAAGTCGATAACTTTGGTGGTTGTTTAAGTAATTGGCAAAACAAAAAATCATGAAAATAGGGCATAAATTTCATTTTTTATTATTCATTTATTACTATACTATTTTATCTATTACCATTAATATTGTCTTTTTTTTTTTTTGGGGGGGGGGGCAATTTCCAAGCTGAAATTCACAATAATGTAGGTATGGATGTGCGCGCAATCATGTGCAGGGGGCGGAACGTACCCCCTCCTCTTGTGAAAACCGTTTTATTTATTTTTTAATTTATTGATATATTCATATTCCACAGTCATCAAAGTACATTTTGTAATAAATCAGTTTTACAATGATAAAATGCATAACACATGCAGGATTGAAAAGTAGCAATGAAATGAAAAAAAGTGGAGGGGCCTACTAAAAAGCAAAGCTTGTAAAATGTAGACTGTCCGCGGCTCCTGATGTCAATAGTTGTTGATTTCTTTATTTTCGACCAACCTCCATAAAAAAGGCAAGAGTTTGGTCGCAGCATTAGCTGCATATACCTACATGTACGTTGGTCGAAACCTAACTTGAATACCACGCCCCCCTCGACTAGGGATGGAAATTCTTTACGTAGGTGGGTGTACATTTCTCTTCAGTCCCCTATCCCATTTTTAAAGCGGATAGAAAAATAGGGGGATACAAACATAAATCAATATACTGTCTGTAACTTGAAGACCAGAACCAGGAATGCAGTAGGAGATCACCTCGCATCCTTCCAACTCAAGAAAATGTTCACTGACTCTTGATTTAATCAAACCCATTTCACGACTTCACATTCACCCACCTGCCCCCTCCCCCCCCCCATCCCTTAACTCATGGAATAAGACTGCTTTCCAGATTTTTCCTCTTCGCAATTGACATTGCCCTTGATTCGGAAAGAGTTCGTTCAAACATGGCATGGTGGGGAGTTGAGATAAGAGAGGGCTTCAATTCTCGAGGGAAAAATGACTTGTGCTTTCAAGTTGTCATCCCCTTTCTTATCAACTGTCAATTTTTGTTTCGTGAATTGGGTCGACGTTGCGGGACTTGGGCGCGCCGTCCCGACCCCACCGCAACGGGTGAGAGTTGTGGATGTCGGACTTTTTGTGACCTTCTCTCTCTCTCTTTCCCTTTCCTGTAAATCACTCTTATTGTCGTTTCACCCAACCCACTTTCTATTCCATCCAGTTTGTTATAATAATAATAATAATAATAGTAATTGGATTTATATAGCGCTTTTTCCAGAGGATACAAAGCGCTGTTAATTGCATAAGACAAGTTAAGGTTTATGGTTATATAAGTGTGTTTTGAGATGTTTTTTGAAGAGGTTAAGAGAAGAGAGGTTTCGAAGAGATGGAGGTAGTTTGTTCCAACGACGGGGGGCAACAGATTGAAAGGAGTTGAAACCGGGATATAGTACCAGGATTCCAATATGATTACCTTTTCCCCGTCTGTAACACCGTAGACATGATAGACAAATACAAAGTCCAGCTCCCACTCCGTGATCTTTCAAATAAAAACTTTTAGTAAATCTCATCATTTGCACAGTAAGGAAAAATCTTTAAGCCTGTCATTCTAACGATAAGTTGTTTAAAGTTTTTAAACAACTTGTTTAACAAGATTGAACGGTTGTTTAAAAAAGTTTAAACAGCTATTTGAAGAATTTAAGCAATATTTGTTAGAGTTACGGGCTTAAACAACGTGCTTAAAATTGTAAACAGCGTTTTTACAGTGAAGGCCTATTATTATTTTCTTAGGATGGCTTATCTGATACTCAGTTATTGTAGTTTTTTTCTTCAAAATAATGTAGGCATAGTACTTTAAAAAAATAATTCTTTCACTTTTCCTCCAGAGAATGAAAAAAGACCTTTATTTCATGACAAATGAAAATGTTCGAATCGAATCCACCCCTTTTAGTATAATGTAGAATACACCTTCAAAACATGCAACATAACACATTTTCTTCCTAAAGCACGTTTACTGTAATTGAAAAGTGCTAGTGATGCCGACTTCATAATAGGAGTACATCACCTCAATGAGGCAGGAAAAAATTCCTTTTTACATATTACGTTTAAATGGATTCAGGAGTTCAACAAACACACTCACAACATCTGAAGGATCCACACACAGCTCGATTAAACTGGATGGAAAAAAATCGTTAGCAGTTCAACGGTGAAATTCATAAATGACGCGGGGGGGGGGTGCATTCCCCTTCTCTTTAACATTGTCACATTACATTAATAGTTGACATTGAAGGGCCCCTAGCTCACTCTACAATGCGTCATTTCCCGTGTTTTGATGGTGATGACTGCGGTAGGTAGATCAACATTAATTCTTTCCATTACGAGGCTGGGGACTCGAAAATTAAAGCTTAAATAGTCAAGTGTTTAGTCAGCCTGTAGTGCATATTACAACATCAAAATATCATGATACCCAAGTCATTTTTCCCATTTTTTTTAAAAACAAAGAAGCCTCGAAAAGAAAGAGGGAATTTGAAAATTACGAATATTGATATACATGTATGGACAATTGATCTTTTCCCAGTAACCATTTTCCTTACCAACAAATACAAAATCATTTAATTTTATCCTATATAAAAGTGATAAAATGGAGGATAATCGCTAGTGGCACAGTGCATGACTCTTTAATATATGTGCACTTTTCCACTGAACATCTAGCGACAATTCCTTGGATATTTTGTATGAAAAGATCTTTAATGCCTAAATATTGGAATCAAGAACTTTGTATAGATTAATGGTATCATTCCTCTGGCAAGATTCCAGGTTGTCATGATTTTTATTTAGATTACGTACAAACTTTGAGAAGAGTAATAATTCGTGATCAAAATATAACGCCCAATTTTTACAATGATAAAGAAGATGTTGTGAGAGTACGTTTCCTTTCAGGTCTCTCGTTACATGATTTATGTTGGAAGTCATACCGATGGACATTCTTTACGTTTTAGTTATTTTTTTCACATTGTTGATTTTAACTTACATTACATTGAAAAGTGTATTTCAACCAAATCTAAATGGGGAGAAAAGAAAAAAATAGTTATTCTTTGTTAAATCGAGAAGAATCTTCCGCAGACATTCTGAAATTCCATGTTTCAGTTATTCGTAAAAGCATTTAGGTATAGCCCTATTTACCTCCGTGGTGCTTGGCTTTTTCCGCTTCATAAGACCCCCCCCCCCCCCCGAAGACCCCCCAGGAAGAAAGGGGTCTAAACACAAGAAGAGTTAGATACATATGAAGATAAGTGAATTATTTTATAGACACGCGCGGTAAGTTTTGGTTTTTTAGGGTCTCTTTAAACAGAACCTGAACCAGAAGAGGAAGGCACCGTCAGGGTAGGAGCAGCGTCTCGGGTTTTGAGGAGATCAGACGAGATTTCCTTGACCCCCTTTCCTGTTTTTCACCCTATCAAGGGTGCATCTAAAGCCCCGCTGAGGGGAGGCCCCTTCCTCCCATCTTCCTCCTGCCCTTCAAAGTGATAACAGTGAATATCAAGTTCTATCTTTACCCTTTATTTCGAGCGAGATAAATATCGTTTCTGATATTAAAGTAGGATTTTGTTATCATATTCACGACAACGCTTTTTCATCATTTTATTTAAACGCGGATGTTAGACAGATACTAACGGCTTAAGCGTAATAAGCCGCGGTCTTCCGTTCGATCATGAAAATGGTTTTTATTTCGGGGCTACTGCATTGCATATTGCAGATTCGTACGTGTATAGTTTTCTAAGGAAAGCGATCTTTTGGTTTATATGAGCAGTTTCATATGATGTTTCTCAAATTGAGATAAGATAAGAATGTACTGTTTTATAAAGGATTAATACAGGATTTTCTGATTCGTTGATTAAATTATTTATCTTATCATACAGAGGCATTCATGAGCTTAGATTCGTACGTGTATAGTTTTCTAAGGAAAGCGATCTTTTGTTTTATATGAGCAGTTTCATATAATGTATCTCAAATTGAGATAAGAATGTACTGTTTTATAAGGATTAATACAGGATTTTCTGATTCGTTGATTAAATTATTTATCTTATCGTACAGAAGCAATCATGAGCTTCAAGTCTTTCTTTACACGCCGATATCATATTTTTGTTATTTTAGACAATATCTGTTCGTCTCATCTGTATCATAAGGGAGATTCGCTCCACAATGAACGACGGATTCAAGAACATAGAACATTTAATGTAAAATGCTCTTCATGACAAAGAAAACCCAAGAGTTCTTTGGTAAATCGAAACAGCAGGTTCGTCCTGCGCTCTGGGCAAACGACATAGTTACCTGCAATGTTTCGTCAGCTCCGAAACTTTGGACGGAACTGCTGTCCCGGTTCACCAATTTTCGACAAAGACCTCCCGGGTGTTCATTGTCATTTGACGGGCATTCTCAATAGATTAACTGTGTTCCTGAATCCTCCGTACGCCGTAGATCGAAACTTACGACAGACTCCACACTGCCACACTGCAAAAACGCAGGTGTTGATTTAACACCAGCCCGGAATCTATATCCACACCAGATAAGTATTGAAACAACACCAAATTAAAATCAAACCAATGCTGTTTTAATACTCATTGGTGTTGTATAAACACCTATCTGGTGTTAGACCAAAACCAAACTAGTGTTGTTTTACACTTCTCTGCATGGTGTGGACATATATAGATTCCGGGCTGGTGTTAAATCAACACCGGCGTTTTTGCACTGCACCCCTCTCTCTCCCTTTCACATCCTCCCTTACCCATATCATCTCCTGGGGTTTTCCGTAGCACTTGAATACTGTTAGAATCAGGTATTTCCACCCGTGGTCTTTTCTTAACCATCGAGTGCCATTGATTTAGCGTCCCTTGACCCTTACCGAAAATTAAGGCCTGAACATTGGCTCGAATTACTTGTCCTTTTAGATCAAATTAAGTAATCTATTTGACGTTTGCTCAACCTTTTTTTCTCTTTTATGTTATCAATAAGGTCTCGTAACACTTGCCGTCTAATGTTGGCTATATAAGCATCATTTTCCCCATGTGCATCAGTTGACGTATCTACTTTAATGGCATTTGATTTTCACAACTTCAACCTTCCTTAATGGCGTTATGCCCATTGGAAAAACTTACACTTTGACATTGGCTCAATTATCTCGCCCTTTCTAAGATACCATTGGAAACAAATTATTTTCTATATTGTCGTCATCATCACCCCTTAAGACGGGCCTAATAAAGAGTGTTTGTGTTTTCCAGAATAGGATATTCTTATTTACTACTGACGTACAAATGGAAGGGGGGCTGCGAAACCGGCCCAAATTTTCAAGACCAATTAAAAATAAGAGAAAGAAAAGGAAATGAACAATGGTGACACCCTTTTCTGTATGTTATGTGAACATCTTTTACAAATTTGATTTTTCTTTTAATAATAGTTGTTAGACTGACGGTCTCAAAAAACATACTTAAAATTCCAATCAGGGTTAAGAGCACCCCTTTCAAAATCATTCACATAGAGTGGGTTGGCATCTGTTCACTTAATAATTTTCAAATGATACTTCAAGTGCTTCCATACGAAATAAAATACGCAACCTGAACGAAATGATTGCCATGAGGATCCCGCAGGCACCCGTTTTAACTCAACTAAATAAATCAAGCGCAAGTTTCAAAATGCGGGCATTTGATTGGTTGAAAGTCAACTTCGTGTGATTTTTTTTTAGACAGCTAGAGTTGCGTTTTATTGAAACTCTGCCTCTCCCTCATATGACAAGTTTGATCGGAAATGTCATCTGACGTCTAAATGCCCAAATAAGGTTCAGTACGAGGATTGCTCCCTCCCTGCCCCTCATGCGACCCCTTCCTCGGTTCCTCCATTTGACCTTAGTCACACCGAAGTTACTCCCGAGGCATTGACGTCACAGGATATGAGCTCCTGCACATGTCTGACTTGGCCACGCCCGAGCGTTATGCTTTAAAAAAGCACTATATTGAGCACGTTGAGATCATACAACCCTTATAGCGATGCCGTACTGCGCTACAATAAAACCAAAAATTAGAAATTGAAAAAGGTGAAAACAAGAATGTGTTGCAGATCCTTTTTCGGATACGGCTACAAAAAAATAGTAGTAGAAAATTGACATTTGTGTGTGTTTTAGGTTGATATATTTTCCATGTGATGGTCATGTAATAACATACAATATCAAAAAGCCCAAATTTTTAACGTTAAACGGAGGCTCATATATAGAGAGAGTCAACATCTTTGCACGTTGAGAGCCCACTGCACTCCCCAATCAATCAATCTGGACTTCTCGTATTTTCTAGGGAGACACCCTCTGTAACGCACCTATTCCTTTGAAAATGCACGTCAAATGACACTCTACAGCCGAGAGGCTTTTGTCGAAAGTGGGTGGACCGGAACAGCATCTGCATCTCTTGACTCTGGACGACGACATATTTGCAATTGTTCGTCCGGTGCATATCTTCGGATGATCTGCCGTCCCAGTCCACCAAGTTTTGACAAAAGCCTCTCAGGTCTCAATAGTGATTTTAATTGCATTTTCAAAGAAATCGATGCGTTGAAGAGAGTGTCTCCGTGGTAAACGCGAACACTCTCTAGTTTCTGTTTAAGTAACTCCTGTAGGAACTCGGCAGGACAGCTTTCTGCTGGTAAACGCCAAGCTGGTATATAACCAATTACCTATAGGAAACATTTTACGTCTAGGTCAATCCGTCATAGTGGCTGGCCTCATAGTTATATCGATTTTTTTCCGATTCGTCTAATGCCAATTCGTCCAATTGCCAACTCGTCTACGTTCATTTGGCCTACCATCAGTTCGTCCACTATCCACATGGTCCGAAGCGTCTACTCACCACATCGCCTAATAACCAGTTGGTCCAATAGCCATTTAGTCCATGAATGAAAATGAATGAAAATAAAATGGATTTTAGACCAACTGGTTATGAGACGAAATGGTCATAGATGGTTTTTAGTCGAAATGTTGATGGACGGTATGGCATTGGACTAAATGAAAGTAGACCATGTGCTAAATGGACGAGTTGGCAATAGACGAATTGGCAATTTGCTGTTATATCGGGAAGAGAGCCATGCAGGTCAAAGTGATTCAGTTTGCTTTTCGCCGCCTCCCGCAGGTGACCCCAAACAATATATTTTCAAATTAATGTTTAAAAACTTATGTATCGTTTCATCATTACCAAAGAAATTGAAATATCAGTGTGAGTTATATCGCACTATGAATATGCAGCAGTATAAGTTTATTATAGATCTTGATGGATCGAGACACATCCAGCTTACTTAAATTTTGTTTCCTATACATGCAAAATTATGTATTACATGCATTTTGCATTTGATTATACGAGAAATTTTGAATAAAGACTTTCTCTGAAATAAAAGAAAATTAATAGTAATAATAAGTATTCCAATTATATATTTTTTTTCAGGTAACAAATTTGTCCAGGTTGTGGACTATTCAAGGTTCATAGCACCAAATATTGTCCATAAGGAAAAGACTGCAAGTCAGGCTACTGATATCGCACATTGCGGATACATCGTTGCGTGGGTTACCAGGGGCGCGAAAATAACCGATCCGGGAACACTCCACGTGTGGGACAAGTACAGGCGGAACACTAAAAGATGGAACAATATATGCACTGGCCCAGGTATGTATCTACGTCATTGCTGTTTTATCTGTTAAACAAAATGGAATATGTGTTACAATTTATCAAAATAATAGTCAGTGATTTGATGATAGTAATAAATATTAGTCAGTGACTGCCCTATACTGTGGCTGGTCTCCGAAAGATTTTGAGATAATCGGCGCGTTCAAAGTTTGGATGTTTTTTTCTGACGCTCATAACTTTGCGCTTTGAAGGAAACAACAGAAATTATTTATACCAATTTGAAAAAATGGTAATTATGGCTAGACTCCGAAGTTGATTTCCATAACAAAGCAAATCCGACCAAAAAACAATACCAGAAGCCCCTAACACAAAGCTTAGCAATGATCGTAAAACATTTTCCTACGATTGATTGCATTGACTACACTCTACAATCAATGGTCAAAATCAAGCATACGATCAATTGCTAACCTTTGTGTTACAGGACCCAGGATAAACTTATACCGTATCCGAATATAATCAAAGTCCACCGTACACAATGATGACGACAGAGAGATGCATTTTCGTCATAATGACTATCTGTTACATTCCTATCTTTCTGTGCAGTCGGATCCGATCCCATCAGCATAAAATTCTTCGACAATTGCCAAACCATTGTAGTGGCCAACAAAGGATCGGCAGCCTTGGATCCTGGTACCGGCTCCTTCATAGATCCCGAAGGTACCATCTCCATCGTTAGGATTAAAAAGAACCGGCAGCAAATGCAACAGCAACGGCAGCAGCCAGGCCGTGGTAATCCCAACTTCCAAGGCGGTAATAACCCAAACAACCCCAACTTCCAAGGTGGTAATCCCAATTTCCAAGGCGGTAACAACCCCAATTTCCAAGGCGGTAATACCCCAAACAACCCCAACTTCCAAGGCGGTAATAACCCAAACAATCCCAACTTCCAAGGCGGTAACAACCCCAATTTCCAAGGCGGTAATACCCCAAACAATCCCAATTTCCAAGGCGGTAATAACCCCAATTTCCAAGGCGGTAATCCCAACTTCCAAGGCGGTAATAACCCCACCTTCCAACCCGGTAACAACCCCAATTTCCAAGGCGGTAATACCCCAAACAATCCCAATTTCCAAGGCGGTAATAACCCCAATTTCCAAGGCGGTAATAATCCCAACTTCCAAGGCGGTAATAACCCCACCTTCCAAGGCGGTAACAACCCCACCTTCCAAGGCGGTAACCAAGGCTTCCCGGGAGCCGGTGGCAATCCAAACTTCCCAGGTGCCGGTGGCAATCCAAACTTCCCAGGTGCTGGTGGTAATCCCAACTTCCCAGGTGCCGGCGGTCGTCCGAACTTCCCAGGCAGACGAACAAATTTTCCTACCACTCAAGGTACATGTGCAACACAATTCGGCCACCGAATGACCATCACGACAGTCGATTTCAGGAGCTACAATACCAGGTAAACTCTAAAATCAGAGAGTCAAAATTTGACCCAATATTGGGTAGAAAGGGAATATGCATGTTCTTTGGGTAATTTTTCCTCAATATTGGGCAAAATGCATGCTTGAAGGGTAAATTTCAACGCAAAACTGCATAAAATTTATCAAATATTTTCTTTTTACCCAACAACTATGCATGTCCTCACTTTACCCAATATTGGGTAAACTATTTTTAGAGTGATAATAACTCTCTTAATGAGCTGCCTTTAGTTAGGTTAAGAATATGGTACCTGGTAAATATTCATAGTTTCTTTGGGGGCGGGGGTCATCACTCGCAAAGGGTTTAGTACAAGACTGATCTCTCTAATCAAATATTTTATCCTTAGAGCAACTATGCATGTTTTAATAATCTTCTGTTCTTTAATCAGCGCTTGATACATTGGAACGACCTTACTAAAAGTTTCATAATTAATTCTAAGTATAAAGTATGGGTTGGTTTATGCGCAAAATAGAAGTTATTTATCCAAAAATATATACTGTTAAAAAAGGCGCACTGAAGGGATATAAAAGAATCTTTTTAGTTTAAACATTGAGACAATATATTAGAAAGTAATTCATAAATTTCTGAACTCGTGAATTGCATAAATCGATTATTCTATTCAGCCGTGAGTGTTTTTACTTAAAGAGAAGTTGACCATAGATGTCGATGGTATTTTGACCGCCTCTCATCGGTAGGAATTATGCCTTTAATAATACTTTTTTTTACCAAGTATGAATTTGCTCGACTTGCATACAGTCGGGCCAACGTGGCATTCGGACCTCTGGACCTAGGTTCAGTATAGACATGAAAGGGCTTACCAATGTTTTTTTTCTCACAGTAATTTACCATGAATGCACATTTTATGACGAAATGTACCCCATAATTGTGTCGAGTTTTCACGCCGGAACGAAAAACGCATTCAAGAACATAGAAAACGTATTGTAAAATGACTTTTAGCAACCCAAAAGCCTTTGTCGAAAGATTGGTGAACTTACAGCACTTTCGTCCTGGATCTGGACTAGCGACATTATTTGCATCTTTTCGTCATCTCCGAAACTTTAAGACGATCTGCTTTTACAGTTCACCATTTTCGACAAAGACCTCTCATCTTTTCGCAATGATTTGACTTGCATCTTCACTACATTTACCGTGTTCTTGAAATCGTTCTTCGTGGTGGTGCGAAAACTCGTTATTGTATTGCGTACCGCAACAATCAAAATGTCAAGGAAACTCCTTCTCTTTTCAGGACAAACATGCCCTCCCTCTACGGTGTCCGCATGCCTTACGATGGATCTCTCAACGCGAACTCGCCACGAACGCTTTCCAAGTCCCTTGAACCATCATCTATCAGCGAGCACCCATCCCGTCCCGACCTCGCAGTAGTCAGTCTGACGGTATGTGAGAACAACCCCCGACCCATTCCCAGTGTTAGACTGAATATGCAATGCATGCTGAGTGGGTTCTCCTGGGAGGTGTCATCCCGAGAAGAGTTTCTTGAAGCAGCTCGTCATTGATTTTTTTTTCTGACAAATCTTTCTCGTAGCCAATCCGATGCAAGGATTTCAGTTTAGCAGATATTTTTCGATCAAATCTCGATTTCCTTCACTTTTTGTTTTTTGCACTTTTAGAAAAAAAAATGCAAATTCGAATCCCATGGCTAAGATTGATAAACGGTTCCTTTAGTAGATATACTCCTTAAAAGGGGCATGTGTGGGTTTCTCTAAATATGTGCATGCCTGACACAGAATATTCCCTTTCTTTTTCTTATGAGGGATGGGAGGTTAGCATGATTTAGGTAACATTGAATGTTATCTTCAATAATTAGCTTATGACCTCTTATAGTGTGTCCCATCATAGATATCGCCGAGGCCGAGTCTAGAATAACTGAGACTTGCAGACTCTGTTACAGTCAAATGGGACTTTGATAGAAGGGTCTTACTTAAGAATAAACCTTGAGGTCTTGAACCATCTGTTGACATATTCTGTGATAATCATTAATTCGTCTTTTTTTTTACTTGCAGCCTAACAATGCTGTCGTGCAGATCACTCTGACTGAAGGTTATGAAGGAGTTAGTTCATTCAGCGCAGTAGGATTGAAACCATGGTACAACTATTCTTTGGATGCCTCAAGTACCCCTGGTATGAACTTATTCACTCCCTTTGTCGTTCCAGAATGAAATTCACAGACAAATCTGACAATATCAACCATCTCCTTAAATAAAACAACTACAAAAAAGCAATCGAACTCATCAGGCATAATCATGTTAGGGTTTATAATTATATTTTCAATCATCCAATCCAGTCCAAGAGTCATTCATTTGATATATCGCCTTTCCTTTTTGGTTACAAATTGATGCACACACACTTCTCCATGCTTGTGCCACTAAAACAATAATTCAGCACCGCAGAATGATCAGCTCAGTCCACGCAATTCATTGTCCTCTTGGTAAAATAGATGGGATTTAATAGCTTTCTTGAACTGGTCAACAGAGGAATAACGTCATGGAGTTCTTACTTTAACCAACCATCTAGTCGAAAAAGTTTTAACTGTTATTTCAGGTAATCAAGACTAGCAATAGAAACAGAGCGAGTTTTAGTTAGATTAAAATCATCTAATCTACCCCCTTTTTATCCCCCACAGCGGGTATATCCTTCAACAGAGGATACAACATCTACAGTTTAAGGCAACCGAGTGCCATCGAACCGTTTGTAATGCGCACCAGGTGGGGAACCGAACAGTTCCTCTTCACAGCCGATGAGGGCGCTACAACCAAGTACGGAGGAGGCCAGGGCGACCCACCCCGCTTCAGTGACGCTGTCCCGTATTCCAGGCTCCGACAACGTGAGTTCATTAAACCGACCAAGTCGGATGGGGGCGTTTCATAAAACTGTTCGTATAGTTATGCACGACTTTAATCTCGATGGGAACATGTTTGCTAAGCCAGCTACAGAGGCTGTATGATTAATCACCGGAAAGGCACGGTCACCAGCCGTTCGTAAACACCCTCTAGATTTAAAAGAAATTTCTGCTATTACACTCAGAAACATCGACGAAACAGAGTACATACTGAATTTGTTGATTTTATATACAACCAACATGTAGACAAAAACCTGAGTCATAATTTTAATTTTACAAAGTATATAATCTCAGCAAAACCTGTTTTTTTATATCAAACAAAATTGATATTTTGCAATGAAGCAATGATTAGAGGAACGTGTTAAATACGAACTAAACAACCTTGCAGACATCCTGAAAAATAATGCTCTGATAAAAATTCCATCTTCCCGTCTTACGGTAGAAACTTATGGAAGCTTTAATTTGCCACCTATACCTGACGTGATAATATTCTCGGCCTAAATAACTTTATAATAAATAACTTGTCAAGTCTACTTTTAGGAAGTTAAAAGTCGTAATGACATTTCACCATGATGAAATGGAACGTTTTATAAAGTCGACTTGGCATTTAGATATAACATCTATGTCGACATGATAGAGCTATTAAGTTGACATGGCAAGATCTAAGACATTGCATATGGTGGCGCTTTCGAAGAAGCCCTTCTAGAATACACATTCAATAACTCCGAACCTTTTAATAATCACGCATCGGGGTTCCTTCGTCTGCGTGGATCTGATCGAAATCCCACCGCTGCCACCATAAGTCGTTGTCTGAAGTAAGGCAGTCCTAAATAATGGCCCAGCTCCCTCTTCCAGTATAAACATTATAGTCTCAATTAGATCACATGAACACAATATTGGTACAATAATGTGGCAATAACTGACAATTTATTTTCTCCTAATAAATAAACACTACATCGTCTTCTAGCATCCTTTTTTTCAGTGAACATTGAGGCGTTCCCATTACAAAAATTCTCGTTTCGCATATGAAAATCACATCTCCTGCGTTACCTGTCTCTCATCGTGATCTTGCTCAAGCGAGACAAGTTTGTCTCCATTGTTATTATAGTATAAACTTGATGAAATCATTTATATGAATTGCATATTGTTGCTTACATTGGATCAGTTAATTATAAGTGACCTCATTCTTTTGTGCATATCTTTCACCCCTTCAGTGCCGCAATACCTTCCTGCGAACTACTCTTCTCCTAGAGAGCTTGGTAAGTTTTGCATTCGGTTTCCTCCCTTTAATTTGCATTTCAAAAACATTTACGATCTTTATTTTCACCCCATCGCAGATTCAGTTTTATATTCATACAATTTCAAAGAAAAATTATGATTATGTGTACGAATGCTGTGTCTCAATTGTGCAAATATGAGTCTGTTCAGAGAGGTGACTGAAGCAACAAAAATAATGATCCCCAATAATCATCAAAATTTCCCCTTGCTTTATTCTATTTAGGCCAACTTGAAATGAGTCGCGTTGATGGGCTCCGCAATCCTGCTAACCCCAACTCTGGCTATGACTACGTGAACTTCTTCGGTGGCAGAGGAATCTCCATGTTTAGGGTAATAATATAATAATAGGGAGTTTTGCACCGCGACGCCGAACGGATTCGACAACATAGAAAATGTTTTGCCAACTGCCCTTCATGAAAAACATAAAGAAGTCTTTGTCGAAAATTGGTGAATCTAAGCATCAGTTTCGCCCTTGGCTATGGACAAAAACATATTTGCAAATTTGTATCGTTAGCTCCAAGACTTAGGACGAAACTGCTGTTCCGGTTCACCAATTTTCGGCAAAGACCGCCCAACTGTTCATTGTCATTTGGCAGACGTTTTCAATACATTTACTGTGCTCTTGACTTCTTTTCGTGTCGTAGTTACGAAAACTCTAACTATACCATATTATACAACGCCTATTTAGCTTGTCCGCAGGGAAATGAGTAGGCCTTAATTTGCAGAAAATGCAAGAAAATATAAATCAGTACGAAAAGAAAAGCATCTCTGATTTTATGACGATGCCTCACTACATGTCTTCTTTCTCTAAAGAAATTTGATTGAAACATCATTATTCGAATGTGAAGATCAAATCAAATAAAGATGACTCCACAACTTTAGATATCTGGCAATCAAAAATATAGCACTCGTTAAACTAAGGTATCACGAGAAAATGCAAAAATATGAGAGAAAGAGTTTGTCATAGCATGGGTCCATCGCAGGAATGAGCACACATCATTCTTAATCACTCTACTGTACGTATAGGCCTATATATGAACTCTTCCTGTCGAAAACCACTATTCGATGCATGAAAATATAATTGTTTGGTTAAAGGGAAAAATACATAACTAACACGACTTCGGCTATAAGCTTAACCAAGAACCATTGTTGGAAATGAGAAAGGGGCTTTCATGGTTGTAAGAAATGGTACTTACCGCTGCAATTTAGACTAAATCAGTTCCATTTATCATTATCTGTTTTATCATTTGCAGTTCCTTAACGACAGCAATCTAGCATTGGCTTGGGACAGTCAGGATCAGATCGCCCGTGGCGTCGCCGAGACCTTCCCCATGGTACACAACTCGAGGAGTTTTACACCCGACGCCCAATCACACGGACCCAAGTCACAGCGTGATCTTGCATCAACACAATTGGTAATGATAATCATGATAATGATAATAATACTAATTGATACTAATATTGATAATAATGATAATAATAATAAGAAGAATAACAAACGTATCACATTAAATTGTTTTCCATTAATATTTTGGTTTATTGTTACCATATATTTTTGAGGTAGAGCCTTGTGGAAGACCAGTGATTTTCATAAACATTTTAATCGTATATATTATGTAATTTGACATATTTTTCTATGAAGCTAAACAGGCTACTCTGGATAAAGATTTGCAATAAATAAATAAAATAAATAAGTATTTCCTGGCCTTTTTCCGGCTAACACCCGGTCTCTTCGGATGGGGTTTTCTTGAAGACCATAGGCCAATGACTTCCGACCTCCAGGGCCAAACATAATCAGTAAGGCAACGGACAAGGCCACTGCCATTATAATTGAAGAGTACAACAATGGTTATTCTTGCCATTCCTACAAAAATTGATAAAACAGGTGCCTGATTTTTTTTTCTTATCCCTCACTACCCCCGAGACTGGGGGCAGTTGCCCCACTCCCCAAGAAATTTTGAAATCCTTTGTTTCACTTCAGAAAGTGCAAAAGCGTCCAAACGGCAAGGTTAGTCACCTTGCTCCCCACCTTTGAAAATTTGTACCCTTCTTGCTCCCAGGAAAAAAAATCTGCGTACAGCCATGCCCCCTCCCCTCTCATTCTCTCCCTTTCTCCCACTCTTCTCCATCTATCATCTCCATGCATCTCGTTATCTCTTCCCTGCTGTTCTATTCACGGTCGATTCGTGTCGCAATCTTACCTTGTTTGCAACTTTTCCACCCAGGGTGCACAATGCAAGAGTCTTGCTGTTGCCAACGTCGACCGCGACACCACACTGGTCTTCGTCGGAGCCGACGGCCCAAGCGTCATCGGTATCTTCAGCGTGTCTAGCAACGGAAGCTTCCCGAATTTCGAATCGGTCTACCGAAAAAGCCCTGTGCCCGGAACTTTCAGCCAACTCCTTAGCCAAAAGCAAATGGGAGACATAGATCCCGCCAAGCTTGTGTGAGTGCATTTCGCTTCGGCGTTCTTATCATCCTGTTAATGTGAATGAATTAATAATACCATGCAATATCAAGTATTCGTTATTGTCTTGCAAATTTACTCTTTTTTCCCATTCGTAGGCTTATACTTTTCTGATGACCAAAAATGAAGTAGGCTAATTTACCAGATTCGAATTTTTTACATATAGTCTTTTAATTTCAAATTTGTGCCCCGTTTCTCAACTACAGGAAGTTTTTATGATAGGTTCATTCACAACATGAGATGGAGAAATTATGAGTTCTCTTGTACTTATTTAAAGCTTAATTCAACTCGAATACCAAGTTATTGTAATAAAACGAAAGCTCTGAAAAGCACATTGGTTGGAATATGAACTACAAATAAAACCAAATGAAATGAGACAGTTATGTTTTTCCCCCAAATAAATACCTTTTCATCCTCCTAAATAATGATTCTATGGGTACGCTTATTGTTTAATTGTAATTCATATTTTTTGTATTTATTTGATAGATTCATCCCAAGATCGGCAACACCAGACAAATTCAACTATTTGTTGGTCATGGGCAAGAAGAGTGGTACCCTCTCTATGTATAGGATCTTGAGGGAATCTCGAAGAAACATGCTGAACAGACTAAGTAAGAAAGGGTTATTTTCAGTCTATACATGTCTCATGCATCGATATAAAAAATGGATAGAGCTCGTTGTATCTTATTAGCTACATGAAAATGTGTAGAACTTTATGCATGATTGACCATTTCGAGTGAATTTTAAGGCCCGTATTCTGAAATCGGGATTAATTTAAACTCGGGTTTAAAGTTGTGGTTTAAGTCTGAACAGCCAATTGTTACATATAACTAACAGAAGAGATATCATACTTCAGCTCATTCGGCTCTCAAATCTTTCATAATTGTATAAATCGATGATTGTCTTCACCATCGATGAATCAGGAAGGAGCAAAGTAGCATCTCCAAATGTACAAATGTTTAAAATCAAGAGGGCGGCAATATTAAACACCCCCCCGATCGTCGCCAATGATAAAATAACAACGAATCTGAATAGGACCAAACGAAAGAAACAGTATTAGAGTAAGTAGATGAATATGGGGAGGAGTAGAAAAAAGGCTAGGATGAAAGAAGGGCCGGGGAGAGGGTCTGAAGAAGTAGAAGAACGAATGAAGAAGAGTTTAAGAAGAAGAAGATGATGAAGATGAAGAAGAAGAAGAAGAAAAAGGAAGAAGAAGAAGAAGATGATGAAGAAAGAAAACAAAATGAGGGGGGAAGACGAGGAAGAGGGGGATGACGACGGTAAAAATGAGGAAAGGGGAAGAAGGGCAGGGTGATATGACGAAGGTAGGAGATATAACACTCGCACTCACCCCCCTCCATCTCAATGTCTCTGTCTTTATAATTATATTCAGTATTTTTTTATCAAATGACATTGAACTGTCTGTATTATTTTGAATATGTATTGTTACTTTTACTTTGATTTGTTATTTATATGTCAAAATGTTTTGTTATTTATATGTCAAAATGTACAAAACAAACTGTAATTGTTGAAAATGAAAATAAACGAAATGAAATGAAATTTTGTTTTTATTTTGTTGAACGGAAATAAGTAAATCTAAATCTATCTTTCTATCTCTTGCTCGCTCATTTTTTTTCTTTTTGTTTATTTATTTTCACAATTGCAGGAAAAGAGGCCAGCAGCGCTACTTCAGTCAAGCGTTCTGTTTCCGCCATCTTGTTTTCACTCATCGTTGCTGCAGTCACCTATCTCTTTTAAACATGTTTAATGCCCAGAATTATGAAATAAAACAATCCCGTCACTTTCAACTTATAAAACAACAACCGTCTCTATTATTTTATCCAACACAATAACAAACTGATTGCCTTCTAATCGGTATGCATATGTTCTGCTCCTACTGTTGTTTCCTTGGATGTATAGCTATTTGACATGATTTAGGGCCGCTGTTGAGACCCTAAACCTGTAAAAATGATTGCATATGAATATATATTTTCATATATTCTGTAGATAGTCCATGCAGGTGTTGGTTGATTGTATCTTAATATATTGATATCAAGCTATGTAACATGTATAATATACATGTATGAACATAGAACATGAACTGATGTAGGAGAACGCTAAACCGGTTTCGCTGCAGCATTAAATGGAAAAGACGCTCCCAGACTTTTGCCATGGTCCCTTTTTTTCTCTTCAAACATCAGCAATTTAAATCGGTAAAAGTGAATATGCTTTTATATGTTTATTTCACGGGCGTAAATCCGTGACGTCATGCTATTCAAGTGGGCGAATGGAACCATTCCCCGTGAACAATAGGGTGTGACGAAAGGGTTTACGCCAGTGGTCTATTTTTTAATTTATTTATCATTTTATAGATATAAAATCATGAAAAGGGACGTAAATATCTATCACGTAATCAAGATTTTTTCTTTTCTTTTTAGGATAGACATAGATGTTATATGTATCTATATATGTTGACTGATAAAAGAAAATGATGAAATATTATGATGTCTTTCACAGACTTTATTCTATATTACTTTTCGCATGATGTTAATGTGTGATAGATTATATAGAGTAGACACTTGTTAAGATGTACAGAATTTATCTTCTCGTAGTTCACAGCGATATTTTTGGAAAGCAAGTGATTTAATAAAATAAATCCCAGTATATGAAATGTAGTATTTCGTTTTCCTTTTTCAGTCATTTCAAACGTCAAGGATATAGTATTCTGATAATCAAAGCTAGGTTTTACCCTAGTCTGAACGAGAATTTTAAACCACACTTATATGGATTGCTGGCTTCATTATATTTATTCCATATTCGTGGCAATTATGATGTATAACAATTATCAAACTTCATTATAAAAAGTACATGTAGTTTCCCATTATTTCAATTTAAAAAACCTCACTTTGTTGACATTTTTTAAAAAGAATAATTAAGTAATTATTGATTAGGAAGTGGGTTGACAACTGGCACTTCATAAAAATGTGGTTTAAAGGGGAAGTTCACCCTGAAGAAAACTTTGTTGTAAAAATAGCAGAAAAAATAGTAAAACTTATTGGTGAAGGTTTGAGGAAAATCCGTTAAAGAGTAAGAAAGTTATTAGAGTTCAAAATTTTGGATTAGTGACGTCATAAACGAGCAGCTACCCCATGTGTTATGTAATATAGAATGTATGAATTTCAAATTTTGTATGGTTCCTGATGACTTAATTTTGTTTTCTTTTCATGATCGGGTGTGAAAAGATTTGTCTATTGATATACAAAAGTTACAGTGAAAACCATTTTCAATTTTCTGAGAAAATGACATTTCATTGATTTTTAACATTCGCTATGTTGGAATGCTGCTCGCATATGACGTCACAAATGAAATAATTGAATTTCTAATAACTTTTTAATTATTTGATGAATTTTTCTCAAACATTCGGCAATCTTTTTTATTAGTTTTTTCTGCTACTTTTACAATAAACTTTTTGTCTGGGTGAACTTCCCCTTTAAGTTTAACCCCGGTTTAACTAAACTAGGCTTAGCATTCCGGTGACACGACATATATGCTTCTGCGAAATTTACTCGATCCGCTTTTTTAATATCTCAGAGGGCACAGGGTTAAAATTAGAAATGTAAAAGAGATTTTGGTTCAGATTAAATGTAAGGATTAGGGTTTATTTAGTTTTTAGAGTTTAGGTTTTATGTTTCGCTTAACGTGCAGACTTTCCACTGGAGCAAATGTCATGGAACCAGTACATCACCCCCCCTCCCCCGCCATCACGATCAGAATAAATTGCTAATTCGTCTACTGCCAACTCGTCCACTCACCACATGGTTTACTTCATTGCCGGATCCAGGCGGGGTGGGGGGCACAGCCGGTCCGTGCCCCCCCCCCCCCTTGAGCAGCAAAATTAAAATTTGTAACGTAAAAATGCCATCAAAACAGAAGTGTGCCCCCCCCCCTTGAAAGTGAAGACCTTTTTTTGGGCTTGTCAATTTTTACCTCGGAAAAATGTGCCCTCCGCCCTTTTGGAAAATCCTGGATCCGCCCCCGGTCTACTTTCATTTAGTCTAATGCCATTCCGTCCATCAACATTTCTTTCCAATCATCACTTCGTCTAATCACCATTTCGTCTATGACCATTTCGTCTCATAACCAGTTGGTCCAATATCCATTTTATTTTCATTCATTTTGCACAATGAACACTTAGTCCAATTAGACCAAGTAGTATGGACTAAATGGCTATTGGACCAGCTGGTCATTAGACGATATGGTGAGTGGACGAATTGGCAGTTAGACCATGTGGATAGGGGACGAACTGATGGTAGACCAAATGAACGTAGACGAGTTGGGAATTGGACGAATTGGCACAAGACGAATCGAAAATAAACCGAATTTGCAGCTGTTTGAACTTGTAAAAAAATCTATTTAGCGACGTATTACTGTTTGGATTTGTGAAAGAGATGAAGTTTAACGATTTCTTCCCTGTTAATCCTATCACTGCTTTTTCTGAAAGGAGTGGGGCACTAACTAACCAAATGATGCGAGCGCGAAGCGCGACCTGAAAATTTTTGATATTTAGATCAGATTTTTTAAGGACTAATTTTTGGAATTCATGATCAAAGAGCAGGCATAATTTTCTCACCAACCCACTAATGCGAACGTAAGCACGGGCAGGGTGTTTGATATTAAAGGAAAATGAAACCTTTGGATCAAAATAGCTTGTGTGAAAACAGAAAAATCAAAGAAACGGATCAATGAAAAAGTTGATGAATGAAAATCTGACAAATAATGAGAGTTATATGCATTTGAAAATTGCGATCTCTAATGCAATGGAGATCCTATTAGTAGGCAATGCGATAATTTTTTTCCCAGTACGATGAAGTTCATCTGTGTTGGTAAAATATTATATATTTTATAATATTATATACTTTTGTATATATTTCATTTAAACTGCCTCTTTTAGCACATCTATCAGTAGATCATGTATTACTTTTATAGGAGGGCATGTACAATTTTCAAAGAAATTATTACGGATAAAGAGTTTGTATTACCATGAGAAAGAGCAAAAAGAGACATTTTGGGGGTATTTGTTCACATGTGACATCCCACATCTTTGTCGCATTGCCAATGGGAGGATCTCTATGGTGATCACAATATTCAAATGCTCGACTTTCTCATTATTTGTCCGATTTTTCTCGAATTTTCTTTGTTCTTAATTTTATTATTTTTCTTCTTGAAAACAAGTCCACATGTTTCAAAGGTGCCATTCGCCTTTAAGACCTGAAAATGGGGCAATCACTTTAGTCATGAAAATTTGGGTGTGCATTGCGGGGTGCATTGACTCTGAAACGGGAGGTTTTAGTACAATAGGATCATGTATCTCGTTAAACAGACAATGCGAGCACCAGGAAAAATGAAGACATAGGGGGAGGGCAAATTTGTTCGGAGGAAAATTTTGACAAGCCAAAAGAAAAAGGGTTTCATCAACAAATTAAGGATACTTCGTACCCGAAAAATTTGAAAAGCAAAAATAAAAGCCCCTAAAAGGGTTTTCAACAACAAATTAAGGATATTTCGTACCCAAGCAAATTTCACAGGCAAAAAAAGACGGGTTTCAACCACCATGCACTTTGCTTCTCAAAAGAGGGCAGGCAGGTGCGTAGCCAGGGGGCGGTGGGGACGGTCGCCCCCCCCCCCCAACGCTCCCGACCAAAAATATAATAAAAAAAAGAAGGAGGAAGGAGCCAAAAAAGCAAAATGAGTACAAGGAAGAAAGGTATAACTTTGTTTTTCATTTTCGGTCAAAATAATAAAAACCTAAACGAGACGTTCTTCTCCCTTCATACAAAATTTTGCTTCCGCGCTCCGCGCGGGAAAATGTCAAAATTGCCATTCCCTTTTTGTTTCCCACAAACGAGTTTTTTCTACCCCGTTTTTCTTTCCCGGCTGTGGGAATCGTATATTCTTGTCAAAAAAAAATCAGTATAAAGTATGTATATATATATATATATATACATAGGTGTAACGAGTATGAAAGTTTTTTTTTTTAATTGCATTGACACAAACTTTGGCTCTTCTGTTCGGAGCGGGTAAACATTAGGCCTACCGTCACTCCCCGAGTCCCCAATGCTATTTCTTCCACTTTTCAGCAAGTAATTTTTGGCAAAGTATCTGCTCAAAGGGGAGGCATTAAATTCGTGCGTTCTATATGCAAACGTAAGTATGATATCAAAATTTATTCTATATCACTGCACATCCATCTAGCTGTCTTGCTTTGCCCAATTGATTTGAAATTTTGAACATCACTGAAGTTTCTTAAACAAAAGGGAATTACACAATTTTTTTTTCTTCCAAAATAAATCACAGATGTTTCCGTTCTTCGCGAGCGTTGGAAAGGAAAAGTCTTTCTTTAGCTTGCATCATCCCTTCACATTTTGAGCTCGTTTTTCTTCTTAAAATTGACTTATATATACTCTAAGAAATATCAAAATTAAAACAGGTTTAAGTTTCGGAGAAATTTCCAAAATTCCGAGCTTGAACGCCTTTCACAGGAAGGAATAGGGCCTATTTCTTTCCTGTAGCCAGGGGCGTAGATAGCGGGGGGGATGGGGGGGATGCATCCCCCCCAGAATTTTAGGTGGGGGGGATGGTGTGTACAATCATCCCCCCAGGTTTCTGTGGGGGAAGAAGCAAAACTATACAGTAATAAAGCAATGAATGCTAGTTAAAATCAATCAATAATAATTGCAGTAATAATCATAACGTACAGCAATGACAAACATGATCAAAATTGGACTTTTATTCAGAGTCAATCATCATATATGCATTAACAACTTGCAAGTTTTAAGTAATAACGACTGTCTTGCGTCGTCATATACATTTAAGGATCGTTATTCAGAGTTTCACCAAGTACATTTCCTTATAATAATTATGTATTTGCAAAGGAGATAAGTTCAAAATATTTCATTACAGATTTAAGAAAGTGTCGCTTTATTACTCCCTTTCAGAGCAATTGCTTTCCTAACACATTGACACTGTTCAAACGAATTAATAAGAAATTACCTATACACATACACTGACCCTTTTCCCTGCTGGCCATGTCCTCAACCCCTACTTTGCAAAGGAAAGGTGAAAATTTTCAGTCTCTAAGGAGCGAATTAGTAAATGAATGATTTTGGAATGAAAGTGCAAATTTTGGATGGCCTCAGTGATATCCGAGGTTTTTTCACTCAATATTTTTGGCGCAATGTATTTTGGAATTACTTATACCAGTGATTTCTGTACGTGCGCAGTCTTCTAGGTTTGAAGGTTATAAACTGTTACATTTCCTTACCTATGTTTTTATCATAATCATCATAACAAGGTACATAATAAGAAATGAATCGAAATTATAACAAGTTACTATCTATACAGTTTACTTCCGACAACCCGGTGAGGTTTATTTCATTTCCATACTTAATTCAATCAAGCCTTTGTAATCATGGTAATTTTAAACAGAGTGTGCTTATCATTCTAGTGTCCGCATATCTGCACGTGGATAAGAAATATAACGTTGAGCTTTTTTTATTTTACCCCTATTACTATAATTGTAATTGATATTTTTTTTAGTTATTTGGCTGTTTATTTGTTTATTCTTTTAGTTGTTGATTCATTCGTTTGATCATTAACAATATCGCTACTTTTAAAAGAGTATACTAGTAAAATAAGGAATACTAGTTATTCTAGATCATGTTTAGCAGGACTGTCATGACCAAGATGATAACTAGACATCCGACAAATGACATTTCTCTTATGATCATCTTTACTCCTTGTCATTGATCAAACAAAAGATTACTGCCATGAAAAATATGCAAGGAAGTTTCTTTATTACTGGATGCCCTGTTTATTGCTGAAAGCAAAGTGATTAAAAGACACACGAGATAATCCATGAGGCAGATCGTGTTATTTTGTTATCTTTAACTCGTCTGCTTTGGCCCATGATATTTTGTTTTTATCGAGTACGTTATCTCCTTCATTCTTTATATTTATATATTAATTATATATATATATATATATATATATATATATATATATATATATATATATATATATATATATATATATATATATATATATATATATATATTTATATAAAGCTTGATGAAGACGGGTATTGACCTTGCTACGGCCCTCTCCATACTACTGATCTCAAATATATATATATATATAGATATGCATATATATATATATATATATATATATATTGCAGCTAGGGATCATCCCCCCCAGGTCTAAGGACCTGTCTACGCCACTGCCTGTAGCCTATATAGTATATAATTAATGTGGATAAAATTTTAACGATCATATCTTATATGACCAAGGTAAGCATAATTGTATAATTTCTGTTTTTTTTCTACTCATTTATATTTTTACAAAACATTTCTGGCTTCCGCGCTTCACGCGGAAAGAGGAATTATTTCAAATTTTTCAGTCTTTTCCCATGTTTGGGCGCTCATAATTTCTTTCGAAAAAAAATGTTGTTTTAATCACAGCAAATCAATATTCGTGGGATTAGGATATATACTAGAGACGTAAGAGACGCCTTCTTTTGATTTGAATTTGATGAGACAAAAACTTAGGTAGGGTGCTTTGAGCGCTCTGTAACTGTTGAGTTGGCACCGTTGGCACGCTTGGCGTGCATTTACCGCCCTCTCCAAATTAAAATCCAGTACGCGGTTGAAGGGGGGGGGGACATGTGCCCCCTGGATCCGTGCCCAGTGGCGTAGCTACGGGGGGCCTTGGGGGCAATTGCCCCCGCCCCTGAGATTTGGTGTGCCCCCCCCCAGGTGCCCCCCAGAAAAAAAAATTGGCAGAGCAAAAAAAAAGTGAGAAAGAAGAAAAGAAAAAAAGGAAAAGAAGAAGGAAGACAGAAGACAAAAAGATCGAAGAGGAAAATAAGTGGAGGAAGACGAGTGAATGAAATAATGTGAGGGGAAGACATGCAAAAAAATCTTTCATGTTACAAGAAATTTTTGCTTGCGCTTCGCGCCAGAATTGCCTGTTTGATGGGATTCCTTCTTGTTCAATAGGCTGATATGGAGCAAGTTTTGAAGTCAATATACAAAACATATTTTAGCCGGGACATCGAACTTTCATTATTTTTTTTTTTCATTTATGAATTTAAGTGCTCTGTAAAATGTCCGTTTTGTGGTCTACACACCAGCATTTTAAGCTCACGCTGCGTGGTTACATTGCTTGATTTGCCAAGTACATATATTGTGTACGTGTATTCCGTAATGTTCCATTCAGAATTCCCAGATTCTGGGTCTAAATCTAAAACGTGCGCGATAGCCGAGCTGCGTGCTCTTTATTCAAAATTTACTTAAAGTACCGTTTCGTGGGTAACATGCATGCACCGGCTGCATGCAAGCAGTCCTCAACAGGTCCCTTTCGATGCTTGGCGTTAATTCGCAGTAACCATCTACTTACGAATCTTGTTCAGGATCACACATAACATTGACCAGAATATTCCAATTTCAGGACAAAATACATGAAAGTAAAAAAAATTATAAAAATCGCTCGCGCTTCGCGCTCGCACTTTTTATAAGGCTTATGAAATTATGTAATGATTATGTCGTTTTATAAGAATAAAACTAAGAATGACTGATCGGGGAAAATAAAGGTGAATATAATTTTGGGCCCCGTCTCCTACTGGCGAAAGTCGGAACACACACCAGAAAAAATGGCCCGTGCCCCCCCCCCCAGGAAAAAAATCCTTTATAGCTACGCCGCCACTGTCCGTGCCTGGCCCTAAGCAAATATGTTTCATAAAGTTATATAAAAATGTTTCTTATGTCATTATATAATATTACAAAGAACAATAATTTAGGTTTTTGCGGGCTTTATTTACACATTTGGCCCCTTAACAAGCTGTCGCCTTCGGTACACGCACTGATGGGTACACGTCCCGGGTGCATGCACGCGCTACGCATTTCACTATTGATTCAATTCGCAATTAGGATAAAAAACTAACTTGAACTAGCTAGCAGTTCGTGTGACGTGAAACTCTGTGGTCTACCTCGTCAAGTAAATAAATTCCTCTAACTTAAGGATACTGGCCGTCAAGAGCATTGTAGGAGGTAATGTGCTTGCTGAGTAGGTACCGTATATAGCTTTACCTGTATTTGATCGTCTTAAGTCTTAAAGTTACTTATAAGGTATAGTGTCATCTTCCCTTAAATTTTTCTTAGACTTAGTTATATTGCAGTCCCATTCGTTATATTTCGTGTAACTCTCAGTAACCTGCCTGTCTTTCAAGTTTCAGTTCCCCTGGACATAGAATTGACATTTACCAATACAAGACTCATTGACTTAACTTTTGCAGTGATACATGCTGATCTCCGAACAGGAGAGGAACTGAAAAGAGAGAGAGGGGGGAGGGGGTCTCTTAACTAAGTCTAAGAACGTTAGTTTGGGCCGATTGCACAAAAAAGGGTTGTTCCAAAGGAAAGGATTTTCGAGTTGCCCATCTTTTCAAATTTAAGTTTTATGATATAAGCTGTAGGCCTATGTGGAATATTTGTGCAATGTATGATAAACATATAAAATTTGTTTGCTAGCATTTAAATCAATTTGTACACAATTTCATGATCACATTTTATTATAATAATAAAAGGTTTTGTTTGCTTTAAGTTTAACGGATGATTCAAAAATGTTCGCAGGTAGTTTATTTGTATTGAAAATGCGTTTCACAAGCTACAGCATAATAGATGGGCGACATGAAAGACGCTTCTTGCAATCGGCCCCAGGATTCCAACTCGCAAATGTCCACTATTGGATGGCTATTTCGTTGACAAATGTTTGTTTTGAATACTAAGTAATAGCCACTCATTCAATGAACACGGTTCTCAGTTATATCTCCATTTGTTAACGTGCTCAGTCATGGGAAGATGAAGACAACAACAACAAGACGAAGTGTAGAATGTGACTGTTATTGTTAACTATATAATATATGCAAGCGTATTATTTTTGTGCTTGTGTAAGAATTTAGCTTTAATACCAATGTGGGTTGTAACTTAGAGTAGAAGCTGGTTTCTTCTTGGATTTCAGCAAATCCAGATTTTTTCTAAGAAAGGCCTAAAAGTAAATTAATTTTCATCTTTTCACAATCACTTTGTTTTTACCTTGACCTTGTGAGCTTTTGCCTACTCGTTTCTGCAGGCTTCTTTTTATCTACTTTCAATCCGAACAGTGCCAAATCATCAGAAAAGGTGTAAAAATAGACAGCTGGCAGCCGTCTGTTTCAAGGAGTTTTTTTTTCTTCTCCTCGTACACAGATGGCTTCCGATTGTGCAGCCACCATGCAAAATCCCCCAGCGGTGCTCATCAATTTTTGTTTTTATTTCATATAAATATATAAAAAGAACTGGACCGAAATATATGTAAAGAGTATTACTCTATTTTTGGCCTGAAATGCATCAAAATACGAAAAAGAAACTTAATAGGAAGAAACATTGACTTCATCTGTCGCGCAACTCCCACTTCCCTGGTTTATCCAAACTTAATACATAAACATATAGATGGCCATTGAGCCCCTGTACAGATCAACTTAGAACTTTGGTCTCTTTAATTGGTGAGTGGAGCCAACAGAGTTATCCCAATATTTTATCTCTCCAAAATTTATAGGCCTATTATATAGGAATGAAGCTAACATTATACAGTGCGTATCAAAAAAAAGTTTACACTTTGAAAAAATCCTGTAAAATTATACATTTGTAATATTCTGAGGATTGTTCCACATTTTAACATTGGTACAGGTCCATTAAAGCAAATGACGATATAACTGTCGAAAAATATTTCCGCTTGAGTGAGCACCACTTACTTTTGAAAAGTTAGTGAAAAATTATTTGCGCAGAAATTTGAAATAGTTATGCGAATAAAAGTAGACCTTAATCATGAAGAACACATGGAATTTAGCTGGTAAAATTGATTTGAAGATATCTTCAACATTGTTTGACTTGTTTCCTTGCCCAAAACACTTCGAAGAGTGCATTTCGTTCCACCCCACTCCCCCACTAACCGAGGCCATCGTGACGATATTCGCTTTACACTGAGCTCTGATTTACATGGAATGGCTTAAGCTTGATTTTAATTTTGTTAATCATTACTAAGCTTGGGAAAAGTGTGGAGAAACAAGTATTAAATGATAAATGAAATGTAAACCAACTTTCAATGATAAAAACTTAGTGAAAAAATGCTGGAGTTGTCTGATATAAACTTTTGTTAAAATTCAGTTATGTCCTCAGATCCTGCTGGCACAAATAGGGTAAAGGTTGTGCTTATTAAGTGTTGAAATTTCAATTTGGGTGGCAAAATTGTCACAAAATGCTTGAATGTATCCGTTTTATTCCAATTGACTAAAAGTGCAAGGGAAATGTATGATAAATCTTTCGTAGTGTAAGTTTGATTTCGTCCTTTCCCCTTGACACAGCATGAAAACGAGCATTTCTGCGCAAACAGATTTCTGCGAGCTTAACAGAAATGGACAGTGCTCACTCAAGTGTAACATTCTGACAAAACTTTTACTTTCATTGGATAGATGAGACCCAAACCCAAGATTATATGTGAAAAAATTACCCACATGTTGTATATTTTTGAATTCCAAGTGCTTTTTCAAAGTGTAAACTTTTTTTTGATACGCACTGTATATTTGTTTTTTTTAATATTCACATCTTGTTTCCAATTTTGAAACCATATATGTCACTCTTTGACCAATTCAAAAATCCCAAATTACTTCTCTATTAAGTGTTACTCTTACAAGTTGTATTCAAACCTTATAAAACTCCATGTTTGAAACTGTGGTCTAGAATTAGGCTTCTGGTTCTTGAATCAAATAATATATAGCCTACATGTAGACAAAAGACATCAATTTGCATTTTCAATCCTGCATTAAAGGTCAAGTCCACCTCGGAAAAATGTTGATTTAAATCAATAGATAAAATTCAGACAAGCACAATGCTGAAAATTTCATCAAAATTGGATGTAAAATAAGAAAGTTATGACATTTCAAAGTTTCGCTTATTTTAACAAAGTCAAAATGTCACTCACTATTTCTTTCATTTTTTATTGTTTAAATTATACAATATTTCAATTTTTACGAATTTGACGATTAGGACCTCCTTGCCTGAAGCACAACATGTTAAAATAATGGAATTCCACGTGTTCAGGGAGGAATGAAAATTTCACATGACAATGATGAGAAAATCACAATATTTCATATTTCAAACAATAAAAAACAAAAGAAATAGTGAGTGAATGACATCATCGACTCTTTATTTGGATGTAGCTGGCTTGTTCATATAACTGTTTTTGTGAAATGAAGCAAAATTTTGAAATGTCATAACTTATTTTACATCAGATTTTGATGAAATTTTCAGTGTTATGTTTGTTGAATTTTCTCTTTTTATTCAAATCAAGTTTTTGTTGGGGTGGACTTGTCCTTTAAAGATAATTGCCAGTTGTGAACAATTTCAAAATAAGTTTGTACGGAATCCAAATTACCATCTAAGTATGAATTTAAAAATGTGTGCCAAATGCATCTAGAAGATAGTGTGTAATTGTGGAGAATTAGCATTGTATTGTATTTTGGCAATTTTTCGGGTCTTTTGCCATGCACGAATAATAAACTGCCCCGTTATGAGACAGGGAGCTAATTCTGATTAACACAAAAATTCTAATTTCTGTAAAGAATTACATGTAGTCAATGAAAAATTGATATATTTGCATGTAGGTGACTAGTATTTGTATTGTAACAGTGGATTCCAAGAATTATTGTCCAATATCACACTGATGAACCTATATCAAAAAAGTGTTAGACAGGTTTTTAAAGAAAAAAAAATTGACTTGCTAGCTAGACATCTCATCCTGCCTTTGTTTTAAAAAGGTTTACATGTACTTTATGTGTGAAATATATTTCTAAATTGATGCACAAAGTGCAGAATTCACAATACTACTGTGTATGTGTATTTTGCAAGGGAAAACATGTAAGGGGGCTTGGTGATTGCACCACTTTAATTGCTAAAAAGAGCACTGAAATAAAAAAAAAGAAAGAGCCTTGGAAATCCAATTTTATTTCCAAGTTCAAAGCTTATTCATTGTTGCAGAAGAAGGCAGTTACAGACTCAGCAATCTTTGAGCGTACATATAGCTTACACTCAATTTTACGCTCGAGCAAGAACAAAGGAAATGGTCCAGGGAATCTATTGTTGTCCTATTCTGGCTTGGTCACTCTATTGTTCTGGACCTGAGTGTAAATTCGAGTGTAGCTACACTCAAAGATTGCTGACTGCCACTGTAGCTGTAAAAAGTAGCCCCCGCAAATAGTTTTTCATCTTTATTTTTCCCTTGTGTAATTGATTACTTTCTTTACACATTTTCTTTGTGTCTGTCTTTTTCAGGAGAGTCCTACCTGCAATAAACCTAGGTACTTGAAGAAGTATTGTACTCATAAGTGTTTACCACAAATTGACACTACTGCTGTTTCTATCAGCCATGAATTCAAGTTCCTTCACCAAGTTGATGCACAGAGCATCAGTTCGGTGGATATGTGGAAAGCAACTGAATGGCAGAATATGTGCTTTACATAGACAGTCCAGCATCTTCCCATCTAGTCACCCACCTGTTAGCTTTGCAGCAAACAGAAATACTCTCACAGACTGCCATACAAGCCATCCTCCAGTGCTTTCACCTTCTAGAAGAATATGTACCCCTGCCCACTGGGATGCCCTAGAGAAGTCCAGAGCGACGGATGGGCAGCCTGCCCGTCTTGGCTCCACCAGTGGCATGTCTGGGGCGAGGATACCGTCCCTTGGAGACGTCTTTTCAGAGGAGAATAAGGAAAGAGTGATGAGTAGTTTATCGTCTAAGAGGACACTGAGGAGGTTTTATACCAAGGACGTGAAGCAGAGAGGGGCGGTGGTGGTGCCCTTGTGCAGTGTCAACAGAGAACCCTGCATCCTGTTCACGTTACGGACAAGGACTCTTAAAGACCACTCAGGAGAAGTCAGGTACAGTATACAGAGATTGAAGCTTGGAGGTCAAGCCCATCAAAAGATATCCTGTAGTCAGGTAGCATATGTCGTTGCATAACTGTTGCCAAGTCTGATTTTTCACTTTCATGTCTACAGCCACATCACCAAAATAATGTCTAATGTATAAATACCTAATTCAGAGAGTACATTTTCAAAGAAAAATGTCACCCTATTTTTGGTTCATGGTCACATAAATCTAATTATTTGTAGCTTCATGCTTGCCAACAAAGATACGTGGGCTGAGAATTAGATAAGACTAAACAAACACAAAAGTAGACAGTAATATTCAATTTCAGTTCAGTTCAATTCAAAGTTTATTTCAATCAATCAATAATAACAATACAAATATATACAATTTTTTTAGATATCTTTGATTGGGAGCCCCGGCAGTTTAAAACAAAATTGGAGGTGGGGCACCACCATGAAACAAATACTTGAAAAACATACAGAAAGAGCAGACAACAAATAACAACACTGAAATACACTGCAAAGACACAGTTCAGCAATTCAAGCACCCCTGCCCAGGCCCGCCACTCCAACAGCCACTGCCTAAACCCCTAGAAATACATTATTAAAAAAAGTTTAAACAACTGCTTAAGCGTTCCAAACATTGGCTGTTGAGCTAGGGCCAAAACAGTGGCACCCAAGACCCCAGACAGCATCCCTACAGTGCATGTAGAGAAAATGAATTAACAAAAAATGTACGACTGTCAAGTCTCCCTGATTGATAGGAAGACTACCTGAAAATTGACTGATTTTTTTTTAAAGTGAAATTTGCAGATTTTCATCATTTCCCTGATTCATAAAGTGATTTCTTTCATTGGATTCTGTGTAATTGAGAAAGATCTCCCCGTTTCCTTAAATTCTCCCTGAAATGTGAATATGCCCTGCGGGAAACAACACAGTGTCACATAGTATGATCACAGTGTGTTCACAGTAAACAAATATATCAGGCTTTGAGAAAGTATAGTGGAATTATTTATCCAAGGTTGGTCTGGTAAGTACTATTTTTCCTGAGGGGCGAAGCCCCTAGGGAAATATAGTAGTTTTGCCAGTCCAACCGAGGATTAATAATTCCCACTATGCTTTCGAATGAAACCCCTGATATATTTGTTTTATATCCTACTTTTAATAATTTGTAGCCAAAATCTATGTGCTGAGCGGTTACTTGAGTTGAATTACCTACTTTTCTCCAAGCCATCGCGCTCAGCGGAACGCAGATTTCTGCCTGCGCCGACGCATCGTGGGACTTGCCCGGGAGAGAGAGCGCGCTGGCCGGTATGCCCGAGAGTTTAGCTAGATATCCAGTTTTGTGAAATAATGACGTCAGACCTCGGTATATCCAAAAATATATCGAGGTCTGACGTCACGCAACATCATAGTTGAAATATATTCGGTCACATGATGCTACTTGAACCAATCACTGTAAAGGATTTAATCTATGTAGGATATAATGTGGAATATGTTATTTACACTGCAGATATTTTCAAACTGTGGACACCTCGACAGTGTGTTCACATGGTGGACTGCTTAAACTTCAACAGTGTGAAAATATTTTCACCATGGACACCTTGACAGTGTGGCTGTTCACAGTGTGTTCACATGGTCGGCTTTGTACATTGTACATGTAAATATGTGATTCACATACTTAATAAAGGCCCTGGTTAAAATACTCAAATCCAACAGTATGAAGGAGATCTCACATTTTGTTCCACACTGTGAACACACCCTGGGACAATGTTCATTCCAGTAGGGGCTGTTCAAATTTCAAAGTGTGTTCACATGGTCGACTATGTGAATATGTGATTCACACTGTTGAAGTTTAAGCAGTTTTTTCAGTGTGAATCACACTGTGAATTCAACAGTGTATAGGGGATTTAACATTTTGTTCCACACTGTGAACCCACTGTGGCACACACTGTAGGACACTGTGTTCATTCCAGTAGGGGCAGCTCAGATATTGTATTTTGATCCTAGATTTTCACATCAAACCTTGTTTGAATGTTCTGTTTCTTTAGTTTTCCTGGAGGAAAGATGGACCCTACGGACGGGGACGTGTGCCACACGGCTCTTCGGGAGCTCCAGGAGGAACTGGGAGTCGACCCATCAATGGTGGAGGTTTGGGGCAACCTATCGCCAGTAGGAAGAGAGGTAGATTACATACTGTGTTGTCTGTTGTATTTCAAGGTGATGTTCAGTGGGTTTTTTCTAAAATGTCAGTGCTTCCTGTACTCGCTTCGCATGCATGGATGAACTCTCTGACCTGTATTCTGAACTCTGGCTTAACTTAAACTTCGGTCTAAGGTTGTGGTTTAACTATGGATGACCAATTGTGACATAAATCAGTAACAGTACAGGTTCAATTTATCAGCACATTTGACACTCAAATTGTTCATAAATGTCTGGAACAATATCTATAATAGTTTTATTCACCGATAAAGTATGACGAAAGAGCACGGTATAAAAAGAAAAGAAAAGTACAATGAAAACAAAATTTGACCATGTTGGCTTCCCATATTTGTACCACAGTTTTTAGGGATCATGACCTACGTTAAACTGGAATTCAGAATACAGGCCCAAGAGTTTTGCATGGAACCAAACACATGTCACAATGAATGATTATATAATTCTGCATATAACATTTATACTCATTTGCCAATCTGCACCCAGGTGTAGATGGTGCCAGTTCAAAGAAATTTGGGGAATGCAGGGACATCATGTACATGCATTTGATGGATAAGTAGCCACTAGCCAGTATACACAAATAGCAAATAGGCATGAGGTGAAAGAGAGATGTTCTATTTCACGAGGCGTAGTGTCTCTTTCACCGAATGCAAAATGTTGTGCCATTGGATGAATAAGAATATTCACTTTTTGTGTTGTACAATACCTCAGAAGGCAGCGAAAAATACGAACTGTAATCAATTTTTCCAATGTTTATCTCTAGGACAATGAGGAAGATGATTCGGAGCCAAAAGCAAAATACTCCCTCAAATGCGCATCAGGGCCCTGCCTTACTAAGAGTTACGTTGATTAGATCAATTCATCAGTGTCATCATTTTCTACCGGAAATTTGCAAAATGTCCTTTGTAAACAAAAGTAAACAACCAAATCGTCAAGAAAACATTGAAGTTATGAATATACAACATGTCTAGACATTTTTTTGATCACACATGCATTTCATTTTTTGTCTTTGCTGGCTTTCCATAGTTGCGATTGATCAGATCAATCATAACTCCTTGTAAGGCGGCCCTGATCTGCAGCAGCAATGCACATTTAGCCAGTATTAAGCCCTTCACATACTGCGCTTGTATTTATTTGCTAATGTAAGCGCAATGAATTACATTGTATTATGACATCAAGGACATGCGACAGCATGATTTGGACCGTACATGTGCAACAGTACAAGTGTTTGACATTCAGCGTCCCAGCTGCTTGTGTAATTTAACCCAAGTAGCTGTTTAGTAGAATAATCATCATCATTCAAAAGACCAGGGGAAAAAAGATAAAGATAAACCAAATTTGTTCTCCCTTTAATATTCTACAGACCATTTTGAAAAAAATGTATATGGCAACAGGATGGTATTCATAGTTTTCATTCAGGCTTCATACATGGATCTATCGATACTGATTCAAATCTGTACATGATATGAATCATTATCAACATAATCATTATACCATTTATGTATCCGTTTCAGTCACTTGCTTTCACTCCCATGTACATAACTTTTTGTGAGGATATCTACATGTATTCCTTGTACCAAACAAGTTACCATATCTAGTAGTACATGTAAACCCAATTGTTTTCTTCATAGAAGAAGAACTAAAGCCATTGTCTACCATATATTGTTTGACTTGTTATTGACCTTCATTGCCTACATGTAGGTCATTCTGAGGTCATCATGAGTCCAGAGAAAGTTAGGGGTATTGTTCTATTGTTTCAGCATTGTCAAAACACAAGGCAGGAAGTAATATTTTTAGCTTAGTGTCCAAATATTTCTGTTCCTTTGCTGAAAGACTTTGTGGTATTTTTCATTTTAATGAGTTTGCCTGTCCCCTCTATGCACTTGTAATATATAGATGATGAATACAAAAGAAGGTGATTTGCAGTTGATGTCTAGTACATGTATATATTCAAAACTTTAAAGAGGACAGCTTTCTTTTTAATGAACAAAGCCTTCATGCCAATGATTTGTGCTGATTGGACCATACACAAATATGTTTGAACCAGATATGCAAATTGGAATTTCCCTTCACTCAGAAATGAATACAGTGCAGGTTATTCCTCTTTTCTGCAAATATCATAATGGGAAACTAAAAGGGATGTTTTTTTCCTTTTTTTTTTGGGGGGGGGGTAATTTTAATATTAGACAAATTTTGGGAACCAAGTGCCTCTGATAATTTTACTGATAGTAAATCTGCTAAATAATGCTGTTTATTATCATTTATCAGCAGCAGCATCATTATCATTTGCATCATCATTATTATTATCCCTATCATCATAATGATCATCATCACCACCATCATCTTCACCAAATTCAGCATCAGCATCATTACTATCATTATTATTTTCCTTCTCCTCCTCATCATCATCTTCATCATCATTGTTATCTTCCTCATCAACATCAGCGAACCCATGCTAACAAGCTTTGCTTTCCAGTGGGTTTCCTTTTTTCATTTCTATATATGATATTTATTGTGTTATGCTTTACATTGTAAGTTTTGTTAAATTTTGGAATAAAAAAGAATAAATGCAATCAATCAATCATTATCCCCATCATTGTAATCATCATCATCATTGCCATCACCACTATCATGAGTACTATTCCCATCTTCACCCTCCTCCTCCTCCCCCTTCCTCCTCCTCCTCCTCACCACCACAACCACCACCACCATGATTACTTCCCCATCATTATCATCACCATATCAACCATCATGATTATTATCTCCATCAACATCATCGATAGCGTCGCCATCAATACCTTTTCTAATTGCAGCCTGTACATGTACATGTATCAATGTTGTGAATCTTTTGATCTTGGCTTTACAGTTTTCCCAAATAACCTATACTTATACGATCCCTGTATTCATACAGAGAATCACGGTGGTACCAGTCATCGGATACCTAGGGGAGATTGATGTCAAGAGTCTCAAGTACAATCCTGATGAGGTAAGTACTCCCTACTGGGTTTTTTTTTTCCACATTGGTGAGTGGAAGCACCGTGGTGTAGTGGTTCTGACTATCGCCTTGTAATCAGCAAGTCGTGTGTTCGAATCCCACCATGGCCTGGGGTCCTTTTGCAAGGTGTCAATCCACACTTTGCCACTCTCAACCAGGTGCTAATTGGGTACCAGTAGGAAGCAATTTCGGTTTGCAGCTCCGATCAAGTAATACCTCTATTAAAACTATTTCTTTATCCCTGAATTTCTTTCAGGTCTCATCCGTGTTTGTAATGACGCTGTCCCATCTGTGCAGCCCGGCCAGCCAAGCCTACACAGTCTACGAGCCTCACCAGTATTCAGGGCAGCCGATGGCAGCTCTCCCGGTCTTCCTGGGTGGGGAACATCGGGTTTGGGGACTGACCGCTTACATCCTGGACCTTGCTCTTCAGGCGATAGTCCCTGACCATTACCGGTCACTCATCAGTCAAGTTAAGAAAGAACAGGCCACATCATCATGACGGTAGGGTATTGCTTATAGGAACCTAACCATTGTCAGCTGCTATTTAATGTTTTACTGAGTGTATGGGGACCATCAGGGCTGGGGACCGACCTCCTAGACGTTAGGACATTGCCAATAGCAATACAACCATTGCCATTTATAGGAAGTTAATCTTTTACGTACGTTCCTAAAGAAAATTGTCTCACTACCCACTGGAGTGGAACCAGAAATATTCTTGATGAAAAGCTCAAATCATTAGATTTAGGAATCAAACCTTTGTCAGTCTGTATAGCCATTCAACCCATTACATGTCAAAGTACAGGAGCATAGTCCAAGGGTTGCCAACTAGTACTGATTCTCAGTAATTAGGTCTGAACAATGAGAAGAATACCAATGGTTTCATGCAAAATATTGATTTCTAAAATTTAAGTTTAATGTCTTTTCCTATTGTACTTCTTAGAAAATACTGATTTCCTCGCCAAAATACTGATTTTGCAGCTTTATAAATAGTGAAGTGTTCTTGTTCAGGATGGCAGCTTTGTCATCCATGAGGATTTGACCTGCTACCTGGAGGAATGCCTTCAATCCCATTTCAGTTCAATTTATTTTACGTCATTTCAAAAATACAAACAAAATCATATCAAAATTAAAGTTAGCTCACACCCTTAGATAAAACGTACACTGCATCCATTGCATCAGACCATTACATGGGGGGGGGGGATAGACCAGATTTGACAATGGATATATGGAAGCTCTGTTCCCAAACCAAACATTGAGGGCCGTCACCCAATACATAGCCAAGTGCAAAAATGCTGAGACAAGGTGATCAGCACTTTTAATTTATGCAGTATTAGCTGGCGTGGATCTAGCGGGATTAGACGCATTATCATTCAGGGGCCATATAGTTTTTCCCCCATAGTCGGCCTTTCTAAAAGTACTGTGTCTAATCCAACTGCATCCTTGTCAAAAATGATACATGAACTGCATAAACAAATTTCCTGCAAGAATCCAGCGAGCGGCTTTGTCAGTATAAACCATCACATTTCATCATGGACAAAGTAAATGGGGAGGGTGGGGAAAGCCACTGTGAAAAGACACAGATCGCCTTTTATAGCACTGACCTCTACCAAGTGGACGGGGGGTCATAGCGCAGAGAATGATGCCGCGCATCGCATGCAGCCGCCATATATTGGGACCATCAACCAACACTGGCCGTTGCAGCATGATGATAGGCACCAACATTGTAGTGTCGAGTAGGCCTATGTTCTACAGAGTTTTTTCTATCATATCAGTTTAATATGTTCCCCCATATTTTATGAGGAATGAAATTTTGAGTTTATTTCTGATTATTAAAATTACGCTTAAATCAGAGCTTTATGACAGTGATTAATTTATGGGCATTATTTGTCATTTTAGTAATGTCCCCCCCAAGTAACACATTAAGTTTCTCTTCTTGCTGAATAGAGATTCCCCACTACAAAGTGTGGAGATGTTTCACAAGGAAATGTTATTGTGACCAATTTAGTCAGTTATAGCGTTGTTTTGAATGATTGGTTTCACATGCACTGTTCTGGCAAAATTATCACCCAAAAGCCACTCTATGACTGCCACGACATACTCGATTGTGAAACACCCCATCAAGAACTTTTACTGGTATAACTTTCCTTAAATTCCTGCCACAATTGTTTTCTCCCCTGTCCCTTACGTAATCATTATGTAGCCTACACACATTAAAAGGGGTGCTAAACTGAATTAAATGCCTACAATATCATATGTTCAAACATGTTTTTCATCAAATCAAAAGGTATATACAAATTTATCACCACAATCAAATTTCCTATTATGCTGTCCCTATAAACAATATTCCCTTATTAAAGTTTAAACACTGGTGCCGCACACTCAAGCCCCATCCCCCCAAAAAAAAAAAAAAAACACCAGAAGAAAAAACATGCACACCCACACACCTGCAAAGAGACACATGTACTTTAATTTAATTTGATAACCCAATTATCCTGTCTGAACATAGTCAACTGTATCTTCTCTGCTCTTACATTTCCTTGTAAAGAAATTGAGGAAGGACAAATTCTTGTTCACATCTGAAGTCAAACATGGTCAAAAATCAAGTGAACAACCATGCAGACTTTGGCTTGCTATTAACAAATCTGGCGATGTTGTTGCCAGCCACTGTGATTGCATGGCGGGGTATGTAATTCAATTTTATGCACATTTTTTCCCCTTTCAGACATAGACACAAGGTCTAATAATATTGAAGAGCAATGCCAGTAGTTGCAGTAAACACTGATTTCATGAGAAAGTCTGTAAAACTAGGCTTAATTGTCATCAAGGATCTAGATCTGGTACAGTTACATAAACTGAACTTTGTGAAATCTTGAAATCTACGCGGAAAAACGTTCACACTGAAGATCACCAACACAAATAAGCGCACATGGGGCAGTGTATTATTATTGCTGGAATAAAGACCCGACGGAAGTGACCGAATACGCGCTTATTTCTCAGCAATTACACAATTTCTCCCAGAATCCTTTGGCACATATGTTTTATTCATACAAACAGACACTTGGGTGGTCATTATATTAGATTCTGTAAAAAGTCATTTTGGAATTTATCTTTAATATTAGATCTCTATAAATTGGAATGTAGGCCATAATTCCATTATCATATCAGTGATCATAAGTTTAGAAAATCCTATTAATGAATATAATGAGAGGAAAGCATAGAATAGATTCTAGATCTATGCTGATAAAATTAAAACCAGTAGCAGTAGATCTACCCATTGGTAGGGCCAAACATGCATGGGACTATAGCAAACTTTCGCCATTGCATGATTGCAGCAGTCAAAAACAGACAACATTGCCCTAAGCAAGATTATTTTTTCTCAAATTTGCTAGATTATCTGATTCAGGGACTCTTCCACTATCAAAGTGCCACAAATTTGGGGATTCGGAGTTGATGTTGAAATTTCAAAAAAATTATTTTCCTCTCATGTATGAATGATCTAGCAGTCGCAAACGCCTGCCGATGCACACAAAGCCAAAGATGCCAATTCTGCCGTAACATTTTTAATAAGCATTACTCAATACAACTTATCTTGAGATATTGCTTGTACATTGCTGTGTATCACTATACTGTGCGTATAAAAAAAACGGGACAGGTTTGAAAAGTGTATAAAACTTTTGTTTCAAATTATTATCTCTATATTTTGATGTCAATAGGTTCTCTGAGGTCTTATCCTTCAAATGCCATTGAAATAATTTAGTTTCGTTCATGCTTGAGTGAACACAATGTGTTTGTCTGGGGTTAAAAAGGAGGCTTGCACCAGAATGGCATAAAATGATGAATATGATGATCGGACTTGCTAATCAGCAGACTTCCTCACAATCTTTTCATTATCTTTGCCATAATTTTTGAATTATGCGGTCAAAGTTCATTTCCAAATTTACTTATTTGCTTGAATATTTCTGTTGTTCCTTTTTAATATGTTCTCTTTTAGCTTTGAACATTCCTTCTTTAGGCAAGAACATTTTTTTAACCGAAGTATGGGAGAGCATGTTTTTACAAATCCTTTCATTGCATGCTACAAAGGTCATGGTGCCTTTGTACAGTGGCATGCTGATGGGTTGGGGCTCGGGATGCCCCCCCCCCCAAAAAAAAAAAAGAAAAAAAAATGGAAAGGAAATAAAAGAAAACATAGAAAATGGAATATGATATCATTTTCTGATTATTATGTCAAAATCACAAAATTGGATATAAATAAAAAAAAAAGTGGAAATGTTCGCTTGCTCACTTCACAACTTTTTAATACATTTTTGATACCCGATCTGCCATATCTTGCTCCTACAAAATTGACTCTAGAAACAGTCATTCATGAAATACCACATCTGTATGCTATATCTTCAAACGGTAGGTTGAGTCTCAACTTAACAAGAAAAATGAAAAGTTCGTCTTTCAGTGATAGCTTTGTGACACTTTCTTAATGAAAGGGCTAATGAAGGTGAACACGGTAGAGAAAAGCAAATATTTTTGTAGTCTGTATAAAAGTTAGTTTTACCATCGTCATTTTCAATGAAGGCAGAGCCAAATGTAACCGAGCTCAATTCATTCCTAAGACGACTTACTTCTCCACGCAAAGCTTTAACTTCATCGTTCAGTATTTGCACCTCTCTGCTGGTATTTTCATTTACTTCATTTTAGTTCCCAGCAATTTGCTCTGGTGGTGTGACGGCATTATCACATTGATGAAGTCCCTCGCAGGATTTGATGTTCAACTCCAGAAGTCCATGCGCAGCGGAGAGCCTACGGTCTGCTTCTGAGTTGTTGTCAATGTCGGCACGGCTTTTTGCTCGCAAATGTCTTTTGAGATGTTTCTCCAAACCCTGCTTTGTGTTGCTGAAACTGAAGAGCTATGGCTTGTAATCTGGATGGGAAGGGTCATCACTAGGTTTACTTGTACTACAATCATGAGATTTTAAAATTAGGATGAAAATCTAAAAGTCTAAGTCTTGACAATTCTTAATTGGGTAACCTCTAAAGTTTCCGACAATGTGAAACTCAAGGGGAAACCAATAAACTGTTGTTTGCCCATTGTTCAAACCGGTGCAAACCATGCATTCTTGGTTTCCTAATGAGCATCACGTTGTCAGCATATGTAGGGGCTTAATACATGTACCATAATCCTTGAATTTCTATGGTTTTGCAAGCATATTGGCCTAGCTTTGTGCAAGTTACATGTAGATACTAAGTTTTGGCAAGAAATATATTTCTGTTTGCTTTATCTGTCAAACTGTAGAGGGGGGGGCTTAAACACCCCCCCCCCCCCCCCGATGATGGTGTTAATTGATGGAACTCAAAACTAAATATAGAAGGGGTTTTCATTGTAATTGTACAGGCAAACCACGCTACACAAACTCCGGACAAAGGAAACATGTCCATGAAACTCTACCTGTTCATTATATGAAAACCTTGTTATAAACAGGAACAGCAATTTAAAAAAATAACCGAAGTGTGATTGCCAAAATTACCTTTTCATATCATAACAAGGTAATTTTGTAAGAATTTATAATAAATAGTGTTCTTTATAACGGGGTATGCACTGTAGCACAGTACTACAGCACAAATTTATGGTACTGGGGGAAAAAAACCCAAAAAATGTGTTAGGCCTAGATCTAGATCTAAGAGTTACGTATAGGGTCTCAAGTCCAAGTAAAATAAGTTTGGAAAGACAACTTGGTACTAGCGCGAAAAGTGTGGACTATGAAAAATACATATTTTAGTGTTTTGATTACGGAGAGATGCAAGAAAGTTTACCTCTCAAAAAGTGTACACCGCAGACACAATCACCGGGCTTAGGGTCGTAACCTTGCCGGTTGATGGCCGATAACCACGCTGCTCGCTTCCCTGGGAATTTGCTGGCGCTCGGTATTCTATAAAATCCAACTTTTTTGTCATTAACACAGACTCCCCATCTATTTGTTCAGCCATGGGCGACACAACTCTTCACTATCTTTGAAATCCTTAATAAAACAGATGAATCTAGCACAAATATCTCGCCGTCTCCGAGAAGCTAAATATAGCTACTCCTGATGTGTTACGTATTAAATTTGTGTAGCGCGCACATGCGCTGTAAATATGCCCAGTGTTGTTTTTGCCCCGCAGCAAATGAGTCATCGGTTAGTGACGTCATTGGAACCTCATCTATACACACGTATATATGTACAAAAACAAAAGTTTTACAAGTTATTCAGTAGTAAATTCCATTTGCTCATATTCATATACAAATTTTCCTTTCATTTTAATACCTCTCTCATTATATCTTTTTTTCAAGAACATATATGAACATAATTTTCAAATCATAAAACTTAATCTTTTTCATTGTAACTAATGTTATCTTGTGACATTTGTAAATAGAATATAATGCATAATTCAACATTGAATTAATTTCTTTTTCTTTTTTTCTTAAACCGTAAACAATATGCTAAGGCTTCAAATGAAACTTTTGAATTAGACATTTTCTTATGAGTGCTTTGACATATTTCCAAAACTTATCAACCTCTGTACACAACCAAAACAAATGTAATAAATCACTCAACTTGTTGCATTCACTACAAATATCTGAGTTTCTTGAATTCCATTTTTTTAAGTTACAGAGTGTAGGAAATAAATTATACATCAAATTGAAATTAAAATTGTTATAAGATAAGCAAATGTTTGTGTGTTTGAGCTCCAACTATGTTGTATATGTATATCAAAGACAATTAAGAAAAGAACAAACAAAAGATGCATGCATTGAAGCAATGCTTGTTGGAATGTTTGAGGAAGGAAGAACTACCGTAAGTTTAGGCAAATCCTCCGGATGCCGATGACTTGGTTGAGGAACTTTAAATTGCCCCCACGAAACTTCAAAACCGTAATCTGCTGGCTATTAACATGAATGTAATCTAGGTTATTAAATTCCTGAATTAAATGTATCAGAGCTTCTTGAATGCATTCAGAAGTTTCTGGACATTGCGCAATAGCACAGAGGTGATTCCCATGGTCTGATGAGCTGTGTTTATCTCGTATAATTGTATTACTAATATTGATCATATGTTTTTTTGCACCTGCTCTAGTTCCATCTCCACTTAATTTAATTTCAAATCTGAGGGGTCATTAAGAGTTTCAATCCAGTGTGTTGAATACACGCAATACTACTCTCGTAAGACACACTCGGACAAAATCTTTGCTGTCTGACACAAACATGAGCTTGAAGGTCCAAGCACCCTGCTATTTCCCGGCAACAAATACATTCAATTGCTGTGGGCATTACAACACAGTTGCCACAGCCACACCACTCGTTGTTGGCAATCCTTGCCTCTGCCTGGGCCTGGGCGATAGCCTCTGGATCAGGGTCTTCGACCGCGGCAGCAGGGTCTCCATTTCCTACGACTGGTGGCACTTCATTTATGTCCCATTCTGGCTGGAACGCAAATCCAGGCGGTAGAGCCATTGTCCACTGCACTATAGGTATAAAATAAGAAAATTTCCAAAACTTCGATTCGAGGGAATATACTGTAAATGATAAACAAACGGTCGAAAATCGATGTCGCAAGTTGATTGATATAAAAACAGCAATTGCAGAAAGCAGGATATGCAGGGTGTGTGTACTAGTATTGGCTAGATCAAATTCAGTCACAGTGCCTATGTGGGTCGAGTTCGCCTGATCAAACTCAGCAAAAAAAATTGACTGATAAATTCAGGAATATGGTCTAAAAAGTTATGTAGATACCTTATAATACAATTTGATGTACATGTATCCCAATTGCTGTAACCGTCATTCAGCACTACTAAAATACATATAATCTAATATATCTTCGTAAAGTACTGAGAATTGGTCTACGAATAAATTTTGCTGTATTGTGGAATGTGACTCTTCAGATTTGTCATTACAGGTGCAATGTGCAGGAATGTCCTCTTCTTCGATGCCTATACTCTTTCAAAACATGAGCACAAAATTCCCATAGCTTGGATGCAACTTTGCTGCGGGGAAAATTGTAACAAGCACCAAAGCCATGAAAATTAATATGAACATTACAATCCTTCACAATCTGTGCTGTAACGTCTTCAGGAAATCCACATGCAATGTCTGCTCCACTGTACACATGCCCTTCATGTTCTTGCAGGAGACTCCTCCTATACTCATCAAGGGCACCCTCTAGCTTGGTGACTTGAGCAGGGGATGCAATAAGGAGAGGAAGTTCTTGAGCAAGCTCCTTCATTTCCACAGCTTCTTGATGTGATACCTCCAGAAATGATGGTCGAGCACTGCATCAGGATCCATCGCAAGTACATGACGATGCACAGATGTTACATTAGTTGTGATCTTGTAATGCACTTTGTTTCCCTTCCCCCAAACTCTCATTATCGTGGCTCAACGACATTCTCTGCCTCCTAGAAAGTCTTTCATGTTGCTGCTCAGACTTCTTCCTGTGATGTCTACAGGATACTGCAGGGTGATAGCCACACTCTTGTTTTCCGTCTCGTCCAATACTCCCACTCATCTGCATATAGTCATCTAAGTCAGATGTGCACCCATAGATAACTGTTCTGTAAACCTGCTTTAGGTCCACTCCCATGACATACGCCATTGTTGCCACTTGGATTCTCACTTCTCCCGCTGGATCCCCGAAAAACTGTCAATTATTTGCTCTTGCACGTCTGTCTTTGTATTGGTATGGTATATCTGTACGAATTGAAGATGATGACTCTAGGGAAGTTAAGTCCCTGAACATGATAGAAGTCGCTTATAACTCTCCTAGATTGGCAATAAATAATTGTGCGTTCGGTGTTGATGCCATTCTCTTGCACCTCCTTTGCCATCCACTCAAAAATCTTGTCAAAGTCCTTCGCTTTTGACTGGAGACAGACATGCTTGATGTTGCTCCTCTCTGGAGACATACTGTATCAACAAACTAAAATTTGCATTAGTATCAGTATCAACGTAAATAGAATGTATACTTTAGTGAAGGACCTACATGTTCTATATTCAATTACACCTTTTGCTTGATTCGGTAAATGTCTCTTCCGCATTTCCACCCCGTCTTTGATCTTGAACTCCTCCCTCTGCTGCATTTCATTATGGATATCCTTAGTTTCCTGTTCTTTCTCAAGGATATCTTTGACGTTCATTTCCTCTTCTTCAGGAGTCAATTCAGGTGCAATTCCACTTGCCTTCATTTCCTCTCTGTTCTTGTTAATTTGGGTCTTGATTAAATTGAATCTGTCCCTAACTGATCGTTTGCTTACAGTCAGTCCATGTTTTACAAGATTTTCAGCAACCTGCTCCCATACCTTTCCTCTCTCTTTAGTTCTTTCCCGATGTTGAAAACGAAAGGTCTTAGATGTTGGGGTCATTGGCTCTGCTCAGCTGATCCGACACTGAAGACTTCAGAGGCATGACAACAATCACCATTGTAATGATGCACAGTTGTCAACCCAGTCATGATCTTGTAATGCACATTTTTTTTCCTTCCCAACTACCCTCTTTATCATGGCTCGACAACATTCTCTGCCTCCTAGAAAGTCTTTCATGTTGCTGCTCAGACTTCTCTCTGTGATGTCTACAGGATACTGCAGGGTGATAGCTAATTTAGTGATAGCCACACACTTGTTTTCCGTCTCGTCCAATACACCCACTCATCTGCATATAGTCATCGAAGTCAGATGTGCACCCATAGATAACTGTTCTGTAAACCTGCTTTAGGTCCACTCCCGTGACATACACCATTGTTGCCACTTGGATTCCCACTTTTCCCGCTGGATCACCAAAAAACTGTCAATTATTTGCTCTTGCACGTCTGTCTTTGTATTGGTATGGTATATCTGTACGAATTGAAGATGATGACTCTAGGAAAGTTAAGTCCCTGAACATGATAGAAGTCGCTTATAACTCTCCTAGATTGGCAATAAATAATTGTGCGTTCGGTGTTGATGCCATTCTCTTGCACCTCCTTTGCCATCCACTGAAAATCTTGTCAAACTCCTTCGCTTTTGACTGGAGACAGAATGCTTGATGTTGCTCCTCTCTGGAGACATACTGTATCAACAAACTAAAATTTGCATTAGTATCAGTATCAACGTAAATAGAATGTATACTTTAGTGAAGGACCTACATGTTCTATATTCAATTACACCTTTTGCTTGATTCGGTAAATGTCTCTTCCGCATTTCCACCCCGTCTTTGATCTTGAACTCCTCCCTCTGCTGCGTTTCATTATGGATATCCTTAGTTTCCTGTTCTTTCTCAAGGATATCTTCGACGTTCGTTTCCTCTTCTTCAGGAGTCAATTCAGGCGCAATTCCACTTGCCTTCATTTCCTCTCTGTTCTTGTTAATTTGGGTCTTGATTAAATTGAATCTGTCCCTAACTGATCGTTTGCTTACAGTCAGTCCATGTTTTACAAGATTTTCAGCAACCTGCTCCCATACCTTTCCTCTCTCTTTAGTTCTTTCCCGATGTTGAAAACGAAAGGTCTTAGATGTTGGGGTCATTGGCTCTGCTCAGCTGATCCGACACTGAAGACTTCAGAGGCATGACAACAATCACCATTGTAATGATGCACAGGTGTCAACCCAGTCATGATCTTGTAATGCACATTTTTTTTCCTTCCCAACTACCCTCTTTATCGTGGCTCGACAACATTCTCTGCCTCCTAGAAAGTCTTTCATGTTGCTGCTCAGACTTCTCTCTGTGATGTCTACAGGATACTGCAGGGTGATAGCTAATTTAGTGATAGCCACACTCTTGTTTTCCGTCTCGTCCAATACACCCACTCATCTGCATATAGTCATCGAAGTCAGATGTGCACCCATAGATAACTGTTCTGTAAACCTGCTTTAGGTCCACTCCCGTGACATACACCATTGTTGCCACTTGGATTCCCACTTTTCCCGCTGGATCACCAAAAAACTGTCAATTATTTGCTCTTGCATGTCTGTCTTTGTATTGGTATGGTATATCTGTACGAATTGAAGATGATGACTCCAGGAAAGTTAAGTCCCTGAACATGATAGAAGTCGCTTATAACTCTCCTAGATTGGCAATAAATAATTGTGCGTTTGGTGTTGATGCCATTCTCTTGCACCTCCTTTGCCATCCACTGAAAATCTTGTCAAACTCCTTCGCTTTTGACTGGAGACAGAATGCTTGATGTTGCTCCTCTCTGGAGACATACTGTATCAACAAACTAAAATTTGCATTAGTATCAGTATCAACGTAAATAGAATGTATACTTTAGTGAAGGACCTACATGTTCTATATTCAATTACACCTTTTGCTTGATTCGGTAAATGTCTCTTCCGCATTTCCACCCCGTCTTTGATCTTGAACTCCTCCCTCTGCTGCGTTTCATTATGGATATCCTTAGTTTCCTGTTCTTTCTCAAGGATATCTTCGACGTTCGTTTCCTCTTCTTCCGGAGTCAATTCAGGGGCAATTCCACTTGCCTTCATTTCCTCTCTGTTCTTGTTAATTTGGGTCTTGATTAAATTGAATCTGTCCCTAACTGATCGTTTGCTTACAGTCAGTCCATGTTTTACAAGATTTTCAGCAACCTGCTCCCATACCTTTCCTCTCTCTTTAGTTCTTTCCCGATGTTGAAAACGAAAGGTCTTAGATGTTGGGGTCATTGGCTCTGCCCAGCTGATCCGACACTGAAGACTTCAGAGGCATGACAACAATCACCATTGTAATGATGCACAGTTGTCAACCCAGTCATGATCTTGTAATGCACATTTTTTTTCCTTCCCAACTACCCTCTTTATCGTGGCTCGACAATATTCTCTGCCTCCTAGAAAGTCTTTCATGTTGCTGCTCAGACTTCTCTCTGTGATGTCTACAGGATACTGCAGGGTGATAGCTAATTTAGTGATAGCCACACTCTTGTTTTCCGTCTCGTCCAATACTCCCACTCATCTGCATATAGTCATCTAAGTCAGATGTGCACCCATAGATAACTGTTCTGTAAACCTGCTTTAGGTCCACTCCCATGCCATACGCCATTGTTGCCACTTGGATTCTCACTTCTCCCGCTGGATCCCCGAAAAACTGTCAATTATTTGCTCTTGCACGTCTGTCTTTGTATTGGTATGGTATATCTGTACGAATTGAAGATGATGACTCTAGGAAAGTTAAGTCCCTGAACATGATAGAAGTCGCTTATAACTCTCCTAGATTGGCAATAAATAATTGTGCGTTCGGTGTTGATGCCATTCTCTTGCACCTCCTTTGCCATCCACTCGAAAATCTTGTCAAAGTCCTTCGCTTTTGACTGGAAACAGACATGCTTGATGTTGCTCCTCTCTGGAGACATACTGTATCAACAAACTAAAATTTGCATTAGTATCAGTATCAACGTAAATAGAATGTATACTTTAGTGAAGGACCTACATGTTCTATATTCAATTACACCTTTTGCTTGATTCGGTAAATGTCTCTTCCGCATTTCCACCCCCTCTTTGATCTTGAACTCCTCCCTCTGCTGCGTTTCATTATGGATATCCTTAGTTTCCTGTTCTTTCTCAAGGATATCTTCGACGTTCGTTTCCTCTTCTTCAGGAGTCAATTCAGGCGCAATTCCACTTGCCTTCATTTCCTCTCTGTTCTTGTTAATTTGGGTCTTGATTAAATTGAATCTGTCCCTAACTGATCGTTTGCTTACAGTCAGTCCATGTTTTACAAGATTTTCAGCAACCTGCTCCCATACCTTTCCTCTCTCTTTAGTTCTTTCCCGATGTTGAAAACGAAAGGTCTTAGATGTTGGGGTCATTGGCTCTGCTCAGCTGATCCGACACTGAAGACTTCAGAGGCATGACAACAATCACCATTGTAATGATGCACAGTTGTCAACCCAGTCATGATCTTGTAATGCACATTTTTTTTCCTTCCCAACTACCCTCTTTATCGTGGCTCGACAACATTCTCTGCCTCCTAGAAAGTCTTTCATGTTGCTGCTCAGACTTCTCTCTGTGATGTCTACAGGATACTGCAGGGTGATAGCTAATTTAGTGATAGCCACACTCTTGTTTTCCGTCTCGTCCAATACACCCACTCATCTGCATATAGTCATCGAAGTCAGATGTGCACCCATAGATAACTGTTCTGTAAACCTGCTTTAGGTCCACTCCCATGACATACACCATTGTTGCCACTTGGATTCTCACTTCTCCCGCTGGATCCCCGAAAAACTGTCAATTATTTGCTCTTGCACGTCTGTCTTTGTATTGGTATGGTATATCTGTACAAATTGATGATGACTACTCGAGGGAAGTTAAGTCCCTGAAGCTCCCAACCAGAATTTTTTGATTGCACAAACATTCAACCGGACTTTTTTACGGCCTGACAAAACTCCGGTTGAAATCTGAAAAAAATTCGGTTCATGTAACCCTTGCTCTCTGGGTCAGGGTTGCTACCATAAAAATTCCGGTTGGAAGTATTGGTTCCAAAATGGTTGCAATATTGTAGGCAATCCAGCTGGGACAGCTCTTAGAAGAGAGTTTTCTGTGACAGGCTGCATCCCTTAGATGCATACGATGATCTCCAAATCTGGAAGCTTTACAGATTCACCAGGCACGGATGCATCGCCATCATAAACAAGCCGGCTCCTAGAATCGAGCATCAGACTCAAAGAAATATGGCCTTGCCACCTAGCCTTCAAGTTTTTCAAGCATGGCTTGTTAATTTGTGACTTTTGAGTCTACAGTGACTTAATTAATAGGAATATTGATTTCCAAAAGAATATAAAGTCTATTGCAGTCTGTCTGCAACTACATTTATTACTGAAAGAATTAGAATCTGCTACTCAAGCGTGGCTTGATGAATTTGTGATTTTGAGTCTACAGTGAGTTTAATACAGGTATTTTTAAATTTCCAAAAGAATCTATGAATTCTATTGCAGTTTGTCTGCAATAACATTCATTGCTGTCAGCATTTGTTCAAAATAATTAGCTATATGTATTTGTTGTTCAAGCATGGCTTGGTTTGAAGAAGCCTCTCTGGGTATTCTGTGTGCTGATCCACAGCTTCCTCTTTTTACTTTTCTTAGGAACAATAGTGCAACTCGTTTTACTTGATCCCTCATTTTCCTCTGCCACCTCTCCAACCTCCTCAACTTCATATTCAGCACTCATGCTACTCAATAACTTTGTGGCTCTTGTATTCTACATGTATGTAGAAAGTAGATTTTACACACTAAGGTTACCAACCTTATTAGATTTAGGTTGGAGTATGCCCAGCCTAAATTTTATAAGGTTGGTAAAAAAAATTTATGCAGCTTTGTGTACAAAAAAAAATTGTGTTTTGGCCATTGAACATGGTAAGAGCAGTATAGCAGTTAAGGAGTCCATTATGACATTCAGTAGCTCCTCAGTTACACTGTACATTTGTATTTACAATGTTTAAAGGCTTAACATTCAATCCAAGGTGAGGAGGATTGTAGTATCATAAGTGTTCTTTTGTTATGATGTTTGAGATGGTCCCCATGTCCATGGCACGTCAGCTTTTGTGAGTTGTCTGAGAGGAGCAGAGATGGATGCGAGGTCAGGAATGAAACAAGCACAGTATGTCACCATGCCTAAGAAACTGCGCATCTCTGAGACGTTTTGTGGCTCTGCAACAGCGTTGATTGCATCCACCTTACGCGTATCAGGACTGATGCCGTTGGCTGTGAAGACATGCCCGAAGTACACTACGCGATCTGTGCTGAAGACACACTTAGCAGGGTTTAGCGTCAAGTTCACTGAGCGTAGACGCTGCATAACAGCATGAAGTCGTGCATCATGTTCTGCTTGGTCGCGACCGAAGACAAGAAGATCATCGCTGATGTTCAGCACACCTGGTAGGTCCTGAAAGGTTATCTGTATTGCATGCTGGAAAACCTTGGACGCGGAACAAAGACCAAAATTGAGCCGCTTGTAACGAAAGAGCCCAACATGTGTAGAAAAGACTGTGTACTGACGCGACTCTTCATCGAGCTCTATCTGGTGATACCCAGAATTTAAGTCCAGCATGCTGAATGTTGTTGCCCCATTTAGAGATGCGATAAGATCATCAACTGTTGGAATGATGTGACATTCACGCTTGATGGCGGTGTTGACATTTCGCATATCAACGCAGATGCGAATGGCCTCGCTATTCCGCTTGGGCACGACTGTGATAGGCGAGACCCATGGCGTAGGTGTCGCACGATAGTTGCGCAAGAACTTGTATATTTCTTGCTTCCAACACTTGCGTTCTGCGATGGCACAGCGATAGACTTTCTTGAGTGTTTTCATGAACCTTTCAACCTCACCGTTAGCTTGAGGCCAACGCGGTGTAACCTTCCTATGCCTGAATCCCAGGTAGTTGGCAAACTGATTGAATTCCGCACCATTGAATGGTGGGCCGTTATCGGTACGGACCACAGTAGGAACTCCAAAGCTTGAGAAGATTCGGTCAAGTTTCGGAATGACCTGACTTGCTGCAGTAGAGGAAACAATCTCTACTTCGACAAAACGCGAGTAATCATCAATGACTACCAACATGTGATCACCGCTAGGAAGGTCGGCAAAGTCTACGCTAACCTCTGTCCAAGGCTGTTGCGGAAGCTCCGTCATTCTAAGTGGTTCCTTGGCGTGCTCAACGGTATTCATCTGACAGGACAGGCAATCACGAACTGTGTGTTCAGTCATACGATCAATGGAAGGGAACCACACCTTCTCACGCAAGAGAGCCTTTGTCTTAGTTATGCCCTGATGGCCCTCGTGTGCTATGTCGATGATACGCTGCCGAAGCGAACGCGGAATGACGATACGATGATCGCGTAAGAGCATGCTATTTCCATCCGATACAGTGAGTTGATCGCGTACTTCATGTAGGCTTCTATATTCGCTCTGCAATGATGCATCTGCAGCTGCTAGAAGATCACTCTAGCTATCCTGGATAGCACGCATACAGTTTTGAAGAACATCATCAGTGCTTGTTGCAGATACTATATCCTCATGCGTGACTGTCTTTGGAATCGCGTTTGCTGCAATGAAGGAGACCTGCTGTTCTGCGATTTCTTCTTCTGCTGATGATCCTGCGCTCTCCGCGATACGTGGGTGGCGTGACATGTAGTCTGCTGGGTTCAATTTTCCAGGGTGGTATTGGACCTGGAAGTCGTACGCTTGTAGCCGCAGTAACCAGCGTTCTATGCGGATCGGCGGCTTTGAATGGGCGTTATTGAACATTGATAACAGTGGCTTGTGATCTGTGGTTACAACAAATGATCCACCATACAGATAGATATGAAAGTGTCTGACAGCCCATGTGATGGCCAATGCCTCCCTTTCGGTTTGCGAGTATCGCTGTTCTACAGGTGTCAATGACCGACTAGCTAACGCGATAGGGATGACTGACTGTGTGCGCGAGTCATGCTGGACCAAAATTGCCCCAAGACCAAGAGGGCCTGCATCGACAATAACCTCTGATGGGTTTGCTGGGTTGAAATATCCCATAGTACAGTGTTGAGAGACTAGCTCCTTGATGCGACTGAATGCTGATTTGGCATTTGGACATTGTGTGCATTTGGAGGAAAATGAGTCTCCATGTCATCATCATCATCATCATAGCGATTGGAAGGGATCGGACCGCTATTTAACTTGAATCGCGAACAGTTGCGTGTGATGTAATGATTGGCACAACGAACGGTAATGCGAGATCCACGCTTTCTCACAACTTTGTATGGCTGCGGAAGATATGGCGACTGGTGCTTTGGGACCATTCCATCCCTACGAACAAGCACAGTATCGCCAACAGCGATTGGTGATGGTTGGGTTTTTCCGCGACTGTCTGCATAGCTTTTCATGCTCTGTTTCTTGTTTCTATCGCGATCGCGAACAGAAGCATCGAGGTCATTGTGATGTTGGTGAGATGGCACTTCTGGAAGACGCGTGCGTAGCGGTCGTCCAAAAAGAAGGGTCGCTGGGGGAACCCCTGTAGTAGAGTGTGGTGTTTTGGCCATTGAACATGGTAAGAGCAGTATAGCAGTTAAGGAGTCCATTATGACATTCAGTAGCTCCTCAGTTACACTGTACATTTGTATTTACAATGTTTAAAGGCTTAACATTCAATCCAAGGTGAGGAGGATTGTAGTATCGTAAGTGTTCTTTTGTTATGATGTTTTTAAGGATACCATACCAGACGGTCGGTAATAAAAGAGAGAAACAGAAAAAACAGTGTTCGATCCACATTTTTTGTTTTGAGAATATCTAATCATTATAGGGTCCCATAGGGGAGACCGGGGCTAGTTCGCCCCCTTTTTACTAAAGTCGCCGTACAGTCCAAATTACAAGTCAACATAGTACCCAAATGTCTTCATTTGATAGCTATGACTCTTGGCTAAATTACAGCATCACTTCAACCCTATTAGTTATCTTTTTTGTCTCACCTGCGAAGCAAAGTGAGACTATAGGCGCCGCTTTTCCGACGGCGGCGGCGGCGTCAACATCAAATCTTAACCTGAGGTTAAGTTTTTGAAATGACGTCATAACTTAGAAAGTATATGGACCTAGTTAATAAAACTTGGCTATAAGGTTAATCAAGTATTACTGAACATCCTATTAGAGTTTCATGTCACATGACCAAGGTCAAAGGTCATTTAGGGTCAATGAACTTAGACCATGTTGGAGGATTCAACATCGAAATCTTAACCTGAGGTTAAGTTTTTGAAATGTCATCATAACTTAGAAAATATATGGACCTAGTTCATGAAACTTGGACATAAGGTTAATCAAGTATCACTGAACATCCTGCATGAGTTTCACGTCACATGACCAAGGTCAAAGGTCATTTAGGGTCAATGAACTTTGGCCGAATTGGGGATATCTGTTGAATTCCCATCATAACTTTGAAAGTTTATTGATCTGATTCATGAAACTTGGACATAATAGTAATCAAGCATCACTGAACATTTTGTGCAAGTTTCAGGTCTCATGATTAAGGTCAAAGGTCATTTAGGGTCAATGAACTTTGGCCGAATCGGGGGTATCTGTTGAATAACCATCATAACTTTGAAAGTTTATTGGTCTACTTCATTAAACTTGGACATTAGAGTAATCAAGTATCACTGAACATCCTGTGCGTGTTTTCAATGAACTTTGGCCGAATTGGGTGTATCTGTTGAATTACCATCATAACTTTGAAAGTTTATGGATCTGATTCATGAAACTTGTACATAAGAGTAATCAAGTATCACTGAACATCCTGTTCGAGTTTCAGGTCACATGATCAAGGTCAAAGGTCATGTAAGGTCAATGAACTTTGGCCATGTTGGGGTTTTTTGTTGAATAACCATCATATCTCTGTAAGTTTATTGGTCTAGTTCATAAAAAGTGGACATAAGAGTAACCATGTATCACTGAACATCTTGTGCGAGTTAGAGTAGTATTCAAAGTCAGCACTGCTGCTATATTGAACCGCGTGATGCAGGTGAGACGGCCAGAGGCATTCCACTTGTTTAGGAATTCAATGTGGAATGAAATTTTTCGAAGTAGGTGAACCGGCCCCGTGTCTGGGCAGGTTCACCTACCCCCCCCCCATTTACAACAACTTTGAATGAGTGATTATTTAGGACTAGTGCCTCCTTAAACTGGAGGTCCTTAAAGCACCAGAAAAACAACATGTTCACACAAACATTTAACTGTAATTAACGAATATACTCCGAATCTGAATCATTCTATTATCACTATATATTTGTAACTGTGGAAATCAATTTCAGTAAACTATAGTCAATAAGACTCTTCAGGCCATTTGTCACAACTTTGAATGAGTGATTATAAATGCCTTGTTCTTCCTTAAAACGCCAGAAAAATCATGTACGCACAACCCTAGTGAATAAACTCCTAATCTGAATCATTGCAATCATGGCAGAGGTAATTATCATTAACCACTGCGCACTCTTCATGGGTCCATTTACGGCACACCAGCCATGGCTCTCCTGGCCGGCTCTGGGACCAAAGGAAAAATTTGGCTGGTGCGTGCAGCGTCGGTCACATGACATAGCGCAAATGCGTCGTTTGACGTCACCAGTATGGATTATGAAAAACGGGGGTGGCGAACTTACCCCTTGTGCGAACTAGCCCTGGTCTTTCCTAGTGTCAAGCCAGATGAACAAAGTCGCAGAGTTGATGGTCCCAACATGGCCACCGTGCTCGCTACCACGGTATCAATTTTTATCAGCCAATCAGCATGCAGCCTCCCGTCCTTTAATAGAAGTCAGTAGGTCTACAGGCACAGACCCTGATTGAAACTTCGATCAACAGGTGTGTCTCCATGCAAAGACTAGCACATACAAAACTAGCTGTAGGCCTATTGCTGTTTCAATTCAGGGCCTTCAGTACACAAGGCATGAGTAGGCTGCAATTCAGACCCTTTAGAACTCGAGTGAAGAGATTGCACTGGAGACTAGAGGTCAGTCCTGTAGAGCAAGATTCTTGCTGAAAGACTTGAGTGATTTCAAGTCTGGTGTTGGCCTTGGTGTTGGTGTTGAAATTTTGATTGCTTCCCCTAGCTACAAAACCTATTCATAGTTGTGAAAACTGATCCAGATCACATTATTAACACCTCAACAACTGGTGAGTGACTTTTCTTTCTTCACTCTTCATTTTATGTTTGCCGTTTTTGGCCTAACACCAACGCCAAAAGGTCAACACTGAACTTGAAATCACCTATTGCAGCCTTTGACAAGTTGTTGCATTTATTTGTAACGTGGACAAATTAATGAAAATTTGATTGTGCAATGAATGTGCAATATTGTAATATTAATTTTTAGGGGCTCTATCTCAAGAACAAGTACATTTCTGAGTACTGTTTGGAGTCTTGCATCTAAAAATTGAATCCAGACAAACGCGACATACATGTAACACGATGAAATAAGCTAATTCGAGGTCAATAATACACAGACTATTAAAATACAGAAGCCTTGCGTTCTAGCCCAGACAGAATGTAAGCAAATGCAACCTAACTTTATATGAGCAAAGACAAGTGGCAATGTACGATGTACATTAGTGCCAAGAAGAAAAAAAAAACACTATTTCTACTAATCTGTATACAGATTACCGTATTTCTGCTATTCCGTATACAGATTACGGTATTTCTGCTAATCTGTATATACAGATTACGATGGTTCTGCTAGTCTGTATATACAGATTAGCAGAACCATCGTAATCTGTATATACAGATTAGCAGAAATACCGTAATCTCTATATACAGATTAGCAGAAATATCGTAATCTGTATATACAGATTAGCAGAAATACCGTAATCTGTATATACAGATAAGTAGAAATAAGTGCTTTTTTTTCTTCGTGGCACTAATGGTCTTTCGTAGCACTGAGCAAGAATGAGCAACATTGAGTGACTAAGGCAGACTGAGTTGCATATTGCTTTTTCCGGCTTACGCAGCTATTCGCAGCCCAAAACTTAAAAGATGAAGATGTGAGCCAATCTTTACATACATTAGTGTTTGGGAGGAATTTTATTAAGCAGGTTTTGAATGAAAAGGACTGGACATTTAATTAGATTTTTATATATATGTAAAGAATAAAGTCTTTGGCAATGAAGGTGCAGAATACCTTTAAAAACATGACCAAGAAATAGTCACCAATATGCTGACAATTTGCTAGTAATTAAGCATTACAGTACCATAAAATATGATTAATTTTATTTAATACAAGTACTGTATTCTGAAACCATTTAACAGGAAGTAAAGCTTTCGGTTAAATCTTGAGTGTTAGAAAATATAAGAGAAGTGATGTCTTTTTTCATTTGGAACTAATGGTACATTTTCTAACAGATCAGGGAACATGTGAGGAACAGGTTGATTTGTCTGAAAGGTGTAATAGTAGACCGGCCAAAACGATTTTTTATACTTTGGACGGCAAAATTTGTTAATGCTTGCTAATGCTTGGGATCCCAGCTAAAAGTTTTGCAAAAATACCCAGGAATAGCGTACGGCCGGATGCCAAGCGTAATTTTGCGTGAAAGTGTCATTTTAGCGTAAAATCTGAAAGACTGTCGAAAATCACGCATTTTTATATTTTGACGGATTATCATCATATTTTTGATTATCTTTGATATGAAATTATTTTTATTCAGAGTTTCAAATTATAAGTCTACTAAATATGCATTTCAAATTTGAATATTACACACACACATATGGCACAGGGAAACATAAAACCGCGATTTCCTCGAAATAAAAGTTTTTGAAAACTATCAATAGTTTGAAGTTTTTTTACGCAACATAAATTCTTCGATTTAAATGCGTTTATCCATCGAATGTATAGTAAATGTTCTAGTGCCACAAATATTAATTAATTAATATTAATTTTCTAGTAAGATGGTAGATATCTCATTTTATGTTATCCGAAAGGAGACAATGTGCATTTTACCAGGTGCGCATTTTGAAAGAAAAATTGAAAATACCGTACATTATGTGCATAATTACATGTATAAGTACATATTAAAGCGAGTTTTTATTTACATGTATAAGTCCATAATAAAGCGAGTTTTTAATTGGATAGCACAATTTGTCAATTCCTTGCATTCCAGCTAAAAGTCTTTCGGAAAAACTGAGGAATAGCGTACGGGCGGATGCTAAGTGCACTTTTGCGTGAAAGTATCATTTTTCGCGTAAAATCTGAAAGACTGTCGAAAATCACGCATTTCGATATTTTGACGGATTATCATCATATTTTTGATTATCTTTGATATGGAATTGTTTTTATTCAGAGTTTCAAATTATAAGTCTACTAAATATGCATTTCAAATTTGAATATTACACACACATATATGGCAATATGAAATATAAAATCGTGATTTACTCAAAATAAAGGTTTGTAAAAACTATTAATGGTATAATGTTTGTGTTCCGCATCTCAATTTCGTCAAGATTTAGTGCTAACCAAATAAATACTTAATAATTGTTGTCACATATAGTGAAAACAAATATTGAAATAAGATGCAAGATATATATCATTTTATGTTATATATGCGAAATATAACAATGCACATTATTTTATCAGATGCGCATTTCTGATAAAAAAATAAACAGCGCACAATATTACATCGATATTGCACATAGCTTATATCAGTGCAATACTCGTCATGATATTATATAGGATTATGTTTGCTTTAGTAGAGTTCGATCTTCTTGCTATTTCCCCGAATGAATTGGTGCTGAACTTAAATCTACCTATGGCGATATTCAGAAAAGGTCTGATATTCAATTTGCCGTTACCATGGTAGCATTAATTTCATAGGAATATCTATATCCAAAATCATAGAAAACATACATGTATGAATGAAGCGATTGAATTAGCATTTTTAAACCAGTCTGTCAATCTACATTTTACTTCAGTTATTTGATTATCAAAGTATATTTAAAAAAATGGCCGTTGCACGGCAGTACCTATTTTTTGTCTCGCCGGCATAGCAGAGCAGGACTAAAGGAGCCACTTCTCCGGTGGAGGTGACGGTAGTTCTGATATAACAGCGTCATACCAACATTGAAATCTTAACCAAAGTTACATTCTTCAAAATTTCATTATAACTTTGAACGTATAGAAAAAAATTAATGAGACACTTTAATATTCATGTATTACTGATCGTCTTGCACAAGTTTTAGATCACATGATTAAGGTCAAAAGTCATTAAGACTCACTGAACTTTGGCCATATGGGGTATTTTTTTTAAATGTCATTATAAATTTTTATTTTTATTGATCCAGTAAAAGATTACACTTGAACATAAGGGTAATAAAGTATCATAGATCATTTTGCACAAATTTCAGTTCACATGATCAAGGTCATACGTTATTTAGGTTCGATGAGCTATGGATGGCGTTTTTGTGAATAATTATTAATTTCAGTTGTTTCCAATGTCCTGCTGCTATAATAATAAATGTTTTTTGGTCTATTGCATTGCAAATTATAATTTTCATTCAATTCATTTTTTCAGATTTTGCATTTGCTATTATTACAGGTCCATGTTGTTATATATCGTAGTCTCAGACGGGGGCCGGACAGCCCGACCCTGGGCAGCCCTGGCAATACCAATGCCCTTTTGGGAAATGCAGTTGTACGACCATCTATATATATATATTACAATATATGCGCTGGACGCTGGTCATTAGCCTTTAGATTTGTTTGTCATAATGGTCGTGCGACGGCCGCATTTCCCAAAATGGCAATACACTGTGATGAAATGAGCTTTAAGAATTGAAATGTGAACTTTAAAGGACAGTCCACCCCAACATAAAATTGATTTGATTGAAAAGAGAAAAAAAAAATCCAATAAGCATTACACTGAAAATTTCATCAAAATCGGATGTAAAATAAGAAAGTTATGACATTTCAAAGTTTCGCTTATTTTTAACAAAATAGTTATATGAACGAGCCAGTTATATCCAAATGAGAGAGATGATGATGTCACTCACTCACTATTTCTTTTGTTTTCTATTGTTTGAATTATACAATATTTCAATTTTTACAAATTTGACGATTAGGACCTCCTTGCCTGAACCACAAAATGTTAAGATAATGGAATTCCACAGGTTCAGGGAGGAATGAAACTTCATTTCACTTGACAATGACGAGAAATCAAAATATTTCATATTTCATATAATTAAAACAAAATAAATATTCAGTGAGTGATGTCATCAGTTCCCTTATTTGCATAATGACCGAGATGTGCATAATAACTGTTTTGTGAAATGAAGCGAAACTTTAAAATGTCATAAATTTCTTATTTTACATCCGATTTTGATGAATTTTTCAGTGTCATGCTTGTTGAATTTTTCTCTTTTTATTCAAATCTAGTTTTTGTTGGGGTGGACTTGTCCTTTAAAGTACTTATTCATGTAATTATGTTTATAATTTACAGTATCTTCAATTTCACACTCAAAATGTCCCCCCCCCTCCCGGATAAATTTTGCATGTCCCGTTTCGGAAAATATCTCTTCCACCTTACTTGAAAATTATTTTGATATTTGTGACATTAGAAACGATCGATATTCAATAGATTAACCAATTTAAATCGAAGAATTTGAGTTGTAAAAAAACTAAGAGCTATTGATAGTGTTCACAAACTTTTATTTCGAGTAAATCACGATTTTTTTGTGTCATATTGCCATATATGTGTGTGTAATATTCCAAATTGAAATGCATATTTAGTAGACTTATAATTTGAAACTCTGAATAAAAACAATTCCATATCAAAGATAATCAAAAATATGATGATAATCCGTCAAAATATTGAAATGCGTGATTTTCGACAGTCTTTCAGATTTTACGCGAAAAATGATACTTTCACGCAAAAGTGCACTTAGCATCCGCCCGTACGCTATTCCTCAGTATTTCCGCAAGACTTTTATCTTGGATGCAAGGAATTGACAAATTGTGCTATCCAATTAAAAACTCGCTTTATTATGGACTTATACATGTAAATAAAAACTCGCTTTAGTATATACTTATATATGTAATTATGTACATAATGTACGGTATTTTCAATTTTCCTTTCAAAATGCGCACCTGGTAAAATGCACATTGTCTCCTTTCGGATAACATAAAATGAGATATCTACCATCTTACTTGAAAATTCTTTTAATATTTGTGGCACTAGGACATTTACTATACATTTGATGGATAAACGCATTTAAATCGAAGAATTTATGTTGCGTAAAAAAACTTCAAACTATTGATAGTTTTCAAAAACTTTTATTTCGAGGAAATCGCGGTTTTATGTTTCCCTGTGCCATATGTGTGTGTGTAATATTCAAATTTGAAATGCATATTTAGTAGACTTATAATTTGAAACTCTGAATAAAAATAATTTCATATCAAAGATAATCAAAAATATGATGATAATCCATCAAAATATAAAAATGCGTGATTTTCGACAGTCTTTCAGATTTTACGCTAAAAATGACACTTTCACGCAAAATTACGCTTGGCATCCGGCCGTACGCTATTCCTGTGTATTTTTGCAAGACTATTAGCTGGGATGCCAAGCATTAACAAATTTTGCCGTCGAATCCTTATCTAGAGCACTTTTTGAGGTTTGGCCGGTCTACTATAATGCTTTACTATCTTATAAAATCGTTTAGGGCTATCTTAATAGATTAATATATGTATTTCTAATCCATTGTGAGACTGCTGTATAAAATCAATAACCTAAGGAGCATGTTATAAAGCACAGTTCTCAAGTTTCACTGCCAAATTTCCAGTTCCAAAATATTTTGAGAGGGGAGTTGAATCCTTTTGTGTGTGTAATCTGCCAACCCGATTGCTTCCATATCAAATCCATTAACTAATTGTACACACAACCAAGCAATGTTAAATCTGTGTCCAAAGTCTTTATGAAAAAATGTAAAAGTTTTAATGTTTGAAAAATTCATGTGAGTGTGGCATATATCAAATGTATGGGTTTATAATCCTTCCACTTTGGCTCTGCAATATGCTATTGATTTCTGAAATATTTTTTTGTGTGATACCAAAGCATATCACTTAGAAGTTAATATAATAGAACAAATATAGTGAAAGTAAAATGTGCTTGTTGTGATATACATGTTTGTTAACAATACCTCTTCAGCATTTTCACAGTGTTCAGTACAGATATCAGCCTGAGATTTATATATCTGGTTCAGATATATATCTTATAACAGAGTGGTCAAAGTTTATAAATATTTAAAACCATGTTGAATTAAGCTTTCTGCATTAATGACTATGGCAAGTTATCAAAATATTTCATGCAATGGAACCCAATACAAATTAAAGCATGTGGGGACTACACATTAAGGTTTTTTCAGTTAAAAGAAACTCATCAATTGTGCTTGTAACATAAAATTTTATGATTAAAGGGGAAGTTCACCCTAAAGAAAACTGTCGTAAAAATAGCAGAAAAAATAGTAAAAAATATTGGTAAAGGTTTGAGGAAAATCCGTTGAAAAGTAAGAAAGTTATTAGAGTTCAAAGTTTTGGATTTGTGACGTCATAAACGAGCAGCTGCCCCATGTGTTATGTAATATAAAATGCATGAATTTCAAATTTTGTATGGTTACTGATGACTTAATTTTGTTTCCTATTCATCATCAGGTGTGAAATGATTTGTCTATTTATATACAAAAGGTACAGTGAAAACGATTTTCAATTTTCTGAGAAAATGACATTTGCTATGTATTAGTGCTGCTTTCATATGACGTCACAAATCAAAAAATTCTGATAACTATTTAATCATTTTTTTATTAGTTTTTCTGCTATTTTTACGATAAACTTTTTGTCAGGGTGAACTTCCCCTTTAACTAATGATAATTTTATTGATCTACAGTCCTTTTGCATCCTCTGACAGCATGTAACAGCATCTCTTTTTCGATTGGCTCATTAACACCTCTTATAAAAAGTGCTCAATCAGCACATGACAGTTTGTTTAGTGATTTCACTTTAGGTGCTGAATTTTAGCAGTTTGGGTGCTCAATGCTACACTTCACATGCTGTTTGTAGTGCTCACCTCTAGTGTTGCAAATCCGCACTTAAAATGTAGTCATTACACTAACTCCTATAGTGTTCATTTAGCACTTTCTTTTCAGAGTGTACTTATACTCTATTAATCTACTCCTACAAGGGATGCTGATATGAAGGTTGTTTATTTCATTTTAATGAATGGATAGGTGTTTTTCAATCCCACATTTGTCTCATTAGAAATTGGAGAATTTTTTCTGTAATCCTTTCACGGACTGTTGTGATTTACCTAATATCAGTGAATTCTGCAAAAAATATTCATTTTATGCTGTGTAAGTTTGACGTTGACGGTAGTGAATTTCATTCAGGTTATAACATTCTCTTCCTGAAAGTGCTACGTTTATTTTAAAGGAAGGAGATTGAAAAGCATTCAAGTAAACATTGGAGTGTACTAAAAGCTATTACTTTTGCTCTGATGCCAAAGTTTATGTGCCTGTGTATGTACTGATATTATCAGTTAGTGGTCCATATTTTATTTTATTGTAAATATACATGAGAGTTATATGGTATATCATTAAAGTATTGATCATAGCCAAAGAAGTTATCTGACTCTTTATTCATGTTATTACAGTGTCAAGCAGTAGCGTGATGAACAAAACGTTTTGAGGGGGGCATAGCGTATGATATGGGGCAATATTTCTAAACGTATGTGAGGAAGCAAAGTGAGGGAGAATAAATGAATTGACCTTTTTCAATACAAGAATATAATTTTGTCATAGATTGTGACATAATATACAGAAAGGTTATATAATATTTCGCCCCGTTACCTTTCCTTTTCCGTTGTTCCCTTTTTTTCTTGATCCTGAAAACTTTGGGGGTCAAGGGTACACCATAGCCCCCCCCCCCCCGTATGCCAGTGTTGTGAAGATAAGTATCGGGAGAGTAACCAAGGGCGGTGCCTATGTGTTTTGATAGGGGGAGGGCTAATCAAGATGAACTAGAGGTTACACCATCCTGGGGCAACCTAGAGTTACTCGATCCCGATATCTCTTTTGATGCCCTTCCATATTCCCTCACCCTTATTTGGTAAAGTTTTCACTTTTTTATACTATTTTCAAAATCATGGGGCGGCATTTGCCCCTTATCCCATAAAAGTAAAGGTAAGCTTATACTCATGAGACCATGATCAAAGTACATGCCCATTAGAAGCACAAAGTTTGTCTTTGACTCTCATCAGGAGTAAAGGTTGAACAAATATTATAATCTGTTCTAGTACCCCCCCCCACCCCGCCCAACGAAATAAGAGGAGGGTGAGGAACTGGCGTACAGAGGTCATTAAATATAGTAAATTAAAAAGCGTGAAACATGTCAAATCGGTTTTAAAGGACCAGTCCAACCCCAACAAAAAGTTGATTTGAATAAAAAGAGAAAAAATCCAACAGGCAAAAGACTGAATATTTCATCAAAATCGAATGTAAAATAGGAAAGTTATGACATCATAAAGGGGCCAGTTGCATGAAAAAAGCTCTGGCAATTTTGTTTTTACCAGAGATGTTCAATGGCATAATTTTGTTTGCCAGAGTTTTTGTTCATATGCCAAAAAAAAATTTTAATGGCAACAGTTTTATGCAACAGGCCTCGGATGTCTATTTGATTCACGTTGATGTTTTTCGTAATATGTTTGTGATATTGAGACGATATAATGCCAAAACACGTTTTCATTATTATGACAATCGTTATGGTATTTTTTAATTATTACAGATGCGATCCTTATACAAGAAAGTCGTAAAAAATCACAAGTAGGCCCTCCAGTGTAATCACAACACAGATTTAAGCACTGGGACCCGTTTCATAAAGACAGTCTTGTTAACAAATGCACAATTTCTATAACAGATATATCAGCCAAGCAGATTGAAGGAATTCAGTAACCTTTAATCGCAATTTTAGTTATTACACTCCACTCCACTAGTGGTAAAACCTTAACGTAAATTAGCCCAAATAACAACTCTCTAACACAAGAAAAAAGAATAGCCGACAAACAGATGACAATCTAATAGGTTTTTTTGTACAGCACGTATGGGACCAACGCATATTTTTTTTTACTTCTTTTCAGTTCCAGTGAGTAAAAATGACTAACATCCCCGAAACCATGAAAACAAAAAAAATATCACTTATATACAGAGGTATATTTTTATATACCTTTAATCTTGAATACCATGTAGAGACGCATATTTGTATTTTCTTTTAGAATTTTGTTATTTCTTGTATCACGGTTGAAACATGATTTCACCTAAAAGCTACTTTTCAGCAAGGTCGTGAACAATGCTAAAACATGAAATTACAAAATGATAACGAAAACATAATACAAGAAAAATTGAAAATAATGCAAAAATTAATAAACAACAAAATTGAAGTATACAGAAATGAAAAGCAACGGAATGAAAAATAATATACAAATAATCTACAGATTCAAAATAACAAAAAAGGGTATGTTAATTAATCGTTTTGGGGGAATGGTCAGAGAATGGGCATTGTTTTAAAAAGTGATATGCAAATGTTGACGGATATTTCGGATTGTTACGGTTAGGATATTGATCAATTTAGAAGCTGAGAAAAAAGGCATTTTCTGAGATACTTTGAATGGGTCTCAGAATTATTATTCATTGCTGAACTACCTTGGAAGATACGATAATCCAAATTGTATTGAAAGAGTCAAGAAACTTAAGGAACAGAATTACAGATTGATCAACAGACAATTGGTTAACATCTGAGGAGCTCCGAGTATTAAGAGTGGATTGGAATATACTATAAAAAAAATCAATTTTCAGATGGGAGTCGTAAACGACGACCCGCTGGTCTGATTTTAATAGTTGCACGTTGCTCGAGGGGAGACAGAATTTAAGTCTTGGTCCCACTGCACTTTGGGATGCAGAGAGGAGGGAAAACGGAAAAGAATATTGCCATCCGTTTGAAAACGTTATGTAAAGGACTTGTCCTACTGTCCGACGGACACAAAACATATTCATAACAGAAACAGCGACACGCAAAATTTCGGGGTGGCTCCATCCGTTTTCATCCGCTCCAGAGAATGGACAAAATGGGCGAACAATGAAATCACACTGGACGGATGCTCGATGGATATAGGGCGTATCTAACACGTATAGGCAAATTAAGAATACACAACGGAATAACGTTTTCCAACAGATGGCAAGATTCATTTTCGTTTTGCATCCTCTCTGCATCTTTAAGTGCAGTGGGACCGGGCCTTAAGGAAATACATTGGGAGGAGAGAGCGAGAGAAAGCGAAAAGAGAGGGAAAGAGTGAGAACAAGAAAGCGGCCGGGTTAGGGATGAGGGTAGGTACGATCAGCAGACTCTAAAAATTTTGAGGAGAAAAAACAGCCCCTGACAACATTAAAGCTGTTTTGGATACCTTAATTACGATCGGCTGCTGATCATCGGTAAACAAATTCATTTTAATATATGACTTTGAAAATGAATATATAGTATAAGCTAAAAATAGCGTGCATAATCATCATCGAAGGATGGCAAAGCTGTATCATACTGACTTTCCATAACGCTTTCCCTTGGATACTGTCTGATAGTCTGTTCGTAACCGTCATATTCTGAATCATAGTCATAACCATAATTACGATGACCCTGATCGCTGGTACCGTCGTCATGTATCACGTTTCCGTAATCATTTGAAAACCTTTGATTCTGGTACGTTGCCTCATAAGCTTCCGGTTCCTGATGATGGCGGCGCGTTACCTGACTTGGATCCTGTATCTGGTGATTCTGGTACATTTCCTCATAAGCGTCCCGATCCTGTGGGCGGTGCGTTACCTTACTTGGATCCTGGATCTGGTGATTCTGGTACATTTCCTCATAAGCGTCCCGTTCCTGAGGGTGGTGCGTTACCTGACTTGGATCCTGGATCTGGTGAGCTGGCATTGGTGGGTCCTGCATTTGGTATGCCACCTGATCCTGGTATGACGGTTCCTCAAAATCTGATGGAATTCTTTCTGCTGATGGCTGGTGAGGGTCTGGATTTCCATACGCCAAGTGAATGACTTCTTGATTCGCACTGACCTGTTGGTAACGCAGATGGTAGTTGTCCTGTTCTGAAGCCGCGACGCCCTCTTCGACGGACCCAACCGTGTTCCCGTTGACATCATCTCCAACAGGTTGATGAATACCTGGCTGAATGCCGATAGATTGGTGTTTATCCTGGCTAAGGTCTTGACCATATCTCATCGATTTGTGATGGACATCTGCTTGCTTTACCCATTGCTTGATGTCGCCTCTTGGCTTTCCACCTTTGCTTTCAATGACGGCCGCTGTAGCAGCTGCATTCCAATCGTTCACTGAGCTCGTTGCATCTTCGTCCTGCTCAAATCCATAGTTATCTAGATCTACTGGTTCGGGTTTCCCATCATCGCCGTCGTCATCAAGGTCATCGATGGTGAATGTCCGCTTCTGATCTCTTGGCCATTTCAAGTTGATGAGTTGAGCTATAATGACCATGAAGATCAACCCTCCTGTTACAATGACAGCCAACTGAGCTCTTCCTGTCCATGGATCGTATTTCGTTTGGATAGTATCCGAGCACGTCGAGACATCTCCATCGATAATCGCAGTGTCGTTCGTCAAAATGGGCGTTATGCAACTCACGTACAACTCCCAATGCGTCAAATTTTCCCCTACGGCGTAGGACGTGTTCATGCCTTCTATCTCGACTTCATGGACGACTTCCATATTTTCCCGAAGATGAACGCTGATTTGACATCCCCAAGGATAGAAATCGTCACTGTCATCAACCACCCACTCCCACTTCAGCGTGAAGGATTCCTTCTCGACATCGATTGCCGTCACGTTGACGATTTCATCATATCCCCTGACACACGATGTGGATAATAAGATGCTTGCCAGGTGACAGAGGAAACTAGACAACCTCCTTGAAACCATAGCTGTTACTTTCTCCTCGGCCTTTATAAATGTTCAAAATAGGAGATATGTGTTTTTAGTATATTAGATACCTAAATGAGCTGTATTCAAGGACGTACAGGGAAGTTTTTCCTGAGGGGTATAAACATTTGTAACATTTACATTTTGCAAGTGAAGGTATAAAGCGACCAAGCTGACAATGAGTGCATTTCAATCTGAGAATAAAGGGTTGGGTGTATGGGCATCCTTCGGAAAGTTATGTGTCAAATTTGTTTTAAAACTATCCTTCCCCTCTTTCAGAACATGGCTCACTTTGATGTGAAAGAACTACATCAAATCAGAAGACCATTATTTACCGCTCGTACTCAATTCATAATTTCATTAATCTCCTTTTTATTCTTTCTTTCTTATCCTTGTCCGTTTTTTAAAATACTATTTTTATTATCTTAGTCCATCTAATTCACCCCATTGCAGCCATTATTATTGTTTGGGTTTATTTGGCGGGGGTAAATCAAACCAATAAAATTCAACAATTATACCTAATTCGCAATCGAAATTGTTTGGTAATTTGATTTTAGATGCTACCATATTTAATATTTTGTTTTTGAAATAAGATTTTGTGCATAACAGATATTACGATCATTACAATATTAATATCTTATAATTTGCTTGAAATAGTCTGAGGTCAGAAATGCATTCTAGTCATACAAAAGTATATATATTTGTTTTATAATTCATTAGATTTAGATCGCTCATTTTATTTGAATTCATACTGGTATGATGGTTGTATGGGAGAACAAATTCAATAAAATTACATAAAATATGAATGCATTAACATCATGAACATCGACGAAACTAAGGCCTAAGGAATTAGTCAAATCATATTTAGAGATTTCAACAACTATGGACGAATGAGAGTTAAGTTGCCTTATAAAACACTAGTCAGCTATTTAGTAGGTATGTAGTAGGTAGCTATCTAGTGTGCTAGTATGTATGCTAAAGAAAATGTACTTACGTTTTGGATCTAGAAGATGTTAAACCAAAAATTACTTATGAAGCTCAAAAACGAAGGCAGCCAATCATTTTAATATCCACGGGTCCAATTTAAGGATAATCTCAATTTAAACCACCCAAAAATCTGAAGCTGTAGCTCTGAGAAGAAGTAAGCCTATAGGCCGACCGTCAAATGCATTGCCTAAATGCACGACATAATATGGGGTGCATTGATATTCGTTTTGTCGTGGCGTATGATATAAAATGTGCCGCAGTTAAAATATAACCCGGATACCGACATTCGCCCAAACAGTAGTTCAAAGTACGAAGATATATGATTACCTAACCTCTTGTTTCATGCAGAATACACTTTAAAGTAAACATTTCTCCCTTAATGGGCTTCTTAAACGTCAATATTGGCATGGCTGTAATTCGGTATTAATTCCATGATGTGTTACGCATTGGCGTTTTGGGGTTTTCCCAACAACTGCAAACACCCTCCCTCACACACACACTAACACTTTAGTTAGGCCTACTGCAATTCTACGAAAAGGTGAAATTACCGAACATACAATATTCAGATATAATTTGAATATTGTTTATACGCTTTTTAATTAATATATGTCTCGACACATAGACCTACGCGTGTCATATGGTTTTTGTCCTTAAAAATGGACATTTGTCAGTGTTTGCATTATTTCGGGAAATAAAACTGGTGGTTTTCCTAATCAGTTATAATATTGAGAGTATTCGCTTCACCCGCGACGCACGACGGATTAAAAAAAACACAGGAAATGTATTGCAAATGCCTGTCAATTGACAATGCAGCCTATAGCTGGGCGGTCTTTGTCGAAACTTGGTGAACCGGAATAAAGTTTCGTCATAAGTTTTGCAGCTGACGAAGACTAGGAAATACGTCGTTTGTTAAGAGTCCTGGACGAAACTACTGTTTTGATTCAACAATTTTCGACAAAGACTTCTTGATCTTTGTCAGTAAGGGAATTTTTACAATACATTTTGCATGTTCTTGATTATTTGTCGTGTGTCATGGAGCGAAAAACTAAAGATTGCAAATGCAACTCTGTCATTCAGGGAGTTACCAACCGACAGCCGGTCAGGGTGCGGCCGCTATATATGTTTCTCTCTCCAAGAAGTGAAAAAGGGAGGAAGCGCAATCAGAGAGAGAAAGAAACAGGTAGAAAGAAGAAAGCGAGCTGTCAATGTATGCGACCTAGGTTGACATGTAAATCTCTAATCGTCATATTAGTCAATTGAAGAGAAAATGAGGTAACGTTGAGATTCTCCCCCCGATACCCTACCGTATCGCGGCATAAAGGAGGAAAAAATATCTTTCGACTACATACCTATAACCATATGACTTCATAATATCTTCGCACCCTCCCTGAGAGGACATAGAAATACACGTCTATAAACTGAGTTATGTAACGAATGGAAGGCAATGGCTTCAGCCTCTAAGATGGCGGCGCGATAACGTCAATGCATAAGATCTATAATGTAAAGGATAACATCTGTTACATCAGATAGCATCTAATGAGCAGTGATTTGTAATATCATGTGATAGGGTTGCTTACTCTTGCAAAAAAAAATCGAGATGATTATGTTTGGGGGAGGGGTGAGTGGGTCATATTTCATCTATCAGATGGGCCTCTTGTAAGGTTTATTTTCAACCGGTGTATTGCTAATTAGTGAAAATACCAACTCGTCTACTAGCATTTGGTCTACGATCAGTTCGTCTACTATCAACAATGGAAGTGTCGTGGTGTAGCGGTTCTGACTCTCGCCTTGTAATCAGAGGGTCGTGTGTTCGAATCCCACCATGGCCTAGCGTCCTTTGGCAAGACGTTAATCCACACTTTGCCACTCTCCACCCAGGTGTTAAATGGGTACCCGGTAGGATGTGAAAGCCTATTGTAGTATGCCTAGCAATTGAGTCTTGTAACTCTTGTTGGAATGCTCCCCAGGGAGTGGAGAAGGTGCATACATTGTATGCGGGCATGCAAGGATCCGATGACCGGGGTAATAATAAGTCTAAAACGCTTAGAGACGTCGTTCCGATGTATTAAGCGCTATATAAATGCGGAATATTATTAGTCTAACTGGCATTTCGTCCACCCACCATTTCGTTCAATTGGTCCGATAACCAAATTAGTCAATTTCCCATTTTGGTCTAAAATGGACGAAGTGTTACTCGGGCGAAATGAATGAAAATAAAGCTGATATTAGACCAACTGGTTATTAGACGAAATGGTCATAGACGAATTGGTGATTGGACGAAAAGATGATTGGACTAAAATGGTTGTTAGACGAAATGATTGATGAACGGAATAGCATTGGACTAGGACTAAATGAAAGTAGACCAAGTGATGAGTTGACGAGTTGGCAAGAGAGGAATTATATTCGTACACACATAATGAATGGGGCCGTAAAACGGATGGCGCCATCTTTCAAACGATTTTTTTTCCTTTTTGGCGAAATATCATCTTTCTGATAAAAACGCCGTTTCAGTTCAAAGAACAATATGTATTTTAATTGGTGCTTCTGCATATCGATAATACATCTCTGTCCACATTACCCATTTAAAGTTCTCACTGAAGAAATAACATAAGAAATAGGGCATTATATCAGTAATGTAATGTAAAGTAATATCTTTATATGTATTTGTAATTACTTTTATGTAATTTTCTCCTTCATTCTATTTAAAATATGTGTAAATAGCATTTTGAAACCTTGTCAAAAGCGCTATACAAATATCGACATTAATGGTATGATAAATACAAGCTCAAGCATACCTTTTCAATAAAATTACTTTTAATAATGATAATTATTATATTACATTTGTAAATTGCGCATCACAACTGAAAACAGCCACATACTTTTCTTTTTTACGTATTTTTGTCTTCTTCTTTTCCACGTTCTTGATCACTTGAAGAAGAAACTGAGCACTGGGAGGGTCTGTGCTCATTGCTATGCCAGCCCTGATAAAAAAAATAACATAACAAATATGAGTTATATGAGGCACTAACTGTGTGATGTAGATAGCGCCGTCTTATTCAACTATAAGTTCCAAGAAGATTCGAGGGTAGACACTTATCAACTGAATTTACATCTATGTGTATGCTCTTATTTGATTCGATTTGTTTCACAATCGGAATAGAATTAATGATATAATAAAAAATGTCTGATTTATTAATTTATTCATAAAAGAGAATAACCGATACAACCATTGCAATTGTTGATCTTGGTATTGGTTAACTTATTATTCAATGAAGTTTATTATTCATTTTAGTATCGTATAGGGTTGAAAACATTTTTGGCTAGTTTGGTTATTGATGAGCTTTAGATGAACAAGATGAGCAAGAGTTTGAATTTATCTTGCATAAAACGCAATAATTCGAATGGAGATGTCTATTTTGGATAAGAAGCCGATTCAAACAAAACACATAATGGCCTGGGCATGCCGAAAAAAAAAGAAACTAAACATCTTCACACTCGCAAAGTTAAGTAAAGTTTAAAAACAGCACCAAAAATTTATGTTTTTATTGGTCTTTCTTGTCGAAAAATAAATTTCCTCGTCGAAATTAGGTTTAGATTAGGAAACATAGTTATCATCTACACCAATAGATTTGTTCCTCTTTTGAGGTGCATCCAACCACGCCAATTAACTCATATCCACGCGCACACCGCACCTACTGATACACACACACCCTATCATATACACACACAGTATTATACACACAATGTCATATACAAACACACCCACATGCACCCAACTTTGAAAGAACTGCATCACTAAATTGCCATTAATAAGCTGGCACAACTTTTCTGCGTTTGTTCACCACCGAACTATGTATCCGCCATTTTCACAGCTTAATACCACGAACGGAAAAGGATTAATGATATGTTGTTATTTCTTTGATTTCAACCAGGCTGCAATTTCTTAAAAGTTTGGACATAGTGTCTGGTAAGCAACGCAATTGGAAATATTTCATGATATTGATTGGTCCTGCGTGAGTATTTTACAGAGATTATTTGAGTTATTAATCCGGACAAATTTTTATGTTTGGTTATTGCTGATTAAGCCTATTGGCCTCGAATATACCCAGGCCCCATACACTATTCATAATGGTATTTTGGAACAGAACCCTTGTTATTTAATTTAGAAAAGTTGCAAACTTAATATTTTTGTGTAAAGAGGTAGTTTACCTCCGACCTTATTGAGCAGTAATAGAAACACACTACAAAGTTAGATTCCTAACTCTACAAAAGTTTGTGAGTTTAGGGTAACTGATCACTGAAAATGAGCTATCCAATGCAATTTCCTCAAACTTTGTTCATGTGTTGGAGTATTTGATACCTTTCAATCCGTTCAGAATAATTTAATGGTAATGATTCTAGCTACATAAAAGGATGTAATGCACAATAATATTAATCCAAACAAACGAGACAGTAAATGGCCTACTATAACACCATTAAAGAAATTGCAGTTTTGCATCCGTATGGCTTGCATGTTACGTTATTAATCATTTGTATTCAAACCATATGTGGTTTTATTCATACAGTGTAGCGGGCAAGTTAAAAAAAACCTGCTTTACACAAATACTTTCTCTACATAATCACATGGATTAATGTATTGTAAATGATTAAAAGCACAAAAATAAGTTATTTGAAGAACATGAACTTAACATATTATTTACTAAGTAAAATATGTATATAACTGGTAGAAGCGCATATAAATATGTGAATACATTCTGAAAAAATAATGCATAACGAATTTTGAAGTAAGCCCAAAACAAGTGAAGGCAACACTTTTACTTTAGTAAGTTATTATCTGCCAACATGGAGTACAGATGGGGGCCTAGGGGGCAATGCCCCCAACCCCAAAAATAAATAAAATGAAAAAAAATAACGACCAAGAAAAACAGCGAAAAATGGATAGAAAAATAAGTTGAATATGATATCATCTTCTGAATGTTACGTCAAAATCGACCACAAAACTACTTATATGAAAATAGTCGGAATTTTTGCTCGCTTGCACCATGATCAAAATTTTGTCCCATATGGCATGGTTGGCCCCCTCAGATTTTTATTCTTAGCACATTACACTACTGATACTGTAGGCCTATATTTTCAGCAGAAGCGACTTGGGAAGCATTGTTGGAATTATCACCAGAGCACGCAGAAAATGTATGGTTTTTATTAGTCCTACTTATAATGTTAATTGTAAGTAATTATAAGTGACATAGATCTCTAAAGGCCACCGCACACCTTACGACTGTTCGCGATCCGATTTTAGAACAGATCGCATTTTGCTAATTTTCTGAAAATGAGTTATTGTTATTATGAATTATTTGAGATTAAAATTAATTGAAAGAATATTAATATAACCATTATGAAAGATTGCAAGCCTTTATTCTGGAGTAAAGGCCAAATTAGTTTCAAATCGTGGCCAATCGTACGACTGCTATGACGTCATTTCGACTAGATATTAAATTCGCTTTTATTCTAAGAAGGATGATGGCATTGTCACAGATTTGGACATAGGTATTCGTGCGATGATTTAGAGCATTACACAGTAAGATATTCCGTGTTTCCATAATAGCATCAAATTCTACTACGTTTTATCAAAAAATCGGGTCGCAGACCAATCGTAAGGTGTGCGGTCGCCTTTAAGAGTAGACATGGTGCAGGTGCTTCAATGATATCAAGCTCATTTGAAAAACCTGATTATTCAGAACTTCCTAGGAATGACGAATATGTCAGTTTTCTTGAACATTAAAGAATGAGGAAAGACCACATTAAACAAAAACAAAACAAACAATGTAAACAAAAGTTTGATATTTTGGGCTTTTATAACCGTAAGACTATAGTCCTAGTTAGGCGTGACTTCAGAATACGGGCCTTATTTCCATGTACTCTCTAGGGCAACTCTGCTGCTCAACCATGTCAGACGAATGGCCCTGCCTGGCGTAAAGACTTCACCATTGACACAGCAAAATGCGCTGAATAACTTCAATTTAAAGGTATTGTTTAACTTTGCGAGCAGCCGATTTAAAAAATTCTCAAACCAAGATGAAACATGTGTACAAGTGCATGTTTAAGAACTAATAAACCCTGAAAACAACCATTATTGAGAATGAAAAGCTAAAACTACATGGCAAACCCCGATTTTGTAAATATGCGTCTTATAGACGCCTAAATAGTACACATAAGTGTATGGGATGAAATTAAGATGTTGTTTCCGGTCACTTTATTTTCAATTTTTGAAGCACTAAATAAACCAATGTTAACCAATCACTTTAAAGTGATTGGTTGAAATTGGTTTGACTTTTAAAAAAATCTGAGCTAGAAGGTCACACTTGTCACCTGTGTATGTGATATGTTACAAAAATGAAGCCCAGAAAAAATTGCCTTCGAAAATATTATTTAGTGCTTCAAAAATTGAAATATAAAGTGACCGGAAAGACCATCTTAATGTCATCCCATACACTTATGTGTACTATTAAGGTGTCTATAAGAAGCCTATTTACAAAATCGGGGTTTGCCTCGTAGTTTTAGCTTTTCATTCTCAATAATGGTTGTTTTCAGGGTTTATTAGTTCTAATACATACACTTGTACACATATTTCATCTTGGATGGGGGATTTTTTAAATCGGCTACTCACAAAGTTAAACAAAACCTTTAAGCCGATTCAAAAATCACGCTTATTACGGTTGTAACAATATTCAAGATGAAACACAGACGCGAATACAACACCAGGGTTGCCTATTCCAAAATCCTCTACACAGAGAGAATTCGTTTAGTAGAACTCAGACAGTATCCTTTGTGATTGATTATGATGATTGAGTGGGCATGCTTAATTGTTTGGAATCAATGAACAGAAGTGACGATTATGACGTTATTCATATTGTATTTTTTTAAATGTTTTCCATGTATTGTAACTGGTTGAATAATCAAGAAGGAAATTGCGAGAGATTTTCGATGTGGTCTGCTCTATAATTTTTATCACAATTAAACATCTGGGCTATCAACATGACCCTGAGACACATACGAAAATCGATGTGATCACGTGATGATATTACATTATTTTTTTTGTCGCAAAATTGAAATACTCTTCTCCGTACACATGACATGTGTTTCTTACAATATGAATCAATAGGTCCTATTGAAAAGACCTAGGAGCGTATTTATATTTCGTGCCTAAAACAATGACGTTATTAGATTTTAAGTAGATGAGATTTGGCCCATTGACCAGCCCAGAAAACGACCGTCTCCCATCCGAAAGTTCACCCACACACACACCCACCTTCTACCGCATCATGCATCTACTGTGACCCCCTCCCCCACACACACACTCACCATCCCCGCACTATGGATCCACAGTGACACACCCTCTCACGGACAATTGTCCGTGGGAATATGACATCAGTCACCCACAACCAAGCACACTCAACACACCTAAGCCCGGCCTCTCTCCTGCCAGTCATTAACACGTGTTTGCACTCAAATGCCCCTTTTGTGTGCTGCCCCCTTCCCCCATCACGCCCCCAAACGAAAAAAAGTTCCACCGACCCTGCCTTAAAGGGCAAGTCCACCCCAACAAAAAGTTGATTTAAATAAAGAGAATAGTACAACAAGCATAACACTGAAAATTTCATCAAAATCGGATGTAAAATAAGAAAGTTATGGCTTTTTTAAAGTTTCGCTTAATTTCACAAAACAGTAATATACATATCCTGGTCGGTAGGCAAATGAGGAGACTGGTGATGTCATCCACTCATTATTTCTTTTTTTTATTTTATTATATGAAATACTAAATATATTCTGACTTTGAAATATTGTATAATTCAAACAATATAAAATAAAAGAAATAGTGAGTGAGGGACATCATTGAAAGTCTTATTTATATGACACTGACATGACTGAGTTGTGCAAATCACTTTTTTGTGACAAATAAGCGAAACTTTAAAATGTCATAACTTTCTTATTTTACATCTGATTTGATGAATGTTTCAGCGTTATGCTAGTTTGATTTTCTCTATTTTTTTCAAATCAACATTCTTCTAGGGTGGACTTGACCTTCAAGTATTTCCCAAATTATCGTTTCATAAGATAAAGACATTTCTCGTGTAACTCACCCGAACAAGTAATATCCACAGCCATGATGTCACGATCAATTGCAATTCTGTGGAAGATATGCCCTTTCGGGCCCTTATTTTTAAAGCATTTGGCGCGCTTACAACGACCAAAATGTTTTAAGTTGTACTTAGTTCAAAATATATCCACAACTTTTTCGGAATAAATAAAGTTTGCAGATCGGAAATGACACATATTTTTCTTCCTATTCTGCGGTTTCCGGTTCTCAGTGTAAAATCAGATGTAATATTTTATTTTTATTTTTTATATTTTTTTATAAATTTCTTTGTAGGTGTCGAACTTAAGTGACCCGGTGAAAATGGAATAGTATATATATCGGAAGCTCGAGAACAGAAGAACTGCAAGATTGTTGTTTCATGATTATGTTATTTTCAAGAACATTTGGCCCATCCTACTACCACTACCAAGCACCAAACAGTTTCTTCAGCGTGTCTTCTGTAAATTTACACAAACGACATGAGAGTGAATGATTGGTGTTTTTTCTCCCGAGAAACCTACGATGGGGCGCGATTTTCTGATACAAGTTTTCTTCTGTGTCATCGTCTGCTCATCTCTGATGATGGTGTTCGTATTTAATGCTAATGAATCCGTGAAAGTCTGGAAAAAGTCGCAAAATGGCCTTGGCGATGACGCTCTGGGTTCCTCGACGCGATTGCTCTCAGAAGATGGACATAACGACTTGTATGCTGGAAAGATCAAGAGATCTAGAGCCATGAAAGGGTTCATCAACCCTTCAAGAAATTCTCCAAATGCCGCAGACTTTGTTGACAACCATGCCAATGGTTCAACCTCGTATACTGAAAACCGTGTGCTCTATAAGTTTTATAAAGCAAGCCAGGATCCTTCTTACGATTGCGTCATCAGGATTATCAAGCACCACAGACCGATCGATGAGGAGGTTTACATGAACAATGAGGAATGGGTCAGGTCTAGTTGCGAGGGCACACCTTGTAGTATAGAAGTGAGATACAGTCTGAATTTGAGAGACTTTTGGGATTCGGATGTCGTCGTATTGATGGAGGGGGCGTTCGGTAGCTACGAATGGAAGTATCTCCTTAGGGCGAGACCGCCAGGACAAATGTGGGTGCTGTATGCCAAAGAGTGTCCTGTACATGAGCCACAGTTAAGTCCACCGTCGGATTTATTTTCGGGTAACCCTTACAACCTTAGCATGACGTACCGATCAGGGTCAGACATGTATAACCCGTATGGATACTTCGTAAGAGATCGACCTTGTGGTATAAAGAATCTGAAGAAGTCAGAGTTGATGATGTGGATGGCATCTCGATGTAACCCGCTGGGATGGGAACGAGCAAAGTTTGTCCAATCCTTGAAGCAACATCTGAATGTCCACACCTACGGGCGTTGTGGCACGTTGGAGTGTCCGAAGAATGACCGGGGCAGCTGCCTGTCGAAGATGAGACTTTACAAGTTTTACCTTTCCCTTGAAAATAGTGAATGTGCTGAGTACATCACCGAAAAGATGTGGAAAAATGCCTTCGACAATGGCATGATCCCCGTCGTATATGGGGCAAGAAAAGAAGATTATCAAAGGTTGGCGCCGCCCAATTCCTTTATTCATCTTAACGACTTCCGTACGATGGAAGAATTTGTGGAGTACATTAATTTATTGGATCGGAATGAGACGCTCTACAACAAATACTTCGAGTGGAGGAAGTTAGGAAGGGTTTACTATGGCGCAGGGATAAAAGGAGCAACGCACACTTCAAGACTCTGTAACGTGACCAAGAAGCTTCTGGAGATCGGAAAGGACCCACAGAATTCATGGAGAGCTCGAAATCCTAATTTTAGAAAATGGTGGACTGGATCGTGTGTGCATCAGAAAGAACTCTTAGGTGTGAGAATATAGAGTGAGCTAACAAGTCCATATTGAGAGTCTCCAGAATAACAGTGATCTAGGTAGCATCTTGTGCAGGACGAATATAGGAAACCATATTCAAAGGCCATCCACTTGCTGGATAAAATACACATTTCGTCAGCAATCGTTGCTGTGGTTTGACTGTGGCCCTCGGTTCCATTTTTCATAAAACTTGTTAGAAAAACAAATTAACAATAAAGCTACCAAAATTGTTCAATCTGATTGGCTGATGGTACATTCGTGATAAAAAAAAATGTGCGTAATTATAACAAGTATTTATGAAACGGGACCAAGGTTTGACAACCCTCTCCTTTCCAGAGTGTCAAATTTAATGCTGTCCCATTTCTTTGATGGGGATTCGAACTAAATTTTTAAAGTCATTCTTCTAGAAGCTTACAATTTGACATCAAATAATCTGCTACTGGCTGAAAATGCAGGGATTTCCAATGATTTCAATGGCCATAAATACATATTTTTCTTCTGTCAGTCATGCTAGCAGCATCATCGAGGCGAATTACAGAGTTAGACAGTCGAATGCCTCTGCCTTATTCGACAAATTTGATGTAAGACAGCTTTAACGTATAAGGCGAGCAGATGAATGTTCCTCAAAATTACTTGACGTCAAATGTGTCTATTGCTTGTAAAGCGATTCCTGTATAATATGGGATGTAATCCTGTTAAAGGACAAGTCCACCCCAACAAAAGTTGATTTGAATAAAAAGAGAAAAATCCAACCAGCATAACACTGGAAATTTCATCAAAATCGGGTGTAAAATAAGAAAGTTATGACATTTTAAATTATCGCTTAATTTCACAAAACAGTTATATGCACATCCTGGCCTGTATGCAAATGAGGAGACTATGATGTCATCCACTCACTATTTCTTTGGTGTTTATTATATGAAATGTGTAATATATCTATAATTCAAACAATAAAAAACAAAAGATTGATGGACATCATCGACTGACTCACCTACTTGTGCATATCACTGTTTTGTGAAAAATAAGCGAAACTTTAAAATGTCATAACTTTCTTATTTTACATCATATTTTGATGAAATTTTCAGCACTATGCTAGTTTGATTTTTCTCTACTTATTCAAGTCAGCTTTTTCCTGGGGTGGACTTGACCTTTAATGAACAGCTTGTATGAGTCACTTTTTTTCTAGAATTCTCATGTCACCCTAATATTCCCATTTATGACTTATGACCAGAATCACTTAAAGGGATGGTCCGGGCTGAATATATTTATATCTAAATAAATAGAGTAAAATGCTGAAAATTTCATCAAAATCGGATAACAAATAACAAAGTTATTGAATTTCACAGTTTATCAATATTTTTGTGAAAACAGTTATATGCACATCGTCATGAATATTCATTAGTTAGGCTGATGATGTCACATCCCCACTTTTCTTTTAATTATTTTATTACATGAAATCATAAATGTTTCATTTTTTCATTCATGTGTAAACGATGTGTCTCCATTATGATGAAATAAGTTGCGGCAATAAATAACTGCACTTAATCAGTTGTCTATCCAATTGCTTTAGTTCTCGGTTGAAAATTTTTGAATAAACCTAATTTCATATAATGAAATACAAAAGTACAAGTGGGGATATGATTTAATCAGACCACCTAATGAATATTCATAAAGACATGCCTAGAACTGTTTCACCGGAATAATGCAAATCTTTAAAATTCAATAACTTTGTTATTTGTTATCCGATTTAGATAAAATTTTCAGCATTTTGCTCTGTGAATTTTACTTTAACTTTTGTTGAATTGAAACTCTGTTCTTAAGAGGTGGTTTAACTATGGATAGCCAATTCTGACACAGATATCTGAACTATAGTTATAATGATAAATAAGGAAGATGTCTTCTATAGAATGAGGAAAGAACACATTAAACAAAATAAACATACAATGTAAGCAAAAGTTTTTATATTTTGGTTTTCACACTCTAAAAAGAAATCAGTCAAAATGACTAGGTAATAGGGTCAGGTGGGGTGCAACTGTTATTCTAGTCGTATTTTACTAGAACAGAATTATTTCTGACTAGAATATAATTATGCCAGAAATGTGACTATCAGTGAATGCCATATCAGTTGCACCCAGCTGACTACTGGTCTAGTCAATTTGACTGATTTGTTTTATGCATAATGTCAGCGCAGTGTTAGACCATGGTCCAAGTTAGGCTGGACTTCAGATTACAGGTCATATTATTGCCATTTACTGCCCGGGGGCCCACTTCCATTCACGAGTGGATACCATGCGCGACCATGGGGTCTCGAAAAGCACCCTAAACACTTAATGTCCATATTCTGAAAATACACCCCTTAACAAGTATTGGGGTGTGAAACCCTACCCTTAACAAGTATTGGAAACAAAACGATACTCTTGGCAAGCATTCCCTGAAATGAACCTCTAAACAAGTACAGGAATGTTTTATTGTTACGGGTCCTTCGGTCGTCGGCTTTACCTTATTTGGTTTAGTACGACCCCACCTTCTACACCTCGCGCAAATCGGACTCTAAACACAAAGTGTTAGGGCAAAAAGGACATCCTTTATCAAACATTTAAATTTTGTCAATGTAAGTGGCCCGGGATTTACTGTCTTGGGCAGGGGCGTCGATCCATTTTTCAGATTGGGGGGGCAAAATCATTAACGTTCCAAAGGCGGTCGATCGTACAAAACACCCACACACACACCCTCACCCACACACACACACACATATATATATATATATATATATGACTCATGAACAGAGAAACGTATCACACAGACACCCGGTATCTCACCAAAAAATTAATGTGAGCGCGAAGCGCGAGCTGAATTTTTTTTTATACTGACAGGAAAAGCGTGCGTGTTCAGGACTGTTTGTAGTAACTCATGAGAATGATATAATATCTCACTACACAGATAGTATGAGTGCCGAGAGTGAGCTGAAATTTCTTTATATTGTGACCTGAAAGCTTGATATTCTAAGCATTTTTGGTACCAATGATTAAGATTGGTATCTAAACGAAGAATAGATGCGAGCGCGAAGCGCGAGCTGAAAATTTTGATATTCACATCTGAAACAATGACAGTTTAATGGACGTTTTTGATAAGAACAAGATATATATATTAAAAAAAGATGATTGCAAATCGAAGCAGGAGTTCTTTTAGTGAGGCTTAGAACTGAAAACGGGACATTTACATTCACCTATTTAATCATGAAAAGTATGGGTTTTTGCTAGAGAAATGATGCGAGTGCGAAGCGCGAGCTGAAAATTTTTATATTCCAATCTGAAAAGCGGACATTTTGAGCACGATTTTAAATAAAGAACGAGTTGTGTATCTCAATCTCGCTTGCTGAACATTACAATCTTGTTTTTTGGGGGGCATATCCGGAATTATTGGGGGGCAAAATGATATGTTTGCCCCCCCCATATTTTCATTGGTGGGGCGATCGCCCCCCCCCCTGCCCCCCAGGATCGACGCCTCTGGTCTTGGGGCAACTCTGCTGCTCAAACATGTCAAAGGAATAACCCTGCCTGGCGTAAAGACATCGCCATTGATACAGCAAAATGCGCTGTGTGTGTGTGTGTTTGTATTTGAGTTTTGTCAGACGTGTATCAATCAGATATGATTATTTACGTCTGGGACCGACCTTTAACGTCACCATCCGAAGGACGTGACCAGGGCTCGAACCTCGACCCTCTGCATCAATTTGAATAACTTCATTTTAAGCCGATTTACAAATCACACTTAATACGGTTGTAACAATATTCATGATGAAACACAGACGCGAAAAATACAACACCAAGGTTGCCTATTCAAAATCCTCTACACACAGAATTCGACCAGTCTAACTCAGACAGTATCCTTTGTGAATGATTATGATGATTGAGTGGGCATGCTTAATTGTTTGGAATCAATGAACAGAACGATTATGACGTTATTCATATTGTATTTTTTTTCATGTTTTCCATGTATAGTAACTGGTTGAATAATCAAGAAGAAAAATGCGAGAGATATTCGATGTGGTCTGCTCTATCATTTTTATTGTATTTAAACATTGGGGCTATCAACATGACAATAACACGTACAGAGACATGATCGATGTGATCACGCGATAATAGGGTACGAGTTTCGTTGCAAAATTAAAACACTCTTCTCCGTCCAATTGACATATGTTTCTTAGCATATGAATATATAGGCCATAATGCCAAACACTTTAACGGAAAAGAGGAACGTGCGTATATTTCGCGCCCAAGGCAATAACTTTCTTAGGTTTTAAGTAGATGAGATTTGGCCCATCGACCAGACGAGAAAAGAACCGTCTCACCAAAGAGAGTTCACCCTTTTCACCAACACATACACACTCACACCCGCATCATGCATCCACTGTGACATCCCCTCTCTCGGACATTATTGTCCTCTCATACCTCCTATACATACTTTCCTGCGCTGTAAACGCCGCATTCACCCGCACCCACACACACTCAACACGCCTAAACCTGGCCAGATATTAACACGAGTTTGTACCCAAATGCCCCTTTTTGTGCTGTTTTGGCCCCATCCCCACGCCCCAAACGAAAATAAGTTCCGCCGACCCTGCCTTAAGTAAAGTCCATGTTCATAAGATGAAGATATTAATTTTCTCTTGTAAATCACCCGAGCAAGTAACATCCACAGCCATGATGTCACGATCAATTAAAATTCTGTGGAAGATATGCCCTTTCGGGCCCTCATTTTGAAAGCATTTGGCGCGCTTGCAACGACCAAAATGTTATAAGTTGTCCTCAGTTCAAATATCCACAACTCGTTCGTTCGGAATAAATAAAGTTTGCAAATCGGATATGACACATAGTTTTCTTCATATTCTACGGTTTCTAGTTCATAGTGTAAGATCAGATGTAATCTTTTATTTATTGATATTATTTTTATAAATTTCTTTGTAGGTGTTGAACTTAAGTGACCCGGTGAAAATGGAATAGTCTATTGGAAGCTCGAGAACAGAAGAACGGTAGGATTGTTCCATTATGATTATATTATTTTGAAGAACAGTTGGCCCATCCTTCTGCGACTTCCAAGCACCTAACAGTTTCTTGATTGTGTCTTCTGTAAAATTACACACGCGACATGAGAGTGACTGATTGGTATTTTTACTCCGAGCAACCTTCGATGGGGCGAGAATGTTTTATCCAAATGTTTTTCTGTGTAATCGTCTGCTCATCTCTGATGATGGTGTTCGTATTTAGTGCTAATGAATCCGTGAAAGTCTGGAGAAAGTCGCAAAATGGCCTTGGCGAAAACGCTTTAGGTTCCTCGACGCGATTGCTCTCAGAAGATGGACGTAACGACTTGTATGCTGGACAGATCAAGAGATCTAGAGCCATCAAAGGGTTCAGCAAACCTTCAAGCAATTCTTCAGATGGGGCGGACTTTGTTGTCAACCATGCCAATGGTTCAACCTCGTATACTGAAAACCGTGTGCTCTATAAGTTTTATAAAGCAAGCCAAGATCCTTCTTACGATTGCGTCATCAGGATTCTCAAGCACCACAGACCACTCGATGAGGAGGTTTACATGAACAACGAGGAATGGGTCAGGTCTAGCTGTGAGGGCACACCTTGCAGTATAGAAGTGAGATACAGTCTTGATTTGAGAGATTTCTGGGATTCGGATGTAGTGGTATTGATGGAGGGGGCGTTCGGTAGCTACGAGTGGAAGTATCTCCTTAGGGCGAAGCCTCCAGGACAAATGTGGATGCTGTATTCCAAAGAGTGTCCTGTTCATGAGCCACAGTTAAGTCCTCCGTCGGATTTATTTTCAGGTAACCCTTACAACCTTAGCATGACGTACCGATCAGGGTCAGACATCTACAACCCGTATGGATACTTCGTACGAGATCGACCTTGTGGTGTAAAGAATTTTAAGAAGTCAGAGTTGATGATGTGGATGGCATCTCGATGTAAACCGCTGGGATGGGAACGAGCAAAGTTTGTCCAATCCTTGAAGCAACATCTGAATGTCCACACCTACGGGCGTTGTGGTACGTTGGATTGTCCGAAGAATGACCGGGACATCTGCCTGTCGAAGATGAGAATGTACAAGTTTTACCTTTCACTTGAAAATAGTGAATGTGCTGAGTACATCACCGAAAAAATGTGGAGGAATGCCTTCGACAATGGCATGATCCCCGTCGTATATGGGGCAAGAAAAGAAGATTATCAAAGGTTGGCGCCGCCCGATTCTTTCATTCATCTTAACGACTTCAGTACGATGGAAGAATTTGTGGAGTACATCAATTTATTGGATCGGAATGAGACGCTCTACAACAAATATTTCGAGTGGAGGAAGCTGGGAAGGGTTTCTTATGGCGAAGGGAGAAAAACAACAATGCAACCTTCAGGACTCTGTAAGTTGACAAAGAAGCTGGTGGAGATCGGAAAGGACCCACAGAATTCATGGAGAGCTCGAAATCCTAATTTTAGAAAATGGTGGACTGGTTCATGTGAACATCAGAAAGAACTCTTAGGTGTGAGAATATAGTGTGAGATACAGTACAAGAAATCAAGAGTCTCCAGAATGGAAGTGAAAACCAATTAGAAAGCATCTTCAGTAAGACGACTTTATCATGTTTAGGAAACCGTGTTCAATAGCCCTGCATTTGCTGGATAAATTTCGTCGGCAATTTTTTAAAATATCTTGACCGTGGACTTGCCTAGGGTCTGCTTCATAAAACTGGCTATGATAGCAAATTTACAGTAGTTCAAAGCTACTGAAATTCTTCAATATGATTGGCTGATGGTAAATTCGTTGTAAAAATCACTGCCCCGTGTCTGCCTTGTGGATTCCAACCAAATCTTTGAAATTCAATTTTCATATGCATTTGATGAGAAGTAAATTGACGTCAAATAATTTGCTACACACTAAGAAATAAAGATTCAAAATTGAACCCCGAAAGGTTGATGCAAAATCAGCACCCTATGGGTTCAAAAATTGAACCCCTGATTTGGGGTTCAAAAATTGAACCCTGCGGTTGGGGTTAATTTTTGCACCCTGAGGGTTCAAAACTGCACCCCTAGGGTTTCAATTTAAAATTTAGGGGTGCAGTTTTGAACCCGCAGGGTGCAAAAATGAACCCCAATCGCAGGGTTCAATTTGAACCCATTGGGTGCTGAATTTGCATCAACATTTCGGGGTTAAATTTTGAACCTTTATTTCTTAGTGTGTACTGGCTGAACATTCAGGGATCTCCGCTGATTTCAGTGGAAAACATTGTGTAGAATACCTGCATATTCTGCCAGTCATGCCAGCAGTACCGCAGAAACGAATAACAGGGTCAGACAGAGCCTAAGCTTCTGCCTCATTCGACAAAGTTTATGACTGCATGACAACTTTCAAATATAGGGAAACGAGGAGAATATATACACTAAGAAATAAAGGTTTAAAATTGAATCCCGAAAGGTTGATGCAAAATCAGCACCCTATGGGTTCAAAATTTGAACCCTGCGGTTGGGGTTCATTTTTGCACCCTGAGGGTTCAAAACTGCACCCCTAGGGTTTCAATTTAAAATTTAGGGGTGTAGTTTTGAACCCGCAAGGTGCAAAAATGAACCCCAACCGCAGGTTTCAATTTTTGAACCCATAGGGTGCATGCTGATTTTGCATCAACCTTTCGGGGTTCAATTTTGAACCTTTATTTCTGAATGTGTACCTTTAAAATTAATTTTAACGTAAATTGTTATTCCTAGTAAAGCGTTTCCTCTCTATTATTTATTTTCATTGTTATTTTATTTATTTATTTATTTATTCCACTTTTGAAATAAATATAATATATATAACAAATGTATTTATAAATGTAGTTTATCGATATCAAATTAACTATCTAACATAAGTATCTAATAAAGGTTTGCCTGAAATCAAATATATTAATAAATATGTTGGGACGTTCCTTTTCTCTTTTTTTAATCTATATTTAAGAAACTTTATTAGCGGATGACACTTCTTACTGATATTTTGACGAAATAGATGCCAACCAATAACAAAATCTGATGTAGCTGTATCATTCTCACGTATTTTGTCAATGTAAAATTGACTAAATTAGAAAATGGAATACGCAACCAATAAAACCACGATGCAACAAACCATGTAATTCTTCGGTAAAAAAAAAAGATTAGACATATATATGACTGTTATTCCTACTGGAACTTACCTTTTTAGCTTTACCACCGTGTACGATACCTATGAAATCAAGTCTACTCTGTGGTATTCTCAACACTTGTTATTCTTTTTTTTTAAGTTCGTGATTTAAAAATCATATTTTGTGACCAGCAAGCTCAATTCCGATCTTGGCTTTTACAAAAATCAAAAGTTATAAATTTATTCATTTGAACTTGCAAGACGAGCTAGGCCTTTAAAACATCATTCATTTACTGATTAATTGATTTACTTACTAAGTAACTAATCAAATCTTATCAAATTAATGTCCAATTCAAATCATGCAAAGCATAGAATATTCATTGATTATTATTTCGGTTAGAGTTTTAACCCTATCGAGGCCGGGGTATTTTGTGAGTTCATATGGCCGGGGGGGGGGGGCGCCCAGGACCCCCCCCCCCTTGAGATCTCGACTGTCGAGATTGATCGCGCCGAGAATCGGCACGCAGGTTGTCTAGGACATAATCTACAAAATTGTATAGTAATTTATTTCATCGAATTGCTATTAAGTGATTATGCTACTTTATACGTAATTAGTATGCAAAATCAGACTTTTTCCTCTTACTCCCTAAATAAAGCTCCAAATGCTCTAATATTTGGTATAGAAATTTCTTGTGGTATTCTCAGCAGGTGTACATGAACAACATTGCGATGTCAGATCAATTTCTAATGTATCATATTGTTTTTGCAATTTCTTATGTATTTCTTTGTTTTTTGACCTTTTGTTTTTCAGTGTCTTTTTTCTATGAAATTTGTTAGGGACTCTTCTGGGATAAAAAAAACATAAAATGAATACATTTAGACCAGCAAAACTCAAAATAATCATACATTTCTGATTTTTGGATGAAAACACAATTTGCATTATTGAGTTTGTACACAAAACCACGTTGATCTCAAAAGTTGTGTAAGACTTGAAAGTAAAAATTCAGCGAACGGAATGGTCAAAAAAATTCGCGCGGCGAAAATAGTGCGCGAATCGTCGAGGGGCCCCCGTCCTAGATAGGGTTAAGACAACTGGGACCTCTTGTCATAGACGCATAACACTACAGTATTGCTCTCAGCACAGTACTCTAATACATGCAAATGTGAGTTGCAAAGCACCTCCCATTGTGCTACCTTGCCTGATAACAGACAATTGAAATTAACTGAACCGATGAATATGGCATTGTCGATAATAGAATATACTTCATACAACTGGGAAATTGATAATACAACTGGGATTTTGATAATCATTTCTTACAGTTCAGTTAGTTTAATGAATAGTGAATGGAGCAGACTCGTCAGCGCTCAAACAACTAACCTGACGAAAATAGACGGTATTAGCTTCCTCTCTGAGAGGTTGAAACAGAGGACGACAGAGAGAGAAAAAAAAAGAAGAAGAGAGGAGGAGAGTGTGTGGGAGAGAGAAAAATCCTGGATCCGTCCCTGATACAGAATAATGACTTTTGTAAATTGCTTGAATGTTAGTCTATATTAAGGCTGTTAATGAAGTAGCGTCGCGACGCTATTTCGAAGGAATGGCCTCATTTGGGAACACATGAAGAGCCAGACATATGCAGCAGTTACTTATTTTGAATTTCGATAATTATACCACGAGAATCTTTCTCTTCCTTTATTTCTCTTTCCCTTTCTCTCTACACTGCAAAAACTCTGGTGTTGATTTAACACCAGCCCGGACTCTATATATGTCCACACCAGAGAAGTGTTAAACAACACCAGTTTCATTTGGTCTAACACAAGATAAGTGTTTAAACAACACCAATTAGTATCAAAACAGCATCGGTTTGATTCCAAACTGGTGTTGTTTCAATACTTCTCCGGTGGAGACGTATAGATTCCTGGCTGGTGTTAAATCAACACCGGAGTATTTGCAGTGTATATACCTTTCATTACATTATGCATAACTCTTGCCCCTTTAATTTTCGTCCCTTATTTCGTCACACCTGCCCCATCTCCCCCCCCCCTTACCAAATGCCCAGTCTCTACTATTACTACTACTACTACTACTACTATACTACTACTTCTACTACTACTACTACTGCTGCTGCTGCTGGTGGTGCTACTACTACTTCTACTACTGCTTCTACTAGTACTACTAATACTACTACTACTACTTCTATTTCTACTACTACTACTACTACTTCTACTACTAATACTACTACTTCTACTACTACTACTTCTACTACTACTACTTCTTCGTCTACTACTATACTACTACTACTACTTCTACTACTACTTCTACTACTACTACTACTTCTTCTTTTACTACTACTACTACTACTTATACTACTACTACAACTACTACTACTTATACTACTACAACTACTACTACTGTCATGACTGTAGCAAGGCTATATAGGGTCGACCTTCATTTATCCTACACTAATGATAGATAGTATAAACAATCACACCAATAACCTGCTCCAAAAAGACATTTTGCTAATAAACTTCAAACATTTTATTACAAATATCCGAAATAATTAGCAACAACACGTTATATAAAGATTGTTTATAAAAAGCATAAAAAGACAGAAATCATCCAGACAGCTTCATGTTTAAAATGAACGTACGTTTGCACAGTTCAACTCAGTATGTTAGGATATTGTCCCTTTTTTTCAAAACGAAATATCTAATGAATAGTCTATAGATTTATGCGATACTTTATATTTCAGATAAAATCGCTCTTATCCTAGGATTCAGGACGAGTAGGCCTATAGTACATAGTTCCATCGGAATGGGGGAAGTCTGGTAGATGCGTTGGAGCAAATCAGTGGCGGATCCACGGGCCGGCTGAGCCCCCCCCCCCCTTGAGAAGCGAAATTAAAAAAAATTGTAATGTGAAAATGCCATTAAAACAGAAGTGTGCCTCCCCTAACCCCTTTTAAAGTGAAGACCATTTTGGGGGAACGAAATACCATTAATTTTTGGTTAGAAAACCTTTTTTTTACTTGTCAATTTTTTACTCAGAAAAATGTGCCCCCCCCCCCCTCCCCCTCTTGGAAAATCCTGCATCCGTCCCTGGAACAAATATAAGGGAGTTTTCGCACAGCTACGTACGGATGAGTCAAGACCAGAGAAATGTATTATCGAATGCCATTCATGACAAGGAACAACTAAGAAGTCTTTGTCGAGAATATATTAATCTAAATAGCGGTTTATTCATTTCCTCTGGACAAACGACATATTGGGGGGTCAATCAATTACCCCGGGATCAATTAACTCCGAAAATTAGGACGAAGTTGATGGTCCCGTTCATCAATTTTCGACAAAGATCTCCCAGCTGTTCTTTCCCATTCGACATTTTCAATACATTGACTGTGTTCTTGCATCTCCGTCAGTCGCCGAGCGAAAGCTCTATTTATCATCATTCAGTCACTTAAATTCTTAAAAAGGTTTAGCCAATATTGGGTAAAATGGGAACATGCATGTTTGTTGGGTATTAATGATACGAAATACGGTGTAAATTTTATGCAATGCTGCGTTGAAATTTACCAATAAAACATGCATTTTGTCCAATATGGGGACAGAATTAATCAACAAACATGCTTGTTCCCTTTCTACTCAATATTAGGTAAATTTTTACTCAATCTTTTTTAGCGTGTCGGAAAACAATTACGATTGGTGACGAGACAGTCTCTCGAATAAATATCCTTAGAAAGGAAACAAAATATTCTGGATTTGCCATTTAAATCAAGCGATCGATATGCAACCTTCGCGTAAGGGAGAATTGAAGACAACAGGGAAAATGGCAGGTTATTTTCTGAGGACAACCGCCAAGATGGAAGTCACGCTGATGACCACGGTGATAAACACTCCCGTAGATGTCAGATGACGGCCACTGTTATATTCTGTGAGGGCAAGGGTAAGATAATAGAATGAATTTAGACATTTTGATTTTGATGTTTTGGTTTTTTTTTGCATTTTTAAAATATAGTCTATAAAGTCATGTGAAGTAAGCGATAAATCATCCAACCGACCATAAGGTAAGAAATTCATTTATTGTCTCCATGAAATAGTGAGAAATTGATTTGACAAATTGGTGGTAAAAAGCATTATTTCGCACAGAAGTAATGCACAACTGATATGGAACAAACAAAAACAATGAATACGTCAGATGAAAGTTAAAACGGAACACGTACAGTGGAGGCAAAAGCAGGGGCACATGGGAGTGCAGGGTGTCGCTCTGTGGTGAGTATAGTTTAAGCCCTGAAAATTACAGAACTACACTCTAACAAACGCTCCATGAGGATAATAATGTGTCCAACCGAAATCGGGCATTTTTATTCATCCAGTGTGATGAACAATTTGCCAATGCTAAAGTAATTAATGCATAGGTTTTAACCTTGCTGGACAATATAATAATAATAACATTTTTTATTGCGCTTAATACAAATGTTTCTAAGCGCTGCATATACTATTACCCCGGTTTTAGCACGGCTATCCTGCTCGGACGCTCGAACATTCAAGGAATTCCTTCCTACCGGGTACCCATTTACTACACCTGGGTCGAGAGTGGCAAATGTAGATAAACGCCTTGCCAAAGGACGCTAGTGCTGTGCTGGGATTTGAACCCCGGACCTTGTGGTTCACAGTCCATAGACTTATCCATTGAGCCAAAACACCTCTATTATGCTTCCCGCATTGGGTAAAATACTTCCCAAAATTGGTAGGACACAATATTACCCTCGTGGTGGTAAAAAGAATTACCCGATATTTTTACAGTGTGTATACTAATAGGTGTGCTTACCTTCCGATGCCGCTCCATCATCAATCACGTGGTATAAGGATATTGTTCCACTCGCTGAACCAGCCACCATCAGTAAAGGTTTCCCCGTTATGCTCTGATCAGCTGGTACAAACCTATTTGAAATATTTCATAATATATCATACTTTTAAAAGAAAAACACTTCAACTGAAAGGGAAGGGTTTTGAAATGTTTTCGTCTAGAATAATTGCAGGAAGCAGATAGATAGATAGATAGGTAGGTATAGGTAAGCAGGTAGATAGACAGATAGATAGATAGATAGATAGGTAGGTAAGTAGGTAGGTATAGGTAAGTAGGTAGATAGATAGATAGATGGATGGATGGATGGATGGGTGGATGGATAGATAGATAGATAGATGGATGGATGATACAAATGCAACTAGTGATTAAAATCAGAGGGGTGACGAGGCGGAATTTTACATGGTTGACAAAAATAAATAAATAACAACAAATTAAATGAATGAATAAATAAATAAATGAATATATAAATAAATTCGATACAGTTCATCGAACAAAAACTCACTCCATATCCTTCGGGTCCAGGTCACCGAGATCCCTGTCGTCCAGCAGCTGGGCGAAGGTCTTCCCCATTCCACCGCGCCGGTGCATGGTCTCGAACTTGGCCTTTCCATTTGCCGTCACGGTGTAGATTGCGATGACGGATGCCCGGTCGACTCCGACGAAGACCACCGTCTTTCCGTTGACGACACCGACTTCGATTGTTTCGCATTCAGGTCCCTGGTTTGGCCAAACATAAGAAGAATATTTGCTGTTTAAGATTTTAAGATGGCTTAAAGGGGAAGTCCAACGTGAGAGTATACCTGGTGGGTGTTTCATAAAGCTGTCCGTAAAGTTACGCACAACTTTGCGCACGACTGGAACATGTTTTTAGGTCCTAACTCAATTACATAGGCATATATCACTTGGCATGAGAAAGGGTTACCAGTCGTGCGTAAAGTCACTCGTATCTCACGAACAGCTTTAAGAAACACCCACCTGCTTTAATATCTTCTTTTCACTCATTGGGGAAATGAATACATCGAAATGAATTGCTATTATAAACAAGTATAATTACTATTGATCCTTGTATATCTGTTCATCGTTGTATAAACATTTATCAATTCAGATATTAATTCCTTCGTTTCTCGACACAAAATTACAGAACCTACCCGGTTATCGGATCGCTTGTCGGCGAGATCACTCGGCATTTCGTTGACTGGATCGTCGGGGTACGTCTCCGAGTTAAAAACATGTGGATACCGCTCCGAGATCTCCCTCTCGATCTCGTCTCCGCTGTCGAAGACGCGCGATAGATCGTCTGCCCGAAGAATGGAGAAGCCCCGACCACCGAAAAAGAATAGGTTTTCAATCTTTCCCTCTTCTGTCGCGCTTAAACCGTCGTACTTGCTGAATTCTAGGCGTCCTGGGGAAAAAGGGAGACAGATGACTTTCTCTTCTTATATTTCTCTTTAAAACATTTTTTAATCAGTCTATCAATTTTAATCAATCAATTCACATTAAACCGATCTACTGTCAGCTAGGTAATTGATCCATCAATCTATCTATATCTATCTATCTATCTGTCTGTCTGTCTGTCTATCTATCTTTCTATCTATCTAGTTATCTATCTGTTTGTCTATCTATCTATCTATTAATTTAATATGTTGTAACGCGCTTTGGGCCATTCATGGGAAAAGCGCTTTATACAAATTTGTTATTATTATTATTATTATATTATTATTATCTATCTATCTATCTACCTTCATATACATTAGTGTCATAGTCCCAAGTACTAATAACACAGTTAAGATTTGATTTAGATTTGAAAGTCCCTGATGATATTCATGAATGTAATGGCGAATCGATCACAAGAAAAGGTTCTGGGGCAGAGAAGGCCTGTTCACCATTGGCTTCTAATGTTAGCAAGCATTTTCTTTCAGAACGGGAGAATTGCGTTCCTTTTCCTGACAGGTAAATTTCTAGCATGTTGATTTGTTGAGACAAAGTGAGGTAATATAGAAAAGAAGAGCATTTCCAATATCGAGATAAAATAAATAAACGTGTAAGCGTGGCGGCAGACTTATGTTCTTGGAATTTTCAAAACTTGTTATAATGACAAATTTGCAGTTTCAAGCTATTGAAATCATTCAATTTAATTGGCTCTTGGTAAACTTAATATTGTGCTACTAATGACAATTTGTCTTTGTGAAGCGGAACTATGCGTGAACAACATGAATTATCATATCATTACTAGTGCCTGAAAACAAAATACAATTAGCAAAGTCGATGATAAACATGATAAAATCAAAGTAGCAAAAATACCCAGTTTTAAGGAATCGTTGAGGTTGTTGATCATGGATTGCGGCATAGTCGAGGCCAGTCGCTTTTCTGTTCAGCAAAAAAACAGGAAATGACAGGGAGGAAGAAAAGTATATAATTATGAAATCTTCCAAATCTGTTTTGGGTTATATACGGTAGTATATAGAAAATAGTTAGTTCTGGGTCATTCTTTCTTTGAAAATCTGTGGCCCCTGAAAAAAAAGGATTGGAAACTTTGGTATAACTTTCCCATTATGGCATTTACATGGTAGCACACTGCAATAACTCGGGTGTTGATTTAACACCAGCCCGGAATCTATATGTGTCCACACCAGAGAAGTATTGAAACAACACCGGTTTGGAATCAAACCGATGCTGTTTTAATACTAATTGGTGTTGTATAAACATTTGGAGTTGGACCGAAACGAAACTGGTGTTGTTTAACACTTGTTTGGTGTGGACATATAGCGATTTTGGGCCGGTGTTAAATCAACACCAGAGTTTTTGCAGTGCATGATGACTCGGTATATTCGTAATCAAGGTTTCCATTGTAATTCCGATAACTCTTAAAGGGGAATGAAACGTTTGGAACAAGTAGGCTTGTGTCAAAACAGAAAAATCAAAGAATAAGAACAAAGAAAGTTTGAGAAAAATTTGATAAATAATGAGAAAGTTATGAGCATTTGTACATTGCAAATCATTAATGCCATGGAGATCCTCCCATTGGCAATGCGACAAGGATATGTAATGTCACATGTGAACAAATTTCCCTTTGATGGACTATAAATACCCCAATGGGGATACAAACCCTTTATCGATAAAGTATTACCAAGGAGTGTGTTGGAAGCTCCTTTTTTTATTTATTACTTGTTTAACAAATTTTCGGCATTACTCCTATTTGGTTAAGATCAGTACGCTCGATCTGTAATGAAAATCATAACATCAGTATGCTCGATCTGTAATGAAAATCATAAGTCAGAAAAAAATGGAACCAGTGGGATTCGAACCTGCCATCTACTGCTTTCCGGGCAGCGACTCAACCACCAGGCTATTTTGGTTCACGGTTAAGCCACGATGAACTGGAATTCAAATACATGTACCCTCGATCCTCTTCTTTCTGACTCATTTGTATTCAAATGCCGTCCGCTGTAGATATCTATTTTTTTCGTCTTGAGTGGTCCACACTTTACAAGCTTTGCTTTTCAGTGGACCACTCCGTTTTTCCAACATTTTTTGATATATTATCTTCTGTATCAGGTGCATATTGTTTATATTTGGTTTATTTGAATATTTATGTCATTTGTATTTTCTGATGTTATATTTTATTTATTGTAATTATTGCTTCTGAATTTTGTTGGAAAAATTGAATGAATGAATGGATAGTAAATTAAGAGGCTTTTATAGAAGGAAATTATAATTTGTTTAACAAATTTTCGGCATTACTCCTATTTGGTTAAGATCAGTATGCTCGATCTGTAATGAAAATCATAAGATCATAAGTCAGAAAAAGGGCTTTTGCACGGACAACCCGATCAGGTGTTCCTACCGGGTACCCATTTACTAAACCGGGGTGGAGAGTGTGAAATGTAAATAAACGCCTTGCCAAAAGAGGCTACTAACTAGTGCAGCACTACTAATTGTGCTGCACTCGACCCAGGTGAGGTGAATGGGTACCCGGTAGGATTAATTCCTTGAATGCATGAGCGCTGAGAGGCAGCTCAAGCTAAAGCCGGGGTAATAATAACAACGCGCCTCGGAATCACTGATCTCTCTCAGTGGGAGAGATCAGTGCTCGGAATAGATTATTTCTAGATAGATGGCGCTATATAAATGCCTATTATTATTATTATTATTATTAACTGCCGCGATGGGAATTGAACGGCCCGGACATTGTGCTTCAAAGTCCGGGGACTCACCTACTCAACCATGTCAACCACAACAGTTATACTTAGGACTTAGGGATACTGAGGGAGTGTACTGAACGAAATCTTAATGACTCCGTATTCAGTTCCAAATTCTTTCTCCTCTTTAGGTTGGCCGGATCATGTCCTGGTAGGTCAGCGTCGAACTTGAACTTCACTGGTTCACTTCTCCAATACTTGTCCAGTCCGTTCTCGAAGCTGTGGACAGTGGGTGCATTTACCAATTCATTACTAAGACTATTCCATGGTTTTCTCATTCTCATGTAAAAAGATTTCTTATGTTTTTCAGTGACTGATCTTGGAATTAATAAAAAATTATCATGACCTCTGGTAGGCCCATTAACCTGACCCAAATCTGGCACTACCTAATGGTCATATCTAAGAAATAACTTGTAAGTTTCAATCTTATCCCCTCGCGCACGGCGGTATGTCAATGTAGAGAGTTTCAGTTGGATCAATCTTTGTTCGTATGGAAGGATTTTTTTGCAACAGGTGCCAATTTAGTGCCCCTTCTCTGTACATTTTCTAATGCATAAGTATGTACATGTTTCTGCATTTCTTATTCAATAAATCAATAATATAAATGTTCCATTAATTGGGGATACAGTTTAAGTATAATACGTGTGAGATGAACAAAGAGATTAAACCACTCCCGCCGGTCCTCTGAACCGCATGAGGTCCTTTGGATAAAAGTCACCATTATGGTGAATCTAGCCTTCATTGTTAACATTGTTAACATGGTTGACTGCTAAGGCAACGGTGCTGAGAAGCCAACCTGGGGAGAGGACGCTTTATCAGATAAGTCCTATTTTATTCGACAGGTTACCATAGGAAATATAATTCTTGGCCAATCGAAATCAAACAAAATTGTTAAGATTGTCAGATGAAAATATGTTTATGAAACGCTCTCCTGAACCAAGAATTCGATGGAAGCAATCAAATGGAAAAGTTGCCATTATAGCACAAAGTAAAATGCTGTCACAAAACAACGCTTTTCACCTTACAGTAGCATGTTAAACGGATTAATCAACCATGGTTAATTTTGTTGTAAATCAATGATAATGATAATAATAATATTCCGTTCTTGTATAGCGCATAACACATTATGAATAACGTCTCTATGCGCTTCCAAACGAATTGGATATTATTACCCTGGCTGTAGCTCAAGCAACTTTCACGCGCTCGGCATTTCAAGGAATAAATTCCTGTCAGGTACCCATTCACCTCACCTGGGTTGAGTGCAGCACAATGGGGATCAATTTCTTGCTGAAGAAAGATTAAGATGTGAACCCACGACCCTCTGTTTCAAAGTCCTGAGACTAATCCACTGGGCCACAACACAACGCTCCAACACTTTAGTAACAATACTTACATTAAGATCTAAGTTTGTTTAAACTGTTCAAAGTGAACTTCTTCGAGGGCTCATAGATAGACTAAACAGCGTTGTACAAAAAAATTAAACAGCATTTTTACTTTGTGACAATATCTATACAAGTGGGTCATGTTACCTAAATCTCAATCGCTTACCTTTGATCAACTTATATCCTCGTTTTGCATCACTCCAGTAACTGCCGTCGAATTTATAATCGAGGTCGCTGCCCTCATCGGCTGTGGCGAGGTAGCCGACGCCGTCGATCTCGAAGTACTTGATAGCATCCGGCATGTAGAAACTCCTTATGTCGAAACCGGTCTGTAGATTGATAGCTGTCCATTCAAAGATCAATAAAAACCTGCATTAAAACCTGGTAAAAACTATTTACACCAAATACTTTTCAAGTATTATTTGAAACACGTTAAGAGGTTTAAATTATACAGTGTTTAATGACTTTGGTGAATGTGTGGGTGTGTGTGTTGTATTAAAGTGGACGGGGAGGGGACATGAAGGCAATGGACAGGGAAATTTATTTCGACTTTCGACGGGAGTCATTAATTTATGCCTATAAAACATTCACAACTTTCCCTTAACCAAACGTATAGAAGGGTTTCAAGCTAATGCAAAAATCATGTTTGTTTCAAGATATCATCTGGACTAATCCCTTTTCATATGATTCAACAGCCGATGACCTAGTTATTATCTAAACAAAAATTTAGCTTTGGACTTCAAACAATTAAGTTCCGGTATGAGACAATTTATCCTTGATTCGAGCCAAGCCAACCTAAAATATGAGTTAATATGATTCAGTATTATTTCAAAGACTTTTGTTATCAATGACTCTGATTTTGTGATGAATGTTGTAATAATTTACTTTAAAAAGTAAAGTTGCGAGCGAGCGAAAATCTTAGCTTTTTGATATAAAATCTCATTCTTTTGACTTAATATTGAGATAATGATACCATATTTCACCCATTTCTCTTCTATTTTCTTTCTTTTTCTTTTCCTTTGTGTAGTTGTCAAATCCAAATCTTAAAACTATAATGACTTTCTTAATATTGAAAGGAATTTCCTCAAACCTTCACCAATATTTTTCGTTATTTTTCTGCTATTTTTACAACAGACTTTTCCTATAAGAGTGAACTTCCCCTTTAATTATCCCAAAATGTATATGTTATTAAAGACCAGCTATATAAACTAACAATGAGGAACCACGCATAGCATAAGCCAATTCGCTTCCCTTTTGGAGGAGCAATCTTATAAATGGGTGATTTCAAGTCCGGTGTTGGCCTCGGTGTTGGTGTTGAAATTTGGATTGCTGCTTCCCCTGGCTCCAAAACTTATTCAGAGTTTGCAAAACTGATCCAGTTTACATTATTAACACCTCAACAACCAGTGACTTACTTTTCAGGACCATCTTCATTTTATGTTTGGTGTTATAATCGTGTAAAAATTGACCTAACACCGACACTAAAAGGTCAACACCGTACTTGATACAATTTTTTGTGTAAGAGGGTTCATGCACGTACCGTCATCTCTATCGGTGGTGTCTAGCATGAGGTTCAACCAGCTCTTGTTACCAAGGGGAACAATCTCTGCAATCGATTCGGTGTCAAGATCCAAAAGCGCAATCGCATTGTTTTCCTAAATAAATATTGATGAAAAGAAATAATAATGGTAATAATAATAACATTTTTAATATAAAATCTTTATTGAAATGGGTGTATCCATTATTTTATAAGAATAAACGTTTAGATTTCACTACCATTTTTCTGTTTCATACCATTTGATAAACATTACGTGTGAAGATATTATGAACATTGTAATAAACCCTCTCTCTACATTTTTTAATATTATACTTATTATATACTTCATTTACATTTTATTGTGTTCGAAAATTTAAAAAGTATTATATTAGGCTACATATAGTATAAATATGCACATAGTTTACATCATACGAAGAAATGCCAGTAAAATTAATTGGTTTCTGTTTATGATAATATTTATCAAATATTGCATGATGTATGTTGTTTCCATCTTTTTTGGTGTATTCTTCAGTTTTAAGAAAAATGCAACATCAATATTTAATGTTATATTATCATCTAAATGTACAGTAGCGCCGAAGTAGAGATAAAGTCTGGGCATTAAAAAATACTTTTGTCAAGATTCAAAATCTGAATTTGTTAATTCTGGTGAAAATAAAAATAGAGCATTAGTTGAATTCGTTATTATTTTTTTATTCAGTTTTTTAGGCCTGCTTTACAAAAGAGCCCTGTAGACAGAAAGATTTACAAAAATAAATGAAATACAAGTTATATAAAGCAATATGCAGTACACAAACAACATAACAAATCGATGCTATCACATTAAATGAATTGAAACAAAAATTAAAAACCTAGATTAACATCAAAAGACAGTTTAAAATACAAAGGATATCATAGAGATAAAGGAAATAACTTTAAAAATATGTGACTGATATCAAAATAAGTAAGATTAATACGTAATTTATAAAACTTACAATTTATAAGAGAGTACAAATTATGAATATAAAATGGCATAAAGCGCAATAGCATATACAAGGAGAAATACAATCCTGCTGTTAATCTTCGAATAAGAAATCAAATTGCGAATATGTGAACATACCTGCAGGTTGATATATGCAACATTATCACGAGGGTTAATGGCAATGTACTCGGGCTCCACGCTCTGCGAAAGAGTCTGCTCGGAGTAGTTCGTATAGCGACCATGGTACGGGAAACGCACGCCGAGGTCCATATATTTTTGTTTTCTGTAAAATGCATTTTCATCACGAATAAAATATACAATTTAAAGCAAGTATTGAGATGTTCGATGGTTGCATCAGGGACACGTCCCTGGTTGCATTGACCAGCTGGTTAAATCAGGGACGTGAGAGGGAGATGTTTGTAAATGAAAATCAATGGATCATACTTGCGAGATTTTGTTTTTAATATAATAATTATTTTTTTCAATTTTCTCATATCCCTTCCATGGAATGTTCAAGGCACCTAACAACTCAAATAAAGAAAATTGAAAAACAACAAGATGCAAATTTTAATACAATTATTTGTGAAAGGACATACGATAGGTTTTCAAGTTTCTTTAGAGTAATTGAAGGAAAGATGAGAATTGAATTACATCGGAGAGTGTTCCAGAGACGGGGTGCAACAAAGAATATTCTATCACCCCATATCTAAATATTATAAACAGTCCAATAACGCCTAAAATGGATATGAAGACTTAGATTTGTTTTTCATATACAGAAAGGGACTGAAGTCCATTTAGATTATTTAAAATCGATTAAGAATTATTTCATAATCAATTTCGACATCATAGGACGTTTGCAGTCAATTTGACAGCTAAATTCGTATCAAATGTTTTAAAACTTCAATAAATTAATCGAAGATGTGATCTTTAATCAATATCAAAATTTGTTTAAGAATTCGAATTAAAATTCGAATTATTATCATTGTTATTATATAAGATCAATTTTTGATTAATTTCATGTGTGTTTGATAATGTTAGATATATAGAATAATGAAATTGATTTTTTTAAAGAAATTGATAGTAAAAATTTAGTCTAAAACCAAATTAATCTCAGTTGAGACGTGATTCATGCAAGCTATTTAGCGTACTGA